>NC_077246.1:69712420-70327420 GCF_947179165.1 Solanum dulcamara | reverse complement strand
GATGGAGAGTCACACCTTTGAGAGGAAGACCTCGTTCTATCTTCCCTGTACATAACCGGAAACCTGTCCTGAGATGAATCTTGATGACCATTGAATCTCCTCCGAGGGGAGGACCAAGTACGGGATCTAACAGGAGATTTAGACCTCATTCGAGGGAAACCACTTCTCTGCATCGCGGTAAAGTTTGTATTACCCTCAACGAAATGACAATCAGGTCCATCGTACATATATTGCTGAAATGTCTTCCTAGTCCTATAAGCAAAAGCAGCACCATTCAGCCAAGGAGCTGTACGTTTATGTCTGAAGCGATAATCAGCTTCACCTACATAGCTTTCAAAATCACGCTCAGGATACCAATCTCTATGAAACCGGCTCCCTCTTCCACGCATGAAGTTCCCCCTTGAGCTACCAAATGAACGGTCCTCAAACCTATCTCTCACAAATTTAAGTCAAGAGTTGAGCAGCATTATGAAAAAAAATTACAAATCAAACAGCAATAAAAAGAAAAATCACCTATTCCTTGGTAGATGGAATTTCTCCTCCTCCATATAATAATACATCTTCCTTCCACTTCTTGAAGACAGCGACCTACCTGTTACAGGATGAACTGGACTTAGCAGGTTCATTTTTTCAGCTTTCTCGTCACAGCGTTTCACAAAGTCAGCATAAGACTCAGTATGAACATTTTTACTTGAATATTCATTATTCTTTCCTGAATCCATCCCCTCAGCAATTGACTGCATCATTGGTTCTCGGATCTCACCTTCTTCATATTCCTCATCAGATTCATAATCAAAACCATAACATTCATCTTCCGACCCCTCACCACTTGCAACCAAATTATGCGTGTCTTGTGTCTTTCTGCATACCATGAGATCTTCAATGTTCATGCCCGCCGAAACAGATGCCTCAACTTTATCACTGGATACATTTGATTCTTTGAGGTCAAAGTTTGCATTTTTTGCAGCAATATTAGCATTTGCCTGATCTAGAACATTTTTACTCCTATTAGCTTCATTAGTATGAACAAAGTACTCAGATGGAGTAGAAAATCTAGAAGAACTACTCTCCTGAAGCTGCAAATCCTTTCCAATTGATTGGAGCGCAATCACATCTGATGTCATGGATATTTCCAGGCTAACTTCTTAGATTAGATCACATATTACTGGTTTTTGCTCAAGTAATTCCTTAGTTGACAACTCAATAGGCTGCAGATTCTGCCTCACAACCTCAGTGTTTACAACATTAGCCTCATATGTTCCACCTGGACGAACCGCAGTTCCAGCATTAGCTTGTACCAAAGTTTCTACCACAGATTCTGAGTTAACAGTTTTACAAGTAGGGGAATTCATTTTTCTATTCAATGCCAGATTTTCCAGCAAACTCGAGTTTGGACTAACCCTGCTGGAGTCTACATTAGCCAACGACTGCAGTACTGAGGAGTCAAACCCTCGTAAAGTATCATCAGCATTCTTGCAACTTCCTTTCTGAGAAAGCAACGAAGGATTTACAGTTCCACGCATCAGACAACTCTCCTTAGTATTTGGATCAACCAAAGAGGAAACATGAGGTTTCTTTGGGCCTAATGACAGTTCAACATGCCCTGAATCAGCAGGAAGTTCAAATTTACTGTGGCTTTCCCCTTGTTTGGCAACAACTTCCTTCTTGACAGCTAATTTTTCGGCCAATGCTGGTTTCACTGGATCGCCAACATTACTCGAAGGACCGGAACTAGTCTTAGGATTTGCTTCTGGAGAGTCAACTTTCGCGCCCAAAGGTACTTCTTCTTTTACCTCTGGAAGAGAGTTATTGGGAGTATCAGATTTACCTGTACTATCACAAGAATTCAAGCCAGAGTCTTTGGTCTTGGATTCATTTACAGTATGGAGAGGTGCACGACGATAGATCATAGAGTACCTCTTCTTAATAGGAAGAACAGACCAAGACTTACTAGACTGCCGGGCAACAACTCTAGGCTGCAAATACATGATGAAATAGAGTAGTATTAAAAAACAATGCAGGCAATACACAGTTAGACCAATTTTCAACAGCATATAAGAAATCAGATTGAGACCTCATCGTTCCCGGAAACTGGCATGATTCCAGAATCAGCTAAAGCTTTAGCTTCTTTTTTTTCCCATCTCGAGACGATATCAATCAAGTCTTAGAGCACAACTCAAACAGTAGATCACACTCCTCTAGTACCACCCTGCAACCAGATATGCCAAAGTATCAATACAATACAAAAGAAGAGAAATAGAACATGCATATTCAAAATAAAAGAAGGGAATCCCCCCACCCCACCCCCCACTCATAACGTCGCATATCAACAACTTGAAGGATAAACCTACAAGAAAAATAGGGTATAGCTACTATAAAAAAGTAGGATAAAGGATAAAATAAAATTATTAAATAAGAAGTAACAAAATGAGAAGAAAACAAATAAGGAACGACGCAATGATACCAAATTGATCGTTACACAAAGACTTTTGTCGTTACATAAAGATGGATTTAAACTAACAAAATAAACTAATTTACTATCAACAACTAACAGGTTTCGACCATCAAAACACTGACATAAATTACTGAAAATCAGAGAAAATCATCAGAATTCTGCAAAATAGACAGAAAAATCCTACCATTACCAGTAAATTCAACTAGTTTCGGATTGAGGCACAGTTGATTGATTGAACATATATAGGTGCAACCATCCACTTCAACTTTTCTTCTTTTCTGCATAAAGGAAACTAAAATTGATCAACAAAAAAGATATAAAGGCAGTCAAATATTCCAAAATCTAATCCTCATAACAAAAAAAACCTATATCAGGTAACAAACCAAACATTCAAGAATAAAAAACAAAACTTTACATGAAAAACATCAAAAACACCCCCCCCCCCCACCCAAAAAAGGAACAATCAAATAGCATACAGATATATTTATATATGTAGGAAACAAATGAGAACCTTTTTCAATGTTCTCAGACAGCAAAAAGAGTATTGAATGAGCAAAAAATGAGTGCAAAACCAGAGACAAAAAAGGGGAGAAAAGACTTTACTTGCTGAATTTTCTTTGATGTTTCCTTTTTAGTATAATGTGGGATAATTCTTCTTACAAATATATATATATATATATATATATATATATATATATATATATATATAAACCTTAGTTAGGGTTTGTAGAGAATCTAAAAGAGATTCCTATTAAAGAGAATCTGAAAGAGATACCTAGCATTAAGGTAAGCTTTGTAGTCCTTTCTAGCAATGATTATTTAGTTCATGATATACACTCTAGCAATCTACATGGAAAGTTATTCATTTTGTCTTGTCTAATATTTACACCTTGTTTGGATGGTCGTAAAGTATCATTTAAATTTATCGTTAGGTAATGTCGAAAAGGACCATTTTGTGTAACGACCGATTTGGTGTCATCGTGTCGTTACCTTAATATTTTTTTCTTATTTTGTCTTTACTTATTATTTAATAATCTTATTTTATCCTTTACCCTACATTTTCTTTGTAGCTCTACCCCGTACCCTACTTTTCTTATACGTTTATCATTCAAATTATTGATGTGTGATATTATATAATGACGAAAAATGATATAATCTATCCAAACGTTGTTTTCATTCAAAGAAAACAATATGATACAATACAAGACGATACATTATGAAACAAATTTATTATCCATTTTACGAAAATCTGAAAAGGATGCGATTTCTCAAGTGATAGGGTTAGGTTAGTCTGATAACAATCTGCATTCCACAATCTGCATGAAGCTAACAATGAAAAATTCTTAATTCCGTCCATATATATAGAATTTGGAAAAGATTGTTTTCTAATTTATCATCGAGCATTGATTTTACGAATAAGAAAGCGATTTCACGAGTGATAGTTATTTTTTAGGGTTAGTCTGATAGTCCTTTTTAGCAATGATAGTTTAGTTCATGGTACATTCCAACAATCTGTATGGATCTAACAATTGGATAGGACACATTAACTTTGTCTTGTTTAAAATGCTCCTCCTCGAATACTTCATGTAGACATAAAAAAATTGTGTGATTCTGCAAGATGAGTTCAGTTTTAGTTAATAACATATGCCACTTATGCAAATTAACATCACTCAATATTGATATTAAAATGCTTAAACACTTACACAACATGTATAAATGCAACAAGATTGAAGCAAAAACATGTATAAATGCGTACTTTCCTATAGATTCAAGGTTTCGATAAAGAGATATCAACCTCACGTTCTGTCTGTTCGACAACTATCACTTATCTAGATGCATTCAGACGCCTTATCTATCTTCTATAATAAAAGAGCATGTTACTATTACTCGTCTCTGTATGAAACAATTATCCACTCAAAATCTTCTTTTCTTCAATTTGGAGAGATCAAATTCGTCTTCTTTCTCTTCGACATTTCTCATTTGCCTAGGTCCTCCTTGCCTCTCGCGATACTTCCTTCTTTCGTCAGTACTTTCACCACTTCCATCACCATCAACCCTCTCTCGATGATCTAATCTCTCAACTCTCCTATTGGTACTAGTAAATACCCGATCAGGTGGACTTCTTCTGCTAGAAAGAGACCTCGGATGCACGTGCTCCTGTACAGCATCCACATTCCTCATATCATTCAGATGATGATCAGTGTAAGATGGAGAGTCACACCTTTGAGAGGAAGACCTCGTTCTATCTTCCCTGTACATAACCGGAAACCTGTCCTGAGATGAATCTTGATGACCATTGAATCTCCTCCGAGGGGAGGACCAAGTACGGGATCTAACAGGAGATTTAGACCTCATTCGAGGGAAACCTCTTCTCTGCATCGCGGTAAAATTTGTATTACCCTCAACGAAATGACAATCAGGTCCATCGTACATATATTGCTGAAATGTCTTCCTAGTCCTATAAGCAAAAGCAGCATCATTCAGCCAAGGAGCTGTACGTTTATGTCTGAAGCGATAATCAGCTTCACCTCCATAGCTTTCAAAATCACGCTCAGGATACCAATCTCTATGAAACCGGCTCCCTCTTCCACGCATGAAGTTCCCCCTTGAGCTACCAAATGAGCGGTCCTCAAACCTATCTCTCACAAATTTAAGTCAAGAGTTGAGCGGCATTATGAAAAAAAATTACAAATCAAACAGCAATAAAAAGAAAAATCACCTATTCCTTGGTAGATGGAATTTCTCCTCCTCCATATAATAATACATCTTCCTTCCACTTCTTGAAGACAGCGACCTACCCGTTACAGGATGAACTGGACTTAGCAGGTTCATTTTTTCAGCTTTCTCATCACAGCGTTTCACAAAGTCAGCATAAGACTCAGTATGAACATTTTTACTTGAATATTCATTATTCTTTCCTGAATCCATCCCCTCAGAAATTGACTGCATCATTGGTTCTCGGATCTCACCTTCTTCATATTCCTCATCAGATTCATAATCAAAACCATAACATTCATCTTCCGACCCCTCACCACTTGCAACCAAATTATGCGTGTCTTGTGTCTTTCTGCATACCATGAGATCTTCAATGTTCATGCCCGCCGAAACAGATGCCTCAACTTTATCACTGGATACATTTGATTCTTTGAGGTCAAAGTTTGCATTTTTTGCAGCAATATCAGCATTTGCCTGATCTAGAACATTTTTACTCCTATTAGCTTCATTAGTATGAACAAAGTACTCAGATGGAGTAGAAAATCTAGAAGAACTACTCTCCTGAAGCTGCAAATCCCTTCCAATTGATTGGAGCGCAATCACATCTGATGTCATGGATATTTCCAGGCTAACTTCTTGGATTAGATCACATATTACTGGTTTTTGCTCAAGTAATTCCTTAGTTGACAACTCAATAGGCTTCAGATTCTGCCTCACAACCTCAGTGTTTACAACATTAGCCTCAAATGTTCCATCTGGACGAACCGCAGTTCCAGCATTAGCTTGTACCAAAGTTTCTACAACAGATTCTGAGTTAACAGTTTTACAAGTAGGGGAATTCATTTTTCTATTCAATGCCAGATTTTCCAGCAAACTCGAGTTTGGACTAACCCTGCTGGAGTCTACATTAACCAACGACTGCAGTACTGAGGAGTCAAACCCTCGTAAAGTATCATCAGCATTCTTGCAACTTCCTTTCTGAGAAAGCAACGAAGGATTTACAGTTCCACGCATCAGACAACTCTCCTTAGTATTTGGATCAACCAAAGAGGAAACATGAGGCTTCTTTGGGCCTAATGACAGTTCAACATGCCCTGAATCAGCAGGAAGTCCAAATTTACTGTGGCTTTCCCCTTGTTTGGCAACAACTTCCTTCGTGACAGCTAATTTTTCAGCCAATGCTGGTTTCACTGGATCGCCAACATTACTTGAAGGACCGGAACTAGTCTTAGGATTTGTTTCTGGAGAGTCAACTTTCGCGCCCAAAGGTACTTCTTCTTTTACCTCTGGAAGAGAGTTATTGGGAGTATCAGATTTACCTGTACTACCACAAGAATTCAAGCCAGAGCCTTTGGTCTTGGATTCATTTACAGTATGGAGAGGTGCACGACGATAGATCATAGAGTATCTCTTCTTAATAGGAAGAACAGACCAAGAGTTACTAGACTGCCGGGCAACAACTCTAGGCTGCAAATACATGATGAAATAGAGTAGTATTAAAAAACAATGCAAGCAATACACAGTTAGACCAATTTTCAACAGCAAATAAGAAATCAGATTGAGACCTCATCGTTCCCGGAAACTGGCATGATTCCAGAATCAGCTAAAGCTTTAGCTTTTTTTTTCCCCATCTCGAGACGATATCAATCAAGTCTTAGAGCACAACTCAAACAGTAGATCACACTCCTCTAGTACCACCCTGCAACCAGATATTCCAAAGTATCAATACAATACAAAAGAAGAGAAACAGAACATGCATACTCAAAATAAAAGAAGGGAATCCCCCCACCCCACCCCCCACTCATAACGTCGCATATCAACAACTTGAAGGATAAACCTACAAGAAAAATAGGGTAGAGCTACTATAAAAAAGTAGGATAAAGGATAAAATAAAATTATTAAATAATAAGTAACAAAATAAGAAGAAAACAAATAAGGAACGGCGCGATGATACCAAATTGATCGTTACACAAAGACTTTTGTCGTTACATAAAGATGGATTTAAACTAACAAAATAAACTAATTTACTATCAACAACTAACAGGTTTCGACCATCAAAACACTGACATAAATTACTGAAAATCAGAGAAAATCATCAGAATTCTGCAAAATAGACAGAAAAATCCTACCATTACCAGTAAATTCAACTAGTTTCGGATTGAGGCACAGTTGATTGATTGAACATATATAGGTGCAACCATCCAATTCTACTTTTCTTCTTTTCTGCATAAAGGAAACAAAATTGATCAACAAACAAGATATAAAGGCAGTCAAATATTCCAAAATCTAATCCTCATAACAAAAAAAACCCTATATCAGGTAACAAACCAAACATTCAAGATTAAAAAACAAAACTTTACATGAAAAACATCAAAAATACACCCCCACCCACCCACCCAAAAAAGGAACAATCAAATAGCATACAGATATATTTATATACGTAGGAAACAAATGAGAACCTTTTTCAATGTTCTCAGACAGCAAAAAGAGTATTGAATGAGCAAAAAATGAGTGCAAAACCAGAGACAAAAAAGGGGAGAAAAGACTTTACTTGCTGAATTTTCTTTGATGTTTCCTTTTTAGTATAATGTGGGATAATTCTTCTTGCATACATATATATATATATATAAACCTTATTTAGGGTTTGTAGAGAATCTAAAAGAGATTCCTATTAAAGAGAATCTGAAAGAGATACCTAGCATTAAGGTAAGCTTTGTAGTCCTTTCTAGCAATGATTATTTAGTTCATGATATACACTCTAGCAATCTACATGGAAAGTTATTCATTTTGTCTTGTCTAATATTTACACCTTGTTTGGATGGTTGTAAAGTATCGTTTAAATTTATCGTTAGGTAATGTCGAAAAGGACCATTTTGTGTAACGATCGATTTGGTGTCATCGTGTCGTTACCTTAATATTTTTTTCTTATTTTGTCTTTACTTATTATTTAATAATCTTATTTTATCCTTTACCCTACATTTTCATTGTAGCTCTACCCCGTACCCTACTTTTCTTATACGTTTATCATTCAAATTATTGATGTGTGATATTATATAATGACGAAAAATGATATAATCTATCCAAACGTTGTTTTCATTCAAAGAAAACAATATGATACAATACAAGACGATACATTATGAAACAAATTTATTATCCATTTTACGAAAATCTGAAAAGGATGCGATTTCTCAAGTGATAGGGTTAGGTTAGTCTGATAACAATCTGCATTCCACAATCTGCATGAAGCCAACAATGACAAATTCTTAATTCCATCCATATATATAGAATTTGGAAAAGATTGTTTTCTAATTTATCATCGAGCATTGATTTTACGAATAAGAAAGCGATTTCACGAGTGATAGTTATTTTTTAGGGTTAGTCTGATAGTCCTTTTTAGCAATGATAGTTTAGTTCATGGTACATTCCAACAATCTGTATGGATCTAACAATCGGAAAGGACACATTAACTTTGTCTTGTTTAAAATGCTCCTCCTCGAATACTTCATGTAGACATAAAAATTTTGTGTGATTCTGCAAGATGAGTTCAGTTTTAGTTAGGATTTTTGGAGGCAATTCTACTCTAAACTCTAGTTCATGCTTATATATAAGGTTAAACCTCATTTATTTGCATTCAATAAAGGTCTCAAGCTGAATTGTTCATATATTAAACCATTAAGTGTATTTGTTTTCATTAAGATTTAAGCATTTAATTGGTCTGAATATGTCTTAATTATTGAGATCTAGAACAGAGTCTTGATATCATTAAGAGGTATTCTTTTGGGGATAATAACAATTACTCTATCAACAATCAACAACCACCATTAGTAATTATCTCCGCCATCACAAACACCACCCCCATTACCGTTGTTTACCACAACTACCACCACTGCTAATCACTACTGTTAGTTGCTATCACACTTATCTTCTCCATCATTATTATAATTATATCCATTGTCACCACCACCTCCGTCTCTGTAGCTTTACATGTCTCCACCACCACTATCAACCACTATCATCACTATAGTCAATTCCTACTTCCAACAAACTCTACCATCACAACTAGCACCGTCGTCAACTACCTCCATACATTCTTCGACTGTCACATGCATCCACCATTACTATCAGCCACTACCATCACTATGGTCAATATAATCTCTATTACCAACCACCGCAATCATCATAACTAGCACCACCGCCAACTACCACATACACATCATCAACCGTCGCGCATTCTTCATCCACCATGCACTATCAACACCACCAACTACTAACATCAATCAACTTTACCATTACAATCGCTAACACCACTACCAATCGTCACTATTATGACAGTCACCACAACACCAACCATCTCCACCGTCAAAACTATTACTACCATCATTATTAATCACTAACAATAACGATTACCATCACCAACACCACTACAAGCTATCTCCACCTTCACTAGCAAGCATAAATATTTTATTTTTTTATTAAATAATGATATTTTATTTGAATTCTCGAGTGATATTTTTTAAGGTTAGCTTGGTAGTCTTTTCTAGCAATGATTAATTAGTTTAGGGTACACTCTTAACAATCTATATGGAGTCAACCATTGAATGAAATAATAAGAAATATTAAATTTTTTTCTTGTCTATGATGCTTATATCGGAGGAACAAAATTAAATTCAAGTGCTAAAGTTGAATAGAAATGGATCCAGCGTAACTCATTTATTTTTTGCTGCTGACTCCTTTACATTTTGTTCAGCTAACAATCAAAATGCAGGTTGTGTAGCCAATATTTTGAGGAAATATGAACGAAGCTCTGGGCAAGTGATTAATCTGGATAAATCAACAATTTGTTTTACTACCATGCCCACATTAGGTTTTAGAGATCTAAAAACTTTTAATATGGCTTTATTAGCTAAGGAAGCTTGGTGAATTCTATCGAAGTAAGATTCTTTACTAGCAAGAGTTATTAAAATCAAATATTTTCCAAACTCAACTTTTCTTAAAGCTTCAATATCATCATCTGGATCATAGATATGGAAGAGTATTTTGTGGGAAGAGATCTTTTGACTAAAGGATTAATATGGAGGATTTCTGATGAAAAAAATATTAGTGTTTAGATCAATTCTTGGATACCAAATAATAATGGTTTTTTTTCCTAAGAGTATCCATGGGCATAGAAATTTAGATTTATTGATTTCTGATTTAATTGATGAGAATATGCACACATGAAAAATACAAGAGTTAAATTCGATTTTTAAAGCTGGAGATGTCGATGCTATATTGTGTATCCCAATTTCTATTCTAAATTCTAATATAATGATCGATAGGTTAATATGGTGCCATACAAAAATAGGAAACTATTTAAAATCAAGTTACTACTTCGGAAAGGATTTGATTGGTAAGATAATGAAACAAGCACGTTTTTGGGACTTCATGTGAAAGTTGGGAGTTAAAAATAAGTTTAAACATTTTTTAACAAAATGTGTGCTTAACTCTTTACTTGTTCATAGTAATTTAGCAAAAAGACTAAACAATGTGGATAATACTTGTAAGTAGGGCTGAATCGATAAACCGCACCAAACCGACAAACCGAACCAAATCGAAAAAAAACCCGACTAGTGGTTTGGTTTGACTTGGTTTGGTGTTTGGAAAAAAAACCCGATCATATGGTTGGTTTGGTTTTAACTAAAAAAGGTCAAACCGACCCGATTATAGATATACTACTTTTAAATTATGTTATACATAAAAATATTTATTAAAATGTAATTTATAAATATTTTTTTAAAATTTTTCATAATTTTTGTTTTCTTTCTTACATTTAGATTTGGACTTGAGAAGCCCATCTAAATAAGAGAAACTTACATAAATATACAATATTAAGAAAATATTTACCATCTATAGCAATAAAATAAAAAATTCACTGAACACTTATAATACATTTATAATATAGTTTTAATACATATTGTACAGAACTATTTATAAATCATATATAATACAAGTTTTATAGATGGATAATACATTTTTCACATAATTTAATAAACTTATAATACATTATGTCAGTTTTTTACTACACAAACATAATATATATTTTAAAACACTTATAATACATTTATATTATATGCATAATTCACTTTTAATACAAATGTATATTTATTATAATATTGCTATGTATTGCTATAAATTGTAATAAATAAAAAATATCGCTAAAATCAGTAATTAATTTTTAAAAAGCACTCAATTAAGTAATTTTTTCTCTAAATAATATACAAAAAAAGCCCATCTTATAAAGTTATATTATAAAGTTAAAACTTCAAATAGTGTTTTGCCTCCATCTTATATGTTGATATTTTATACTACAACTCTTTTTAAGAAGCAGTGCTTTTTATTAGATACTATAAAAAACCCGAAAAACCCGAGAAAAATTGATATCGAAAAACCCGACTTTTATTGGTTTGATTTGGTTTATAGATTTAATAACCCGACACAAATGGTTTGGTTTGATTTGTAAAAAGTCTGAACCAACTCGATCCATGTACACCCCTAGTGATAGTAATACACTTGTAGTTTCTTTTATTCCATTTATTGTTTCTTCTACTTCGACTATTTTCCTATTTCAAGTCAGCATAAATACTAGAGCATCTTAAACTAGTTCTTCGCTCATTCTGCAACAACAAGATTGTAGCAACATGTATAAATGCAACAAGATTGAAGCAACATGTATAAATACAACAAGATTGAAGAAAAAACAGGTATAAATGTGTACTTTCCTATAGATTCAAGTTTCGATAAAGAGATATCAACCTCACGTTCTGTCTGTTCGACAACTATCACTTATCTAGATGCATTCAGACGTCTTATCTATCTTCTATAATAAAAGAGCATGTTACTATTACCCGTCTCTGTATGAAACAGTTATCCACTCAAAATCTTCTTTTCTTCAATTTGGAGAGATCAAATTCGTCTTCTTTCTCTTCGACATTTCTCATTTGCCTAGGTCCTCCTTGCCTCTCGCGATACTTCCTTCTTTCGTCAGTACTTTCACCACTTCCATCACCATCAACCCTCTCTCTATGATCTAATCTCTCAACTCTCCTATTGGTACTAGTAAATACCCGATCAGGTGGACTTCTTCTGCTAGAAAGAGACCTCGGATGCACGTGCTCCTGTACAGCATCCACATTCCTCATATCATTCAGATGATGATCAGTGTAAGATGGAGAGTCACGCCTTTGAGAGGAAGACCTCGTTCTATCTTCCCTGTACATAACCGGAAACCTGTCCTGAGATGAATCTTGATGACCATTGAATCTCCTCCGAGGGGAGGACCAAGTACGGGATCTAACAGGAGATTTAGACCTCATTCGAGGGAAACCTCTTCTCTGCATCGCGGTAAAATTTGTATTACCCTCAACGAAATGATAATCAGGTCCATCGTACATATATTGCTGAAATGTCTTCCTAGTCCTATAAGCAAAAGCAGCACCATTCAGCCAAGGAGCTGTACGTTTATGTCTGAAGCGATAATCAGCTTCAGCTACATAGCTTTCAAAATCACGCTCAGGATACCAATCTCTATGAAACCGGCTCCCTCTTCCATGCATGAAGTTCCCCCTTGAGCTACCAAATGAACGGTCCTCAAACCTATCTCTCACAAATTTAAGTCAAGAGTTGAGCAGCATTATGAAAAAAAATTACAAATCAAACAGCAATAAAAAGAAAAATCACCTATTCCTTGGTAGATGGAATTTCTCCTCCTCCATATAATAATACATCTTCCTTCCACTTCTTGAAGACAGCGACCTACCCGTTACAGGATGAACTGGACTTAGCAGGTTCATTTTTTCAGCTTTCTCGTCACAGCGTTTCACAAAGTCAGCATAAGACTCAGTATGAACATTTTTACTTGAATATTCATTATTCTTTCCTGAATCCATCCCCTCAGCAATTGACTGCATCATTGGTTCTCGGATCTCACCTTCTTCATATTCCTCATCAGATTCATAATCAAAACCATAACATTCATCTTCCAACCACTCACCACTTGCAACCAAATTATGCGTGTCTTGTGTCTTTCTGCATACCATGAGATCTTCAATGTTCATGCCCGCCGAAACAGATGCCTCAACTTTATCACTGGATACATTTGATTCTCTGAGGTCAAAGTTTGCATTTTTTGCAGCAATATCAGCATGTGCCTGATCTAGAACATTTCTACTCCTATTAGCTTCATTAGTATGAACAAAGTACTCAGATGGAGTAGAAAATCTAGAAGAACTACTCTCCTGAAGCTGCAAATCCCTTCCAATTGATTGGAGCGCAATCACATCTGATGTCATGGATATTTCCAGGCTAACTTCTTGGATTAGATCACATATTACTGGTTTTTGCTCAAGTAATTCCTTAGTTGACAACTCAATAGGCTGCAGATTCTGCCTCACAACCTCAGTGTTTACAACATTAGCCTCATATGTTCCACCTGGACGAACCGCAGTTCCAGCATTAGCTTGTACCAAAGTTTCTACAACAGATTCTGAGTTAACAGTTTTACAAGTAGGGGAATTCATTTTTCTATTCAATGCCAGATTTTCCAGCAAACTCGAGTTTGGACTAACCCTGCTGGAGTCTACATTAGCCAATGACTGCAGTACTGAGGAGTCAAACCCTCGTAAAGTATCATCAGCATTCTTGCAACTTCCTTTCTGAGAAAGCAACGAAGGATTTACAGTTCCACGCATCAGACAGCTCTCCTTAGTATTTGGATCAACCAAAGAGGAAACATGAGGTTTCTTTGGGCCTAATGACAGTTCAACATGCCCTGAATCAGCAGGAAGTTCAAATTTACTGTGGCTTTCCCCTTGTTTGGCAACAACTTCCTTCTTGACAGCTAATTTTTCGGCCAATGCTGGTTTCACTGGATCGCCAACATTACTTGAAGGACCGGAACTAGTCTTAGGATTTGCTTCTGGAGAGTCAACTTTCGCTCCCAAAGGTACTTCTTCTTTTACCTCTGGAAGAGAGTTATTGGGAATATCAGATTTACCTGTACTATCACAAGAATTCAAGCCAGAGTCTTTGGTCTTGGATTCATTTCCAGTATGGAGAGGTGCACGACGATAGATCATAGAGTACCTCTTCTTAATAGGAAGAACAGACCAAGAGTTACTAGACTGCCGGGCAACAACTCTAGGCTGCAAATACATGATGAAGTAGAGTAGTATTAAAAAACAATGCAAGCAATACACAGTTAGACCAATTTTCAACAGCAAATGAGAAATCAGATTGAGACCTCATCGTTCCCGGAAACTGGCATGATTCCAGAATCAGCTAAAGCTTTAGCTTTTTTTTTCCCCATCTCGAGACGATATCAATCAAGTCTTAGAGCACAACTCAAACAGTAGATCACACTCCTCTAGTAGCACCCTGCAACCAGATATGCCAAAGTATCAATACAATACAAAAGAAGAGAAATAGAACATGCATACTCAAAATAAAAGAAGGGAATCCCCCCACCCCACCCCCCACTCATAACGTCGCATATCAACAACTTGAAGAATAAACCTACAAGAAAAATAGGGTAGAGCTACTATAAAAAAGTTGGATAAAGGATAAAATAAAATTATTAAATAATAAGTAACAAAATGAGAAGAAAACAAATAAGGAACGACGCAATGATACCAAATTGATCGTTACACAAAGACTTTTGTCGTTACATAAAGATGGATTTAAACTAACAAAATAAACTAATTTACTATCAACAACTAACAGGTTTCGACCATCAAAACACTGACATAAATTACTGAAAATCAGAGAAAATCATCAGAATTCTGCAAAATAGACAGAAAAATCCTACCATTACCAGTAAATTCAACTAGTTTCGGATTGAGGCACAGTTGATTGATTGAACATATATAGGTGCAACCATCCACTTCAACTTTTCTTCTTTTCTGCATAAAGGAAACTAAAATTGATCAACAAAAAAGATATAAAGGCAGTCAAATATTCCAAAATCTAATCCTCATAACAAAAAAAACCTATATCAGGTAACAAACCAAACATTCAAGAATAAAAAACAAAACTTTACATGAAAAACATCAAAAACACCCCCCCCCCCCACCCAAAAAAGGAACAATCAAATAGCATACAGATATATTTATATATGTAGGAAACAAATGAGAACCTTTTTCAATGTTCTCAGACAGCAAAAAGAGTATTGAATGAGCAAAAAATGAGTGCAAAACCAGAGACAAAAAAGGGGAGAAAAGACTTTACTTGCTGAATTTTCTTTGATGTTTCCTTTTTAGTATAATGTGGGATAATTCTTCTTACAAATATATATATATATATATATATATATATATATATATATATAAACCTTAGTTAGGGTTTGTAGAGAATCTAAAAGAGATTCCTATTAAAGAGAATCTGAAAGAGATACCTAGCATTAAGGTAAGCTTTGTAGTCCTTTCTAGCAATGATTATTTAGTTCATGATATACACTCTAGCAATCTACATGGAAAGTTATTCATTTTGTCATGTCTAATATTTACACCTTGTTTGGATGGTTGTAACGTATCGTTTAAATTCATCGTTAGGTAATGTCAAAAAGGACCATTTTGTGTAATGACCGATTTGGTGTCATCGTGTCGTTACCTTAATATTTTCTTCTTATTTTGTCTTTACTTATTATTTAATAATCTTATTTTATCCTTTACCCTACATTTTCATTATAGTTCTACCCCGTACCCTTCTTTTCTTATACGTTTATCATTCAAATTATTGATGTGTGATATTATATAATCACGAAAAATGATATAATCTATCCAAACGTTGTTTTCATTCAAAGAAAACAATATGATACAATACAAGACGATACATTATGAAACAAATTTATTATCCATTTTACGAAAATCTGAAAAGGATGCGATTTCTCAAGTGATAGGGTTAGGTTAGTCTGATAACAATCTGCATTCCACAATCTGCATGAAGCCAACAATGAAAAATTCTTAATTCCATCCATATATATAGAATTTGGAAAAGATTGTTTTCTAATTTATCATCGAGCATTGATTTTACGAATAAAAAAGCGATTTCACGAGTGATAGTTATTTTTTAGGGTTAGTCTGATAGTCCTTTTTAGCAATGATAGTTTAGTTCATGGTACATTCCAACCATCTGTATGGATCTAACAATCGGAAAGGACACATTAACTTTGTCTTGTTTAAAATGCTCCTCCTCGAATACTTCATGTAGACATAAAAAATTTGTGTGATTCTGCAAGATGAGTTCAGTTTTAATTAGGATTTTTGGAGGCTATTCTACTCTAAACTCTAGTTCATGCCTATATATAAGGTTAAGCCTCACTTATTTGCATTCAATAAAGGTCTGAAGCTGAATGGTTCATATATTAAACCATTAAGTGTATTTGTTTTCATTAAGCTTTAAGCATTTAATTGGTCTGAATTTGTCTTAATCATTAAGATCTGGACAGAGTCTTGATATCATTAAGAGGTATTCTTTTGGGGATAATAACAATTACTCTATCAACAATCAACAACCACCATTAGTAATTATCTCTGCCATCACAAACACCACCCCCATTACCATTGTTTACCACAACCATCACCGCTGCTAATCACTATTGTTAGTTGTTATCACACTTATCTTCTCCATCATTATTATAATTATATCCATTGTCACCACCACCTCCGTCTCTGTAGCTTTACATGTCTCCACCACCACTATCAACCACTGTCATCACTATAGTCAATTCCTACTACCAACAAACTCTACCGTCACAACTAGCAAGAGATATTAAAATCAAATATTTTCCAAACTCAACTTTTCTTAAAGCTTCAATATCATCATCTGGATCATAGATATGGAAGAGTATTTTGTGGGAAGAGATCTTTTGACTAAAGGATTAATATGGAGGATTTCTGATGAAAAAAATATTAGTGTTTAGATCAATTCTTGGATACCAAATAATAATGGTTTTTTTCCTAAGAGTATCCATGGGCATAGAAATTTAGATTTATTGATTTCTGATTTAATTGATGAGAATATGCACACATGAAAAATACAAGAGCTAAATTCGATTTTTAAAGCTGGAGATGTCGACGCCATATTGTGTATCCCAATTTCTATTATAAATTCTAATATAATGATCGATAGGTTAATATGGTGCCATACAAAAATAGGAAACTATTTAAAATCAAGTTACTACTTCAGAAAGGATTTGATTGGTAAGATAATGAAACAAGCACGTTTTTGGGACTTCATGTGAAAGTTGGGAGTTAAAAATAAGTTTAAACATTTTTTAATAAAATGTGTGCTTAACTCTTTACTTGTTCATAGTAATTTAGCAAAAAGACTAAACAATGTGGATAATACTTGTAAGATTCATGATCTTGGACCTAAAAATATAGTTCTTATGTTATTCAAATGACCTGCGGAATAATTCCAGTAGCCTCGCTATGATCCACACAATTTTTTTTAGGGCCACTCAATAAAAATTAAGTGATTTTTTTTAGTTTTTCGTGTATGTTAGTCCATGATTTTTTTGGTATTATGGCTTTCAGTCAATTTGTTTTTCTAAAACCTTTATAAAACCATCTGTAATGACCTCGGAAGAATTCCAATGGCCTCGCAATGATCCACGCAGAATTTTTTGGTATTTAGGGGCCACTCAACAGGAAATAGGCGACTTCTCAATTTTTCGTATGTTTGTCCATGAATTTTTTGGTGATATGACTTCTAGTCATTTTTTTTGTAAAACCTTTCCAGAACCATCCGTAATGTCGTTGGGAAGAATTCCACTAGTCTCGCCATGATCCATTCATCTTTTTTCGCATTTATGGGTCACTCAACATGAATTAAACAATTTTCTCAGTTTTTTGTTTATGTTAGTCATTTAATTTTTGTGGTGATATGGCTTCTGGTCATTTGTTTTCAAAACATTTATAGAATCATACGCAATGACCTGGGAAGAATTCTAGTAGCCTCTCCATGATCCACGCGGTGTTTTTTGGCATTTAGGGGCCACTCAACATGAATTAGATGATTTTCTCAATTTTTTGTATGTGTTATTCTATAAAAATTTTGGTGATATGGCTTCCGATTGTCTTTTTCAAAAACTTTTACAGAACAATCTGTAATGACCTAGGGAAGAATTCTCATAGCCTCTCCATGATCCACAAGGCCTTTTTGGCTTTTAGGGGCCACTAAACTGTAATTAGGTAATTTTCTCAATTTTTCGTACGTGTTAGTCCATAATTTTTTTGGTGATATGACTTTCGATCAATTTTTTATTAACCCTTTACAAAACAATTCATAATGACCTGGGTAAGAATTACAGTAGTCTCGCCATGATCCATGCGGCCTTTTTTGTTATTTAAGAGCCAATCAAATAGAATTAGGCGATTTTCTCAGTTTTTTCGTGTGTTCTAGTCAATAATTTTTTTTGTTGCTATAACTTTCGGTCAAAAAAAATTTCAAAACCTTTAAACACCATTTATGATGACTTGGAAAAGAATTCATGTAGCCTAGACATGATCTACGCTCTTTTTGAGGCATTTATGGGCTACTAAATAGGAATTAAACGATTTTCTCATTTTTCGTGTGTGTTAATCCTTGAACTTTTCGGTGATATGGTGTTTCGATCAATTTTTTTCGAAAAATTTACAAAATCATTCGTAATGACCTGGAGAAGAATTCGATTAGTCTCGCCATGATCCATTTTTTTGCATTTTGGGGGTCACTCAATAGAAATTAGGCGATTTTCTCAGTTTTTCATATGTGTTAATCCATTAATTTTTTGGTGATATAGCTTCTGGTCAATTTTTTTCTAAAATCTTTACAGAACCATCCGTAATAACCTAGGGAAGAATTCCAATAGCGTCTCCATGATCCATACGACTTTTTATGGTATTTAGAGGTTCCTCAACAGGATTAAGGTGATTTTCTCAATTTTTCATGTATGTTTTTGTTTATATGGCTTTCGGTCAAACGTTTTTCAAAATCCTTTACAAAATCATCTTTAATGACCTGTGAAAGAATTCTATTATCTTCACCATGATCCACGAGGACGTTTTTAGTACTTAGGGGTCACTTAACAAGATTTAAGCGATTTTTCTCAGTTTTTTGTATGTGTTAATATATGAATTTTTTGGTGATATGTCTTCCAATCAATCTTATTCAAAGAATTTACAGAACCATCCGTAATGACTTGCGGAAGAATTACAATAGCTTCGCAATGATACATGCGACATTTTTTGGTATTTAGGGACCACTCCAACGAAATTTGATTTTCTTAATTTTTTTGTTTGTGTTAGTCAATGAATTTTTTGGTGATATGGCTTCTGATTAATTTTTTTAAAAAAACTTTACAGAACCATCCACAATGACGTAGGGAAGAATTCCAATAGCATCGCCTTGATCCATGCCATTTGTTTTTGCATTTCTGGGCCACTCAAAAGAAATTTGGCGATTTTCTCAAATTTTCCTGTGTGTTAGTCGATGAATTTTTTTGGTGATATGACTTTCGTTATATTTTTTGTTTTAAAACAATTACAGAACCATCTGCAATGACCTAAGAAAGAATTTTGGTAGTCTCGCCATGATCCAAGCAGTTTATTTTGACATTTAGGAGCCACTGAATAGGCATTAAACAATTTTCTCGATTTTTATGTATATATTAATCAATGTATTTTTTGGTTATATGCCTTTCGATCTATTTTTTTCCAAAATCTTTACAAAATCATCCACAATGATCTAGGGAAGAATTTCAGTAGCATCACCATGGTCCACACATTTTTTTTTTGCATTTATGAGCCACTCAAAAGAAATAATGATATTTTCTCAGTTTTTTACGTGTGTTAGTCTATAAACTTTTTGTTGATACGTCTTCCCATCAATTATTTTCCAAAACCTTTAAAGAACATTCCATAATGACCTAGGGACGAATTCTAGTATCCCGCCATGATACACACGACCTTTTTTGACATTAAGGGACGATTCATTAGGAATTTTGCGATTTTCTCAGTTTTTCGTGAGTGTTTGTCAATGAATGTTTTAGTGATATGGCTTCTGGTCATTTTTTTTAAAACCTTTATAGAACCATCCGTAATGTCTTAGGAAAGAATTTTAGTAGTCTCTCCATGATCCACACGTCTTCTTTGGCATTTAGGGGCCAATAAACATGAATTAGACATTTGTTTTTAGTTTTTGTATGTGTTAGTCCATAAATTTTTTGGTGATATGGCTTATGATCAATTTTTTCTAAAATTTTTACATAACCATCCGAAATGATCTAGAGAATAATTCCAGTATCCTCGTCATGATCCACACGGCCTTTTATGGCATTTAGAAGCCACTCAACAACAGTTAGGTGAATTTTTTAGTTTTTCATGTGTGTTAGATCATGAATTTTTTGGTGATATGACTTTCGATCAATTTTTTAAAAACTTTTAAATAAACACCCATAATAATGACCTAAGAAAGAATTCCAGTAACTCTGCCATGATCCACGCGGCTTTTTTGGCATTTAGAGACACTCAACAATCTTTCGTGTGTGTTTATCCATATATTTTTTGGTGATATGACTTGTGTTCAATTTTTTTAAAACCTTTACAAAACTATCCATAATGTCCTAGGGAAGAACTTTAGTAGTCTCTCCATGATCCACACGTCTTTTATGTGTGTTAGTCAAAGAATTTTTTGGTGATATAGTTATCAGTCTTTTTTTTTTCAAAACATTTCTAGAACCATCCACAATGATTAGGGGAAGAATTCCATTAGCCTCGCCATGATCCACGTGGATATTTTTTGGAGTTTTAAGGTCACTCAATCGGAATTAGACGATTTTTACAATTTTTCATGTGTGTTAGTCTATGAATTTTTTGATAATATCGCTTCTCGTCATTTTTTTCAAAAATCTTTATAGAACCATCCATAATGATCTGGGGAAGAATTCCAATATACTTGACATATTCCACGCGACCTTTTTGGCATTTAAGGGTCACTCAACAGGAATCAGGTAATTTTCTTAGTTTTCGTATATGTTAGTCCATGAATTTTTTTATGATAATATGGCTTCTGATCAATTTTTTTCTGAAATCTTTCCAAATCCATCCAAAATGATTTAGGAAGAATTATAGTAGTCTCGCCATGATCCACAATTGTTTTGGTTATTTAGAAGTGTGTCAACAGGAATTAGGCAATTTTCTCAGATTTATGTGTGTTAGCCAATGATTTTTTTGGTGGTATGACTTTTGGTTAATTTTTATTCTAAAACTTTTAAAGAACCATCTATAATGACTTGAGGAAGAATTTTAGTAGTCTCTTCATAATCCACGGGGCCATTTTTTGCATTTATGAGCCACTCAATAAAATTAGTCTATTTTCTCAATTTCACGCATGTGTAAGTCCATGAATATTTTGGTAATATAGCTTTCGATCAATTTTTTTTAAAAAAAGTTTTCTGAACCATCGTAATCACCTGGAGAAGAATTTCAGTTGCCTCGCCATGATTCATGCCGATTTATTTGGCATTTTGAGGTCACTCAACATAAATTAGGCGATTTTCTTAATTTTTCCCGTGTGTTAGTCTATGAATTTTATGGTGATTTGGCTTTTGGGTAGTTTTTTCTAAAATATTTACAAAACCATCCGTAATGACCTAGAAAAGAATTTCAGTAACCTCGCCATGATCCAGACGGCTTTTTATGGTATTTAGAGGCCCCTCAACAAGAATTAGCAATTGTCTCAGTTTTTCGTGTGTATTAATCCATGAATTTTTTTGTTGAATAGATTCCAGTCAAACTTTTTAAAACTTTTATCAAAAAATATGTAATGATCTGTGGAAGAATTCTAGTAGCATCTCCATGATCCACGTGGCTTTTTTTGGCACTTAGGGGCCACTTAACAAGAATTAGGCGATTTTTCTCAATTTTTCGTGCGTTACTCCATGAATTCATCGGTGATATGGCTTCAAGACAAGTTTTTTCCATACCTTTACCAAACCATCTATAATGACCTTGGAAAAAATTCAATAGCCTCACAATGATCCATATGGCATTTTTTGGTATTTAGGGGTCACTCAAAAGTGATTAGACGATTTTCTCAATATTTTTGTGTGTGCTAGTTAATGAATTTTTCGTTGATATGACTTTCAGTCAATTTTTTTTTGAAAACCTTTACAAAATCATCCACAATCACTACACAAAAAATAATTTTTAGTAATAATTAATTAATGACAACAGTTTAATTGTCGCTCAATACTCATTTTTAGAGGTAATTAGCACTCTTTTAAAATGTCTCTAAAGTCTATAGCGACATTTGATCTAATGATAATTTAGCAATGCCAGTAAAAGCTTTATCATTCTTTGTTAATGTGTATATTTATTGTCGCTAAAAGTTGTTTTTGTGTAGTGAATGACCTAGGGAAGAATTTTAGTAGCAACACCATGATCCAGACGGTTTTTTTGTGTATGTGTGTTAGTTCATGAATCTTTTGGTGATATGGCTTCCGATCAAATTTTTTTCAAAACCTTTAAAAAACCACCTATAATGACCTAGGGAAGAATTCCAGTAACCTCCTCATGATCTACATGACTTTTTATGGCATTTAGAAGCCCCAATTAAAATTATGCGATTTTCTCAATTTTCTTTGTGTGTAGCCTATGAATTTTTGGTGATATAAAAAACTTTTACTGAACCTTCTGCTATGACCTGTGAAAGAATTTTAGTAACTTTTCCATAATCCATACGACGTTTTATGGCATTTAGAGGTCCCGTAATAAAAATTAGGTAATTTTCTCAGTTTTTCATGTTTGTTAGTCCATGAATTTTTTGATGCTATGATTTTCAGTCAATATTTTTCAAAACCTTTACAGAACCATATGTACTGACTTGGGGAAGAATTTCAGTAGTCTCGCCATGATCCACATGGATTTTTATGGCTCTTAGAATATACTTAACATGAATTAGGCGATTTTTCTCAGTTTTTCATGTGTTAACTAATTAATTTTTGGTTGATATGACTTTCATTCAATTTTTTTTAAAACCTTTACAGAGCTATCTGTAATGACATGGGAAAAAAACTCTAGTAGCCGTGCAATGATCAACACAATTTTTTTTTGTATTTAGGGATCACTCAAAATGAATTAGGTGATTTGCTAAGATTTTTCGTGTATGTAGTATATTAATTTTTTGGTTGTATGTCTTTCAGTCAATTTCTTTTCAAAAGATTTATGAAACCATTCGAAATGACTTGGAAATGAATTTCAGTAGCCTCGCCATGATCCACTCGGATTATTTTGTTTGCATTTTGGGGTTACTCTACGGAAATTAGGCGATTTTCTTAGTTTTTCGTGTGTGTTAATTCATGAATTTTTTCGTGATATGGCTTCCAGTCAGTTTATTTCTAAAATCTTTAGACAACCATCTGTAATGACCTAGGAAAGAATTCAAGTAGACTCACCATGATCCACGCAAATTTTTATGGCATTTGGAGGCCCTTCAACAAAAATAACACATTTTTCTCAGTTTTTCATGTGTGTTTGTCCATTAATTTTTTACTGATACGACTCCAGGTCAATTTTTTTCAAAACCTTTACAAAATCATCCGTAATGACATGTGGAAGAATTCTAGTAGCCTCTTTATGATCCATTCAGTTTTTTTGGAACTTAGAGTCCATTTATCACACATTGGGGGATTTTTCTCAATTTTTCGTGTGTGTTAGTCAATTAATTTTTCAGTGGTATGGCTTCTAGTCAGAAAAAATTCAAAACATTTGCATAACCATCCAAGATGATCTGGGGAAGAATTCCTGTAGCCTCCCTATGATCCACGCGACTTTTTTGGCATTTAGGGACCACTCAAAAGAAACTAGGCGATTTTCACAATTTTTCGTCTGTGTTTGTCGATGGACCACTCAAAAGAAACTAGGCGATTTTCACAATTTTTCGTCTGTGTTTGTCGATGAATTTTTTTTGTGATGTGGTTTTCGGTCAATTTTTTTCAAAACCTTTACAAAATCATCTACAATGACCTATTGAAGAATCCCATTAGTATCGCCATGATCAACGCGAATTTGTTGGCATTTAAGTGTCAATTAAAAGAAATTAGGCGATTTTTAAAGTTTTTTCGTGTATGTTAGTCTATGAATTTTTCAGTGATATGACTTCTAGTCAATTTTTTCCAAAATCTTTACATAACAATGTTTAATTAATATGGGTAGAATTTCAATAGTCTCGCAATGATCCACATGATCTTTTTTGGTATTTAGAAGCAACTTAAAAGAAATTAGGTGATTTTCTCAATTATTTCGTGTGTGTTTAGTCAATGATTTTTTTGTTGGTATGATTTTCGATCCATTTTTTTAAAAACCTTTACAGAATCATTTGTAGTGACCTAGGGAAGAATTCTAGTAGCATCGCTATTATCGAAGCGATTTTTTGGCATTTATGAGCCAATCAAACGGAATTGGCAAGTTTTCTCAATTTTTCGTATGTGTTAGTCCATGAATTTTTCAGTGAGATGAAATTCAATCAATATTTTTTCAAAACCTTTACAAAACCATCCGTAATGATCTGAGGAAGAATTCCAGTAGCTTCGCAATTATCCACATAACTTTTATTAGTATTTAGGGGTCACTCAAAAGGACTTACTCATTTTTTTTGTTTGTGTTAGTCAATGATTTTTTTTTGTTGATGTCTTTTGATCAAAAAAATTTCAACATATTTTTAGAACCACCGTAATGATCCACTCAACTTTATTTTGGCACATAGGAGCCGCCCAACAAAAATTAGGCGATTTTCTCAGTTTTTTCATATATTTTAGTCCATTAATATTTTGCTGATATGACTTTCGATCAAAATTTTTTCAAATTTTTTACCGAACCATCCATAATGACCTGTGGAAGAATCCGATTAGACTCTCCATGATCCACGCGACTTTATTTTGGCACGTAGGATCCACCCAACAGAAATTAGGTGATTTTCTCAGTTTTTTCGTATATGTTAGTTTATGAATATTTTGGTGATATAACTTCTGATCAATTATTTTTTAAAATATTTACCGAACCATCCATAATAACCTATGGAAGAATTCATGTAGCTTCGCCATGATTTACACGACTTTTTTGACATTTAGGGGGCACACAATAAGAATTAGGTGATATTCTTAATTATTCATGTTTGTTAGTCAACGAATTTTTTGGTGATATGTATTTCGATATATTTTTTCAAAATCTTTGCAAAAATATCTGTAATGACTTGGAGAAGAATTCTAGTAGTCTTGCCATGATTCACATGGACTTCTTGGCATTTAGGGTTCACTCAATAGGAATTAAGCGATGTTTCTCATTTTTTGTGTGTTACTCCATAAATTTTTTTGGTGATATGACTTTCAATTATTATTTTTTCAAAACCTTTACAGAATCATTTGTAATGGCTTGGGGAAGAATTTTAGTAGCCTTTTCATGATCCACACGGCTTTTCTTGGCAATTAAAGGCCACTCAAAAGAAATTAGGCGATTTTTTCAGCTTTTCGTGTGTTAGTTCATGAATACTTTGGTAATATGGCTTTCGGTCAGTTGTTTTCCAAAAACTTTACTAAACCATTTGTAATGACCTGGGAAGAATTCTAGTAGACTCACCATGATCCATGCGACTTGTTTTTGCGATTTTTCTCTGTTTTTCGTGTGTGTTAGTCCACTCATTTTTTGGTGATTTGACTTCCATTAAATAATTTTTTAAAACTTCTAAAGAATCATCTAATGACATGTAGAAGAATTTTGTTGGCACTTAGGGGTCACTCAACAGAAATTAAACGATTTGCTCAGGTTTTCGTGTGTGTTAGTACTTGAATTTTTTGGTGATGTGGCTTCTGGTCATTTTTTAAAAAAAACACCTTTACAAAACAATTTTTAATGACCTGGGGAAGAGTTTTAGTAGCCTCGTCATGATCCATACAGCTTTTTGGATTTTTATGGTTCACTCAAAAAAATTATGCAATTTTTCTCAATATTTTGTGTGTGTTATTATATGAATTTTTTGGTGAAATGACTTCCATTAAATTATTTTTTAAAACCCTTAAAGAACCATACGTAATGACCTAGGAAAGAATTCCAGTAACCTCTCAATGATCCACGCGGATGTTTTCTTTTGTATTTATGGCCAGTTAACAGGAATTTGGCGATTTTCTCAATATTTTTTGCGTGTTAGTCCATAAATGATTTGGTGATACGACTTTCAATCAAAAAAAATTCAAAAACTTTACATAACAATTGTAATGACTTGGGAAGAATTTCAATAGCCTCGCCATGATCTACGAGTCTTTTTTGCATTTAAGGGTACTCAACAAAAATTAGTCAATTTTCTCAAATATTTGTCTGTTAGTCCATTAGTTTTTTGGTGATATGAATTTCAGTCAATTTTATTCAAAAACCTTAACAGAACCATCCATAATGACTTGGGAAGAATTTCAGTAGTCTCGCCAATATCCACGCGCCTTTTGTTGGCATTTAGGGCCACTCAACAAGAACTAGATGATTTTCTCAATTTTTTGTTTGTGTTAGTCCATAAATTTTTTTATGACATGACTTCCGGTCAATTCTTTTCCAAAACCTTTATAGAACCATTTGTAATGACCTAGGGAAGAAATCCAATAGCCTCGCGATGATCCACGCAACTATGTTTTGGTATTTAGGGGCCACTGAAAATGAATTAGATGATTATTTTTTTCAGTTTTTTCGTGTGTTTAGTCTATGAATTTTTTGGCTATATGACCTCTGGTAAATTTACATTCCGAAATGACCTGGTGAAAATTTTTAGTATCCTGGCAGTGATCTATGCATTTTTTTTTGGCATTTATGAGCCACTCCACATGAATTAACAGATTTTCTTATTTTTCGTGTGTGTTAGTCTATAAATTTTTCTGTGATAAGGCTTCCGATAAATTTATTCTAAAACCTTTATAGAACCATCTGTAATAACCTGAGGAAGAATTCTAGTGGCCTCGCCATGATCCATGCGGCGTTTTTTGGCATTTAGGAGCCACTTTATAGAAATTAGACGATTTTCTCAGTTTTTTGTGTATGTTAGTCCATAAATTTTTTTGGTGATATGACTTCTGCTCATTATTTTAAAGAAACATGTACAAAACCATCCGTAATGACCTGGAGAAGAATTTCAGTAGATTCACCATGGTTCACGCGACTTTTATTAGCATTTAGGGGTCACTCAAAAGAAATTAGACGATTTTCTCAGTTTTTGTGTATGTTAGTATATGAATTTTTTGGTTATATAGTTTCATCAATTTAATTCCAAAACCTTTACACAACCATCCGTAATAACCTAGAGAAGAATTCTACTAGCTTCACCATGATCATAACGACTTTTTTGGCATTCAAAGGTCACTCAATAGGAATTAGACGATTTTCTCAGTTTTTTGTGTGTGTTAGTCCATTAATGTTTTGGTGATATGGCTTCCGTTATATTTTTTTCAAAAACCTTACAAAACCATTGAAGAAATCCAGTAGCTTCGCCATTATTCACGCGGCTTTTTTGACATTTAGGGACCACACAACAAGAATTAAGTGATTTGTTCAGTTTTTCATTTGTGTTAGTCCATGAATATTTTTGTGATATGATTTCAAGTAAAAAAAATTCCAAAACTTTATAGAACCATTTGTAACTGTCACGCCCCGAGAGGGTACCCTAGACGTGACTGGCACTTAGGAAACATTTCTGGCTCCCAAGCGAACCACATAGCCTGATCACACATCCGTTCATTCATTCAATCAGCGGAAGACTTAAAATAAAGATAATATTTGGTGGACAAACCCCAAATCGACAATCTAGCCCAAGAAAGAAAGGTCGTGGGCCAATAAATCAAACTTCAATCTTTGTCATTAAAATAGTCTGACAAGAATAATTCAAGGAAATAAAATATTCAATTGACCCATCTCTATCTAGTCTATGAAGCCTCTATCACTAATATCTGATTGGTGACAATGACATGTTCATGGCTACCTCAAATCAAAATGCAAAGGGCTAACTCGACGCAAGAATAACATAAGAAGTGTCCTCCGAATGTAGAGGAGGACTCAACAATAAGATGAGTGTGTATAGATCCTCGATGATGCTCCTATTAACGATCTCCTAAACCTGTCTCTGCATCATGAAATGATGCAGGTCCAAATGGACGTCAGTACATGGAATGTACGAGTATGTAATATGGCAGAATGAAACATACCTCAAGGAAGAATAACGTTGGTTCAAATACCTCAAATCATAAAGATAAAAGAGAGACTCAATCAAGGTGTCATAAGTCTAAAGTAAGAATTCAATTTTTAGACAAAGACCAATCATAAACCATACAATCCAATCCAATCATGCACAATACAGTTCAATCAAATCATTTACAATTCGATCCCTTCCTCATCATGTACAATCCGATCATACACTATCTAGTCACATATCATTTAATCCATTCCAATTAAATACTATACAAACAACTCAACAAACAACTCAACAATCAAGTCAAAGGACTCAAATCAACAATTATGCAACTTAGAACTTAGTAATGTTATACAACCCAACTCAATCATCAACCAATCTCAATTGAACCAATCATATCATGCACAAAACACTCAATTTGGGAGTTTCTCTAACCGACAACAATCCCACCACCTATATATAGGTAATGCACAACGAGTCACGCTGTTGCTCCGTCCGTTCATACTTGCCAAGGTATGAACGACTCAAACCAATCATGGATCCGTCAATCAATCAAGTTCTATCATTTCAGGACAATGAAAAGGGAAACATCCGACACGGTACAATCCCTTCCTACGTTGGCGGGGTAGTTTATGGGATTCGAGTATGGACTATACTCTTACCCAATTCGGTGCTCAATACTCCTCCCAAGACTCAATACGCGCATAGCTATTAAGTGAGTAAAATATTTAAAATACTCATTTAGCCTCGTCGGACTCTTTCAAATCAACTCATTTAGTCTCATTGGACTCTTTTCAAAACTCAATCAAATCTGGCCTCATTGGACCCTCTTTCAAATCGACTCATCTCCAATCATCAAACTCTTCTCTTTAAAAATCTATACAAATCTCAAAATTTACATTTTTAAAGAAAAATAATGCTCAACTTATTTATACTCCAAATACTCATGTTCAAAAATGATTAAAAGACTTCCCAAACTCAACTCGTATTTAAACTCTTTTTAAATCGTAGATGAAAATAATCATTCTTTAAAACTCAAAATAGTGCGTAAATAGTTTATGCAAAAATGTTCACAAAACATTTAATTAAAACTCTTTCTCAAAAGATTATATTATTTCCAAAATATTTGTAAGACTCCAACCACATCAAATTAGGTAAATCACATATCACATGATCACATTAGACTCCAATCCATTTCATCACACAACCTCCTCATCAACATAATCTCTTCATCAATCATTCTACATATATTAAATAATCACCGTTCACATCATCATTCACACCATCATCAAAACATCATCATTCGCATCACTATCAACATCATCATCCACATCAATATTAAACGTCTACTCCACAATCTTTATTTTAGTCCTATGTTCAATTTATAGAAGCAAAAGGACATTCTTAACTATCCAATTCATTCTTTTCATTCCAATCAATACACATATACACAAAACCATCCATCTCAACCTCAAGACATTTATGACAAGAAATCTCATCTTGAGTTCATGTGAATGAAACATGAATCCATACTCTCAACGAAACTCAACTCAAGAATATCGTCAATACCTATAAATCTATATACAAAGATACATTTGTAGTCAATAATATGAAAGATAACTATTTAGTAACTCAAGTCATTAAAATCATCAATCAACCAATAGTATCAAAAAAACATTCTATAGTTTAGGAAAACTTTCAAGAAAACCTTCCTAGAAGGTTCAACTCTTTCACAACTCCTATCCAACACATCTATGGGCATATGGAAGAACTCAATCCATATTTTAGGTTAGCCTTACATACCTTGGTGAAGACTTTGAAGGAACCTTGATGTTGGGTCTTCAATGGAAAGCTTGAACCTTAGAAATTCTTGAAGGCAATTTCTTGTTGGGGATGTTTGGAAGAGAAGAGGGATGAAGGTTAGGGTTTCTTTGGAGAGGCAAAAATCTGAAAAAATATGGTCCAAAACGTTCCAAGTGAAGGTATATATAATTAGGGAAAAAGTCCAAGTTGCCCCTCTTCAAAAATCTGAAAAACTGGGCAAAAATCTTGCTGGCGCTATAGTGGCAAGCCAAAATTGGCTTAAACCCCTACACATCTAATAGTGGCGCATCGCGCCAAGGACCAAACTACTGAGGCTATTTTCTGGCGCTATAGTGGCGCGTCGCGCCATTGGGGCGCCAAGCCTAATTTTCCTGCAGTGGTCGCCCAGGCCTGAAATTCCTGAAGTACTAGTCTGTAGTAAAATGGTCATAACTTTTGACTCTGAACTCCAAAAATTGCAATTTTGGTGGCGTTGGAAAGAAGACTCATATACCTTTAATTTGGTAGGTCGTAGACCACCCAGTTCATTATAGTATAGGATGTATGGTCATTTGAAGTTGACACTTATACTAACTCCTCCGAAAACTTAATCGATTGGAATTCTTTGGACTCAACTTGGTGTTAGAGATCCCTTATGGCCCCTAAACACATATAACATACTTAAAATACTTAGGAATTAATCCTAACTTATATATAAAACTACAATTCCTTCGGTTTGAGTCTACACACACGTAAAGAAATGTTCGAGTTTTTGCGAAAAATTTTCTGGGGTGTTACAGTAATAACCTAGGGAATAATTTCAATAATCTCGACATGATCCACACAACTTCTTTTTTGCATTTAAGGGCCAGTCAACATGAATTAGGTGATTTTCTTAATTTTTTGTGTGTATTTATCCATGAATTTTTTGATGATATGAATTCCGATCAATGTTTTTCCAAAGCCTATACAGAACCATTTGTAATGGCCTAGGGAAGAATTCCAGTAGTTTCTCCATAATCCACGTAACTTTCTTTTGGCATTTAGGGGCTATTTAACAAGAATTAGATTTTCTCAGTTTTTGGTTATATGGCTTTCAGTCAATTTTTTTCAAAAACTTTTCATAATAACCAGTAATGACTTGGGGATGAATTCCAGTATCTTCTTCGTGATCCACGCAACTTTTATTAGCATTTAGGGGCTCAACAGAAATTAGATGATTTTCTCAATTTTCGTGTGTTAGTCCATGAATTTTTTTGTGATATAACTTCGGTCAATTTTTCAAAAAACCTTTAGAGAATCATCAGTAATGACCTAGGGAAGATTCTAGTAGCCTCTCCATGATCCACCCGATTTTTTTTGCATTTAGCTGTCACTCAACAGGAATTAGGTAATTTTCTCAGTTTCGTGTGTTTTAGTCCATGAATTTTTTGATGATATGGCTTCCGATCAATCCTGTGTGGAAACAATTGTCCTATAAATTGGCTTGATATTGAAAATATTACTGATTTTTCTATCCAGTGATATGACTTGTTCTTAAATACTAACTATTTTCCTGAATCTATAGACTTATTAAACTTGAGCGTTAATAATATGCGGCAAATTTGAAAAGGTAGAAATGTTTGAATGTTTAATCAGAAAAGGTTAGAACCAAGAGATGTTGTTTCTAGATCTATTTTTGAGTACGAAGAATATAAAGATTAACTAATAAAAAGCCTTTCATCTTGTTTCTCTTGAAATCATTATGTGATTAAATTAATAAATTTGCAAGATGATATTTTATTGTTTACGGACGTAGGATTGCAGAATGATGATAGAAGGGAAAGTATCGGTATTGTGGCTTAAAAAAGCCTTGGGAAACTATTTCATTGCCATTGATATCCAATCCAATAAGTTGAAAAAGTCGTGACTACTGAAGCTATTGCTATTAAGAAAGCTCTTGAATATGCTATCAGCAAGGGTTGGAAGATAGTGAATATATTATCTGATGCAAAAAATATTGTTGATATGATTCAGAAACGAGCGACTACTTCATAGGAGATAGAAGTGATGTGTGATGATATTTGGAAGCTTTCAATCATGTCGAATTTTAAATATATTCCTAGATGTTTGAACACAATAACTGATAATTTTTAGCTAGATTTTCTCTCTCTTTGTTGAAGGAAATCTCTTGGGAGAATTTTTTTTCCCAAATTGAATCATACAGGATGCTAAACATATGTTTCAACTATGTAATTTGTTGGTGCAAAATAACATGAGGCGTTATGTTTCAAAAAAAAAATAATCTTCCCTCTAGATATTAATAAGGTGTGCGTAAGAATAAAGTCAAACATATTATATACAATATTACTTGTCATTAATGTTAATAAATATACATATGTAAGGAATTTGGAAGAAAAGAGTGCTACCAAATTTATCATCTAGTTAATTTTACAAAAGTTAGAAAAGAAGATGATTATATATATATATAAAACAGAATCCTTTCCAAATTTGTCATTCAGCATTAATTTTCCAGATAAGGAAATAGTTTCTTAAGTGATGGTTCTTTTTTAAGGTTAGATTGGTAGTCTTTTCAAGAAAAATCATTAATAAGGTGTAACCAAGAATAGAGTCAAATTTATTATATACAAATATTATTTGTCATTCTAATAAAGAATTTATAATGTTAGTAAATATACATATGTAAAAATTAAAAAAAAGAAGCAGTTATTAATGCTTGTATTAGGTAGACTAGACGGTCTACATCACACTTCTTGTGGTGTAATCTTTCCCTAAACTCGTATTAACGGGGATGTTTTGTGCAGTGAACTACGCTATTCCATTATAGCTGTTGATTGATTGCATTTATGTGGAGACAATAATTATATTTAAGTAAGAACCACCACAGAGAGTTTCTCGATATTTTGATTTATTCATCAGCTTTGATGGTTCATGTCATTTAGGTTGGGTTAAGTCTTTAATTTGGACTTTATGGGGGCATTTTGTGGCAGAGCGGAGCTATATTATCAGAAATGGTTCAGACGAACTCAAAAGCTTTTTCTTATGTTTTGTATTTGTAATAGTAAATATATTAAATATGTATACATGTTAGTTACAAATCCAATAATTAAAATAAGTTATTGGTTTTAATAGCAAATTTCAAAACTCATAAACTTCAAATTTTGATTTCATCTCTGCATGTGAGCCACGCCAATTTGTATAACTTGAATTTTCTTAACATAACTCATTAAATAACTCAATACATGGATGATGGATTTCATAAATCTATTGACATTGAATAGGTAATCTCTTTATATGTAAGCTGATTGTGCAAAGTATGTTTGTTTGTTTATATAAATAGTGTATTTAAGAATTTGTTATTACTCAGCAAGATAATTTCAGTCGGTTATTTTCTTGTGATACAGCAATAACATATCCTATGAAATTTCACTAAGTGGGGTCTACACACGGTAGATTATATGAAGACCTTACCACTACCATGTGGATGGTTCAAGTGAAATCAAATCAAATAAAAAGAAGAAGAAAAACACAATGAGGAAAGCATAAGAGTTAATACGGAAAGATAGTTTTCAACTAATATATGTTGCTCAAGCTCTCTGAAAATATTATCGTATCCGTGTCGGATAGAGTCCGACCAACATAGATTCTCTTATAACTAGTCCATCACCAACCAAACAAATTAAGGACAAAAAAATGGCAGATTCCATAGACTCAAAGCTCCAAATAGTCATATTCCCATGGCATGCTTTAGGCCATATGATCCCATTTCTCAACCTCTCCAATGAACTTGCTAAAAAGGGTCACGAAATCTCATCCTTATTACCCCAAAATACACAAATCAAACTTCAAAATCTCATTCTAATTTTTATGGCATCAACTGCAGCTGAATGTTAGGCCATCACCAAGTTATCCTTCTGCCCCCTCCCTTTTATTTTTCAGAAAAAATTCAGAAATGGGGATAGTTTGAAGGCGTAATTACTAAACATAGCGATAATTTGGATAATTACCAACGTAGCAATTTATTTTTAAAAAATTCTACTTTATATCAGTGATACAACAGTTTCTGAAAAATCGCTTCGTATCAGTGGATAGTGTTGCACAAACACGAAACTTAGTTGTTTAATTTCGATTTCACGAATATGGTAAGGGAGTGACAATTTACGAACGAGATTGAAGGAACCCTTGGTGACTGACTACATAGCAAAAAAAAGGGCAGCTCGGTGCACTTAAGCTCCCGCTATGCACAGGGTTCGGGGAGGGTTTTGAGAATTTTGTTTAGGGGAGAATTTGTGAGACACAAGTGATACGTTAACACTTGTGTGAACCTCTTTTTTATTTCGAGTAAATTGTGTGAGGTTATTTCTCTCGATATTTTGTACTTTCTTCTATGTAATAAATTGTACATCTCTTCTTGTGGATCAGGTCGATTTACCGAACCACGTTAAACGTTTGTGTCTCTTTCGAATATAATTCTTGTTTGTCTTCTTGCTCATTGTAACACCGCCTAAAACGTTGTATGTGGTGTTTCAATTCTCGATGAAAATGATACTACTTCTGTATTTTGGTCATAACTTTTCATAGAATAGTCCAAATTAGGTGATTCAAATTTTTGAATAACTCCAACGGTATTACCTACAACTTTTCTGCGACCATATCTTAAGGTTCGGAGGATACGTAAGTCAAATTAATTAATTTTTGCAAGACATGGTGTTGTGACGAAATTGAGTGTTTGTAGAAGAAAACTCATATCTCATGGTAGGATGCTCCAAATCGGTTGATTCTTGAACGACATAAAAGTATACTTTTAGACCTACAATTCATATGAGATACCAAATCCTAATTAGGAAGTTATCTTGTTCAAACGCAGCTCCGAAAAAGGGTATTCCGTTAAAAGAAGGTTCACCTCACCAACCATAGAAAGATCTAGATCCATTTGACATCATCCATTAGATCGCAATCCTCTATTGAATTTTCAAGATCATCCTTTATAATTATTTTTATTTATTGTTAGGTCTCTCCTCTACACCTATAAATACCCACCTTATTTCCTTATTTTATTCATCAAGCTTTCTCAAGCAACTCTTCTCTCTATATAATTTTTTACTCATTCTCAAATATAATTTTTGTTTTTAGTAGTGTAAAAATACTACTCCGATGATTCTTATACTCCGGGTAGTACACAAAATGCTCCGGCGGAGAGAAAACTAGGGGTTCAAGAGTGGTCATTGAGTTCTACAATTCGGAGTAAAGCTTCGAATTTCAGGTATGTAAGGCTATCATAGCATTAGATTGAGTTCGTTCATGCGCCAATAATTAAATTTATCATAATTGAGTTATAGTTGAGTTCTACCCTAATTCTTGAATTCTAAATGAGCTAATTCTTCTTTTATTGAGTTAGATATATTTATGCATTGAGATTATTATTATTTTTATCTCTCATATTATTGGAATTATTGTTCGTGGCTACTTTCCCATGAACCCTAATTGATTTGATGTTAATGAATATTTTTACACGTGTTTTGAGTAAAGACGTTGGCTTTTAATATTTATTGAAAAAAAGAGTGATTTGAATTAATACTATATATGTATTTTATTGAGTTTTGAAAGAGCAAAAGAATTGAGTTTTAAATGAATTTGAGTAAATAATGTTTTGAGCAAGATGTTTTGATGAGATGTAATAATATTTTAAAGTGTAATGATTGATGAAGAGGTAATAAGATGAGTTTGATGTTTTTCCAATAAGACTAGATGATGATGTTAATATGAGCACATATTTTGGGAGTAGTATTGAGCACCGAGTTGGGTAAGAGTTTAATGACTCAAACCCCAGAACTACATAATCAGTGTAGGATGAAGGTTATACCTCTTAAGTCCCAAAAAGAGGACTTTGATGATTGGATCCAAGATGGTGATGTCCTTTACCCTGGCAAGGTATTGGATGGATGTGGCAACGACATCACTTCGTTGTGACATCACTTCGTTGTATCATCACTAGCTCATAAGTGATGGTTGTCGGTTGGAGAAACTCCCAACTAAGTAAGCATTGCTTATTATTATTATTTTTAAACTTACATTACATATTGATGTTGAGATGATGTTGAATTCTGAATCGAGTCTTCTTGAGAGGAGTTTCTTGATATCTGTCCTTACTTTCCTACCATTTTACATACTCGTACATTCCATGTACTGTCATGTGACCAGGAGGTCACGGGTTCAAGCTTTGGAAACAGACTCTGGCATAAATACAAGGTAAGGCGGTGTACAATAGACCCTTGTGGTCAGGCCTTTTCCCGGATCCCGCGCATAGCGGAAGCTTTTGTGCACCGAGCTGCCCTTTGGACTGGCATAAGTCTCAAGTCACAGTTATGTTACTTTTTTTTTCTCCAATAATATTGATATTTAATCTAACTTGCAACTTCAACATTTCACTAACTAAGAGTGGCAATTTCAGCCCATTAAATGGATAACTCATATTTTTTAAATAGGTAATACGAATTGATCTATTTCAAAAGGCCATAAAAATATGGACAAAGTGGATAAAAGATGAATATTCATATAGACCCTTAGATCACTCAAAATTTCTAATTGCACTAAAAAAAATTGTATTTAAAAAAAAATTAGGGTGGGGCGGGGGCAAGGTAGAAGGTGAGTGGGTGAGGGGGTGGAGGGCGGGGGCAAAAATTTTTTTAAAAAAAAATTGGGCCGGGGTGTGGGTGTGGGTAGGGGGGTCCACGTGGGGTAGGGGTGGTGGGAGAGGGCCAAAAAAAAATTCTTTGATTTTAGGAGATTAAAGTGGGTTAGAACCATTTTAACCAAATCATATTTGACCAAATTCATATTTACTCATATTTTATATGGGTGAATTGTAATCTAATCCAATTTCATTGACCGTAAACCACACTCTTGAGTCAAGCCCGCATACGCCACCAACTGCAACTGATCAATAGTGAACAAGTAACATGCAAGAAAATACACTTCAGATCTCCTGCTAATTGCAACCGAGTTAGGCGCGTGGGGTGGAGGTGAGTGGGGTAAAAGCATACTATAGGATTAAAGGTATGCTTCTTAGCTGCCAAACTGACTGGAGATTATGGTCTCTCATGTATGCAACTGATATGCTGTACAGATTAAAGTTCACATCCTTATAAATTTTCTGCTTGCATGCAAGGATTACAGACTTGGTGGTTCCCATATGTACAATTGTCCCCTAAGAAGCTCCCAGAGCAAGTTTCTTGCTTGGGAGTTGATCACTGCCCACAATCTACAGTGACGGACGACAGTCCAATGAAAACAGAAACTCATGAAATGTAAGCCTTGACCAGCTCTGTGTAGTTGTAGGTTTGGCCTGTCCTAGGACACGTGATTCTGCCATCATTCATCTTCGCCATTTCTTCGAGTGCCTGTCATCACATAGATGCAAGTCAGATTAACACTGAAGGAAGTACAATTGTAGAAGCAAATAAAGGCATACCTTGGTGCTATAGACATAGTCATTAGGCAATACAAGGGGTGGATTTTCAGTATCCATCAGTTCTTTGGTTATGTAGCAAACGAGCTTCGAGTGATGCTGCTTTGAATATGGCAGTGGCGATGCTAATTTACGGAAGCTCTCCTGTGACAAAGGATCCTCCTTAGTGCAATCATCTTCATAACAGAATCTATAGATTTGGTCAAGGAGAAGTCATGGAGCAGATAAATATAAAATTTTCCTTTGGTTCCTCTTTTCCTTTTCCCAAATGAATATTAGGAACTTTGGCCATGGGTGCCAGTGAAAGTTTGAAAATATCAGTAGTTAGTAAATCTGAAAATCATTACCAGCTGACACTTCCTAGTTCCCACATGTAAAAGCATATACAGCAGACCACCCTCATTATACCGTCCACCTATGTAATTGATCATTTATATTAAACTACAAATTTGTATAGTGACAATATTTCCCTAGCAAAAAATCATGTGTTAAGGATACGGAGTTTTCAGTGCAGACAGCCCTGCTTGCAGATATATATTCAGCAAAGGCTCAAGAGTCATGCCATATAACTTGCAGAACTCTTGTTTGAATTGATCAATCAAGTAATCCCACTGCTTTGGTTCAAATAAAACCTGTAACAGAAACTGATAACTGTCAAGTAACTTCCCGTTGGTGCATAATTATCTGCAACTGCTTGTATTAGACTCAAGTGTGATTCTTCATATACAGCAGACAACCATCTCACAAGATCATGAAGAAACACAAGACCAATGAGGAAAAGTGAAAACAGACGTAAGAATTTCCATACATGATATCTGAGAGTTGCAGAAGCAATTCATAAATATTGTATTGCCATCACTTAAACACTTCAGATCACCACAATAAAGAAATTCTTACATGATCAACTTGTACAACACATTTTCTTCATGCTTTCCGACTGAACTTCCTCAGCTATTACTTTGTGTTTTATAAACACATGCAAACGCAAAAAAAAAAAATGCATCATCAAGCCATCAACAAGCATACATTATTACATATAGTAGAATAGTTCATTTTTCTAGTAACTCATTGCTCTAAGTTGAATTTATGCGACAAACTTATACAGCATCCAATAATGAGTTACTAGAAATATGGACCATATGTAATAATTCTTGAAAGCGCTGATGGTGAAAGAGTCAAACCTAATTGAAGAAACCAATCAAGTATTCTAAACTCATAACGCTCCAACAAAAAAATGCAAATATACAGAAAACTAGCACGAAAGACCTTAACCTTGTATGTTGTACATTCAGTATTACTCTTGAAAGCAAGTGTCGCCAAGACCCGCTGCAACTCTTTCATGTGAGTCGAACCCCAAGGTGCAAGATATTTCCGAGCATATGTAATGGCCCGCATCATGCTTTCAGCTCTTACCAACTCTATGAACTCTTGCAGTCTCAGCTGGAATTCAAATTTGCTCTGTCAACAAGAGAAGCAATCAGCACCTTGTATTGGCGGCACAATGATCCAACATGCAGCACTACTACCAAACTCCTAAGGGATCGTTTGGTAGCAGGATAAGAAACAAGTTATTCATGTATTAATTTCCGTATAACTTATACGACATTTGACAGATAGATAGGAAATAAGTTATTCATGTATAAAATTAATACAACGTTTGGTTGACAATTTTAAAAAATCCACATAACTAATACATGTATAAGTTATGAGGGAACGAACATGTATTATTTTATTCAGGATAGAAGTTGAAATAACTAATCCCTGAATAACTAATACCTAGATAAAATAATCATAGATTCACTCATAACTAACCCCTACACTACTAATACTTGTATAACTCTATCCAGCTACCAAACGACCCCAAGAGAACACTGTTATCCAAAGATATAACTCCGAAATTGGAGTTAGAAAAAATCCTCCCCATCTTCAAATACTTGACAGTTCTGCCTTTTCACCATTTTAAAATAAGAAAAATTGCAACTTATTTTATCTTTTTGTATATTTTTTTAATATCCGCATTTTAATTAAAGATAAATTAATCTAGATTGTGCAGTTCCAAAAAAAAAGGTCAAACTGATCATTGATATAGCAAAACATGTTAAATAAATTGGCACAGGGGTGTAGTTATACACGCAGATACTTTACTCAGTTTTTTTTTTTATATGCAAGTTGTGACAACATTCTGCAGTAGACATCCAATCATCTATCCAAGAACAGAGCCCAACTTACAGACTCGCAGGACCTAGTCAACTAGCAAGATTACTTTCATGACCATCTATCCTTTTTATTTGATAAGTTTCCTGATCATTTATCCTTCTGACATGTAACACATTGAAGCCTGGTATAAAGGAAGAGCAGTCTTTCTAGATACATCTGACTTTTCATTTGAAAGTATGCCGAGAACAGACATAAGAGACCACTAAGTGCATGGCTCTCTAAAGCAACTTCATCCAACAAAAAGGGGATGGGTTTCCGAATTACAAGCTCACAGCTCATACACCTTTATATTCAGGACAAACGTAAGCACAATTCCAAGCGATCATCCAGTTACATCTCAATAAAATGAATGAAAAGTATTTAAACTAGTACATCCTCTCTTTTTTTAAAATAACGTAAAGTAGTATTGAAACAGGACCAAGAAAGTACACAGGGATACAAGAAACGAAACAAGACCCAACCAGACAATCTTCTCTTCTTCTCTACTCAACAACTCCAGAAAATCCATGTACATCCTGATCAAATCATTGGAATGACAGATGGAAAGAGAATGCAGATATCCTATGGTTAACCTTTTCAATCAAGACAAAGACAGGATTCACCATTAGCCTCCGCTATGGTTGTTACCAGCTGCAATTATATTTTTGCACTACTAGTCTAAAATACAATGGCTATAGGAATTACTACTGTTGTTATGCCTTTACAACTCTGCTATGACTACTACAATCGTCAACATTTCAAATCAAAAGGTATTGCATTGTTACAGCAATTAATGCATTTGATGAACATCATCCAATGTCAGATACTCCTCTTTTAAGCTTTGATCTCCTGAAGCATTAAGTAGCTCATAAAATTGTATCATGCATAAAACTGCTCTATTGATAAGAGAAGATCAAGTGATCTACCCATTGGACCGCTGCTTTAAACGCGAGCCATTAATAAAGTGACAAACCAAAAGTTTTACATCACGCAAGCAGTCTATCCCTCAATTTTATTCCAAAACTGTGTAATAAAGATAGTGATATACCCCAAAACCCCTTTTTATGCTATTTTTCCATCAATAATACCTACTATACCAATAAAAAAAGCAAACCCCAAACCCATATTCTTTCCTCTGTGGATCTCATAACAATCTGGTGGGCAATGCTACAGTTAAGAGGGCAGATGCAGAGTCCTCGTGTATGCTTTACCAAGATAGAATTAAATCCTAAAGCCATTATACCCTGTATATTGGTCAAGGATTACCCCACTCTTCACAATATCCAATAATATGATAAACTCAATTCTGCTGGTGTGCATGCTAAGGTATGCTTCACATGCCATGTTTCACATTTGATGTATTATATTGGACAATATTATCTCTGACTGACTTCAAAATATCCAAGACTATGACTACTTAGTTCTCCTCGTGAGAATGCTTCACATCTGACGCAATGATCAAAAAGGAAACTGGAACCAGTGGCACCATGGATAAACTGCTGTAAGACAACCCTTAAATATCTACTCTCCACAAGATACAACAGGTCAAGAAAATCCATCTGCTTATAGTATCGCCCAACAGATAGTGGCCTGCCCCAGGATTGCATTAAACCCCTTTTATCAATTGCCTCTCTCTCTCTCTCTCTCTCTCTCTCTCTCTCTCCTCCCTCCCTCCCTCCCTCTCATGATTGTTGTTCATGCCAAGGGGTTGGCAGTACAGATTGATGTTGCTTCAAGCTTCAAATTACACATCAAAATGGATATCATTTCTTTAAGTAACAGAATTTAAGATCCATTTAGATGCTCAATGTACTGCACATTTTCTTGAGCTAACAGTCCCTTGAGTAAAAACTCTAGTACTTGAAGATTAAAATCAATCAGGGATCATCAGCTGGCTGCCTATGACCTTTTGCGTTGTCAGGTCAAAGTTGAAGAGATACTGATGACACTTCACAGAAAGATGAATTAGTATTATTCTCTTGGTCACTTCGATCTTTCTCAATAACATGTGGAAAAAGGTTGTAATTATGAATTCCACAAGTGAATTTATGAAGAATAGCAGACTGAACCTTTTTTTTTGGTTTGGTAAACAAGCAAACTGAACATATCAACCGGGTTAACATTTTTTGCAAGTTCATCCTCAAGAATTTCCAATCAGTATGTTGATCAAGATGGCCCTTCCACAAACCCATGCATAGGGGAAGCTTTGTGCACAGGGCTGCCCTTTTTTGTGTTAATCAAGATGGCAATGAGAAGATACAGATTTATCAACTCATAATTTGTGATTCCAGTTGTCAATAAATTTTTCTCCCTTATTGGGACTTTCTTCAAGAAACCTTTTAAGGGAATGTATTCTTGTTCCGTTGGTAAATAGAATACACAATTGAGATTTCTCCCTTTCTCAGGGAATTCAGAGAGAATGTATTCTGATGATTATGTAGTTCCTCATCAACCGATTGAGACATATGCATCCATTACTACAATAATCAATTCATCATGTTTGCCATCTTCACAAAAGCAGTACAGTGATTATGTAGCTTCATGATTCAGAAATCTACCATACCAATTAAGGAAGAAGAAAATTTTCTGGTCTGAGTGACCACTTAATCTAAGAAGCAACCCATAGCCTTCCACAGGAGAACACTCTTCATCTAAACCTCTTTTTTGACGTAAATTTCTGCAACTCAACTTAATGAAATTATTTGCCCACTGGCAGCTTTCTGACAGTCTTCCCTAACTATTCCCAAATAATACCCAGATTAAAGTTTCCATGATCACGGCAGAGGAAGAATTTGAAAGAATAACCTAATCCACACAGCAAAGCATGCATGAAGCAGCTGACATTTATTCTAGAATCCATGGCACATGAGAAACTCAAGAGGTGACAGTCAAATTAAGGTTTCCATTTTACGCGAAGATGCCTCTAGAATGGACATTCCAATCTTTAGAGCAAAGCAAGGACAGTACAATTAATTTCTGTAATCCATTGCAGATGAGAAAGCTGAAGAATTGCCTCCATCGTATAATCCTGCTAACCAAAGCACAAAAGTTCAAAACTCACCATCACTTTAAGCATATTATGCTCAAGATATCCTTTTTGTGCTGAAGGGGGTTTGAGATATCCTTCATCAGAAACCATGAAATGATACGAGTAGACCCAAGCAGAACTTCTGTTCATTCTATTGGTTTCAAAAAGTGGATATCTGAGGCTTTACAAACGCTAACAAACCATCAACACAGTGGAAGTGCCTTTCTCAATTAAAAAACCATCAGGCTTCACATAGGTTTTCACCCTTTCACTAACTTTTATCTATGTTCTGTACATTGGCAGCCCAAAACGTCTGAAGTCATCGAAATGCTATCTTTCTCTGACATACACTAATTGAATCTTATGTCCATCAAATTAGTCAGAAGGAGATCCACTCAACCCGGTAAACATGATAAGAGGCTGATCTGAAACTTTTCATGCTTTTTCATATTGAGCTACATAATTGAATAACATCTTGAAACCAGAATTAGTGGTTAGCCATATGAAGAAAATATGTAATATTAAAATAATGTTATACAAATGGACACTGTGGTTCTGCACAATAAATATGCATAGGACTAGAATGAATTATCACTTTTGTCACTGATTACAATACAATCATAGGATTGTTAAATCAGTAATAAGAATATAAAAGACACAAGCTCAAAATAAGCAAAGATAATTGTACCTTTGATTTCTTTAGCCTGGATTTGTTATCAGCACACCAGGCTAAAGCAGGAGTAACCTCCTTGTTTTGGAGAGCATCAATGACCTTTTTGGCTTCATGAAAGACATCAATGTCAACAAGATCCTAAAATAGAAAGGACCAAACTTAGTCACAATGGCTCAATGATTTTGCAGCTAAAAGAAATTCACAAGCACAATCGACTCTACAGAAAGAAGCATCAATGCTGGGTAGCTGACATGGTTACTTCATTATTCAAGACAACACATCAAAAAGTTAGATTAGACCAAGTGAGAAAACCAGTTCATGCATTGTATCACCTAAAAAGCTGTATTAAAATTTAACTACAGAACTTAAGCCTTCAGATTCTGTATGGATTAGGTTTAAAATGTCTATATTAAATGTCATAATGAGGTCACAGTGGAGTTCTCAACGATAGGAAATATTGCTTCACTGATGAAAACATGAAGTTAACAGTTTGTTGATGTGATGGGAGTAATCTGCATACAAGGTGTACAACAAAGATAGGAGAAAGTGCTATCAAAATGATAGTTGACTTCTCATCAAAGTTCAATGAAATTCCAAAATGGAATATTTGTTGAAACCATACAACAAAAACCCAACATACTCCTAAAAATATTATGGAAGCACGAACTACCAATTCTTGAGTGAAAAGTTCGGAAAAAGTGGCTTCTAGTTTAGACATACATTTTAATAATAATAATAAGGAGATGATCATTACCACAGATAAGAAAACAAGAAGTTGTTGAATGGTAGAGAATTGACACAATAGACACAACAAAGCAGGACTAGTGCATTCTTTTGGGTAAAGACAAAGCAGGACTAGTGGATTATAGGCCGCAAGGATGAGTAGACCAAGAACACACATTAAAGTGCATGTCAATCGTGCTCACTTAAAATCCTTGTACACCCTACAGGCAAACAGATTATAGTTTGGCACCACGAATAGATTATGCAAGTGCCTTGAACCATTTGAAAAAGGTGTTGGCACCATTGCAATTTAACCAAACTTGCTACATGGTAGCTTCTATAGGTAGAAGAACAGAGAGCAAAACCACTTAACTCAGTAACCTCTCGCTGAGTTCCTTCTTTAGACTTCCTGGTTGGGACCTTTCCCCACTGGATGAGACGTTCCCAATCACCACTGTTTTCCCATGACTTTCAAAAAGCATATTCCGGCTGGCCATTCCAATTTCACTACAAGTTTCGATCTTGGCAAGGAAGCCTCATTATGTTCTATGTTTATTTTTTTTTAGAAAGGTTAAAGATCCTCATTATTTTCTATTTTCCTTTATAGTTATTCATATACGTAGACAGTAGACTCATAGAATATGTGGAAAGATAACAGATATATCACCACAAAATGGACATTTTTAAAACATATCTAACATATATAATGGGAAGCTAAGAAAAAATGAAATCTAAATGGAAATATATTTTCCTGAATCGTGATAAGTTAGATTTGAATCTATTTTTAATGCCTTAAATATTCCATATAGCTGGAATACTTAGAAAGAACAAGGCAACCACATCCAGAAACATTTGTCAGCAGTAAGGTATCCGACCCAAAAAGACAAACATATTCAAGATAATTACTTAAAGGTTGGGAGCAGAAGCACATCCTAACCTGAGAAAAGTTGCTCATATCGACAACAAAGACATACAAGGAAAAAATAAAGCAATGGGACATCATGTGCAAAATACCCTATGTCAACTTCTGTTTAAAATCGAAACAAGCTACGGTTTTCAGAAAAGGAAGGATAAAAAAGCTTTCCCTTCCATATTTCCACCTTCCTCTTCAGTTGTTCCATAACAGATAAAGCAAAATATCAATCCTTCTTTACATTGGTATGCCTTCAATTTTTTTTGTCTTTCTATTCTTTTGTTTTCTTTTTATTATTATTATTTTGGACTGAGACGGACTTAAAATGGAGCCACATGGACAGCGAATATTCACATAGCTGATCCTAACTTGCTTTGGATTGAGGCGTAGTTCTTGTATTATTATTATAGGTCAGTAGGCACCTGTAGTCCTTATGCTCGACAATAGTCAGTTAAATAAAAACAAGAGTTAGTATTGCCCTTTCCAAATCCACATATCCCATCAACTGTCACTCAATAAGGGTGGAAAGAGTCAAAGACGATATAAAACCACATAAACAAGAAACTAAGAGAAAACTAGAAATAATTTAAATTTTACTTATGATGGAACAGAGAAAACTAGAAGGAATTCTTCCTTTTTAAAAGTAATAAAAAAATTACTATTTGTAGCACACAGGGAGTGCTTACAGAAAACTAGTCGGAATTCTAAGTGCAAGATGTATAGAGATCAATGAAGAAACATTCAGATACATTCATATAGAATGAACTCGTTTTTAATATTATGCTATGTTTGGTCGACGTGAAAAGAGGAAAGGTGAGGAGCCTAAGAGGAGATACATATTGGTTCTCCTGTTCGATAAGTAAGTAAATGTTGAGTTTGATACCCCTCCAGAAAAGATTTAAAGAGGATTTAATTTCTCAAAAATAGATCTAAATAGATTACATATCTATCACTTCCTTCTAATCGCACCAAACATCCGAAAGTAAAAGATTAATACTCCATCTAAGAAAAGTAATACACTATAGTTCCATTTCTTTACCCATCCTATTCCCTTGATGGTTGCAAACACAGTTCTAATGTACCTCCTAAACAACAAACGACCACTGAAAGTCAAGATCTTAAGTATAGTTGTTTCTTTTTTCAGGTAAACAATGACATTTCATAAATCAAAAGGTCAAAATCGGCCGTATACAAGAAGCACTCCAAAAAGTAAAGAACCAAGATCTTAAGTATAGTAATATGCTAGATCCAAGAAAGTTGTCAAATGAGGGGAGCATGTGTGACTCAAAAACTGGAGCAACAGGACCCTTTAACCATAATAAACGATACCATATAATAAAAGGTGAAAGAACAAAGAAAACCCACCTGGATGTTGCTGCTTTCAGCAAGCTTTACAGCAGTGTTATAATATGACATCCGCAGCATGTAATCCACCAGTATCCGCTTCAAACGGATGTTATTCCAGTCTGACAAATTTTCTGGATCAGCAGATTCTAGATGATCTAGCCGTGCTCTGCATCTTTGCGCTTGCAGGTTCTCTGTTCGACTCCCCTCTTCCAACTGATTGTTCTCACAATACAAAACATATGATACATCATTTTTAACTGCTTAAAAGGATTACTGAAGCTTTCAAAAAGCTTCGTGCTGGGTTGTTTTAGCTTCCAAACATATTAGTCACTAGCCGACTAAGTAAATGAGTAAATGGGATCCATTTTAGGATCCAATATTCGACAAAAAACAGAGAAATCAAAGACACACATATCGAAGTTCCGTTTACTTTGTCCAATCTTATACAGTAAAATGATTGTTCTCACAATATAAAACCACATTTACCTAATTTGAACTGGTCGAAAATCATATCTGAAGAATTTCAAAGCTACGTGTAGGAGTGTAATCAACTTTACAACAGATTAATCACTTCATGTTCTCTCTCTCTCTTACACACAAAAAAAAAATATAAAGAGTGAAAAGTTTTGGTTCTGTCATTCAATATCCAATCTTATACAGTCAAAGTATGATACACAGCTACAGACACACGTGCCTTCATCCAATCTTATAATCTAATCGAATATGATATATACACAACAGAGAGGGGAAATTTCGTTCCTATAACCAATCTTACATAGTAAGCCAACAGAAAAACATATCTAATTATATACATAATCAATCGTGTGTGTGTGTGTGTGTGTGATAGAAGTCTAGTTTCCTTAATCCAAATTTATACAGTAAACGAACAGAATTTCGTAATTGAGCTACTCTAAGTACCTTCCTTTTGAGTCCTTGCAATCTGGATACAAGTGAATTAAGGTGATGTACAGCATCATCACGGGACATTTCAGATTCAGCAGCATCTGAAACTCCATTGATAACAGCGGAGACTTCCTTCTCAACAATACGGTGATTAGCACGGATCGCCTTCTTGTAATGCTCGAAGGGAACACGAAGGAACTGGTGTTCCAATTTGAGCGATTCGGACAGCTGGTTCAGTTTTGACGAAGGAGCGTTAGGCGAGATGGCAGCAGCAGAGGCCGCCGCCGGAGCTGCGGAGGCGGCGGTTGGAGTGGTGGCGGCGCTGCTGGTGGTGGATGACGGCGAACTGCCGTTGGGAACCGTTTCCATCTCCATTAATGGAAGAACTGAAGCTAGATCGGAGAAAGTTTACGAATGAAGGAAGATTTGCATCGTTACCAAATAGATAGAGAACATCGAATGGTATAGCGTTACGGCGTCGTTTTGGCTTCGCAGAGTACTAGAGAGTCCGAAACCCATTTGAGCCGCAAAGAGATAAAAGTGACACAAATAAGCCATATTTTCAAAATGTAACTAAAATAGGTTTAGTGTAGAATTTTATTTTATTTTATAAAAAAAAATTAATAGCAGCCGTTAATTTTGGACGTCTAAATTTTAGTATAAAATGAAATTTTTTCTTACACTTTATAAAGTGGAATTTTTTCTTATACTTTATAAAGTGTAACTATTTTTTATACTTTATAAAGTGTAATTTTTTCTTACACTTTCAATTGTGTCTCTTTATGACCTCTTTATGCATCTTTTGTAGTGTTTGTCATATAATTATATTGATATGGCATATAAAAAAATTATTACGTTATATATTTTTATTTTGTTTAATTCTGAAGCTCCACCAAGCTATATCTAAGGATGGTCAAAAATTACACCTTTAACCTCTTTAATCTTCTATTTTTTTTCAGTTCAATCTCAAAAATGTCTTCTGAACCAAAAGTTAGAGTTTCAATTTATTGGGAAGGTGAAATTATACATGACGGAAACACCATTCATTATAATTTTGTCCCCAAACACAATGCTAAGTATTCACTTAATGTCCGGTTTTAAAAGTTTCTTTTATCAATTTATAAAAGGATGGGTGTAAATAGTACCGATTACGATTTGATTATAGTCGGAAAGTACCCAACTTCATTTTTATCACAAGGACAATTAAATTTCGGGAAGTGGATTATCTATAATGACGAATCATTGACCGTCTTTTTGAAGACTCCAAGTGATTACATAGATCAAATCAAGTTAACTGTGCTTGAAATATATATTGGGAGGAAGCCTAAGACTAGTCGACGTTCTTCTCCTTTATCGGATGATGTACATTCTCAATTAGAAAATCGTGATAACCTTGATGAATTTTCCATAATCCAATTCAATGATTTTCCTATCATGACTCATTACCAAAATATTTGTATGGGTCAATATGATTTTGATTTGAACAAAACTATAAATGAAAGTGACTGGTAATGCTCAATAATCATATTTTGACTATTATTTTTTGATTATTATTTGTTAATTTATATAGTTTATTATTATAATATATTTTTGTAGCGATTTACCTCAGCATGAGACGAAGATTGCTTCAAGTTATGGACTAGACAATGAATTTGGTCAGCCATCACACTATGGAATAACGGAAAATATTGGGACATCCTCGAATTTTCATGGCTCGCCTACTTTTGGTGCAGATTACTATTATCGGTACGTTGAGCACTTGATTTTTTTATTTAAGTAAATTATATTTAATGAGGTAAATATTTATACTTTTTACGCATATAGGAAAAATATCACGCAAGATGAGCCCATTGATTCAGTGAATATCGATGATCATGACCTTTCAAACTATGGCTTAGCTTCAGCCAGTGATAGTGATGATCTGCCTAATGCAGAGGTATCAGGAGATGATGTCTCATTTGAAGCATCATCTAGTGATGATGATTTTTTGACGCCCAATTGATCACCTAGACCAATATCCATGAACATCATTTCAAATCTTCCACTAATTTATATATTAATGTTGAATCAATAAGTAAAAGATGAAAAGAAATACATACCTAATTTAAAATTTTTGTGGGATTGTGCTACGGACTTCCAATTTTTCGAAAATCTTTAAAACGAACCTTCAATTTTTTGATGTGGGGTCGATCCTTTCGGACTTGGGACCATTTCTAGGGTTGAAGAGAGTGTGATAAAGGAAAGTGAAAGGTTTTGGTAAAATTGTTGGGTAAAGTGAAATTTCATTTTTAAAGTGTAAGAAATAGTTACACTTTATAAAGTGTAAGAAAAAGTTCTGTTTTACACTAAAATTTAGACGTCCACAGTTAACGGTTATTGTTAAAAAAAATTTATAAAACGGAATAAAATTCTACACTAAGCCTATTTTAGTTACATTTCAAAAATATGACTTATTTGTGTCACTTTTATCTCTTTATGGCTCAAAGAAGTTCCGAACTCCTAGAATACTAGCAACAGCTATGGATGGATTGTATGATGAAATCAAATCTTTTCTTCGAAATCTAAAACCCATTTCGTTTCCTTTGATTTTGCTCATTGAGTTTGTGAAATAGCATTAGAAATTGGGGTTATCAAGACTATATGTTATAAAGTTGTTTGCCCTGCTACATCAGCTATTACATTTTCAAAGTCACTCTTGTATAACTATGTTTCACTCATCATGATCACGAACGAATTCAGAGAACTGCATAAATTAAACTAAACAAACAAACATTATTGTTGTAGCACAAGTGAGCCAAAGGTCCTATTGTCTAATTTCACAACTGGCTGCTGCAAAAATGAAAGCTAACAGTTAAAAAAAGATGATTTGGAACAAATTTGGCGTTTGCATCACTTCATCTTTTCTTCCTTGAACAGAACATGACAATTCACACGAGGATCAAACTTTCTAAATTCAAGCTTCGTCTGATTCGTTACAAGTGTTTTGGTCTTCTTCTTCACATAGAAAAATCCAGTTCCAGCAGCTGAAACAAGCCTCACGAATAGAGCGCCAGCCTTCTTCTTGTCACCCATTAGCTTATTTGGTAGAGACAACTGAAAAGAGAATGAAGTTTTAGTTTTCCAAATATATAGAGCTAAATGGCTGAAAAACCAACAAATATCACAGATAAGTTTAAACTTATGAAGAACCTTCAGTTTGGAATGGTAGTTCTCAATGGTTTAGGTTAGGTAGGCTAGCAGTGGCTCGAGGAGCTACTCGAGTGTTGATATAACACCAATAACAACTAATAACTATGCCTCGGTCCCAAACAAGTTGAGGTTGAATACATGAATCCTCACTGACCATGTTACACCATTTAAACTCCATCTATGGCAAATTTTTATGACCGCGAAATCTGTCTAATGCCAATCCTTAGGACCTACCATAAACTTTGGGAACTCGGCATAACAGGCACACCCTTTTACCCTTCACTAAATACTAGGTTTAGCTCGCATGGCATCAATATTATGAAAATACAAATAAAGCTACTTAAAGAGCGTTGATAGCCAGAGAAATTTTACTGCTTGGTCAATTATCGTTTTTCATTCCAAAACATGCAGACCATATATCCAAACATGCACAAAAACATGTTTGAAATCTTCTCTCCTATGACCATATACAAGAACACACACAAAATAACAAAACAACACCAACATTATAACAAAGCTGCTTTCTAGTCCAAAATGAGTTTTCCTCCTTTGCTTTAGGATTGTTCTGTTATTCTGTTAGCCAAAATGCAGGGATTCTCAGAGGAATCCGAGGTTTTGGCAGCAGGACATGAGTTTTACAGAGAAACTCGAGTTGACAGCTATGAAGGATGAAAAGGTAGAAGATGAAGAATAGAATTCAATAGGAAAGTGTACTTGTATATTCAATTGATGATTCAATCTGTAATGACACAATGCTTTTTCTAGAAATGAGAAAGAATCTAACTTGCTAACTGCTTCTAACTAATTCAACAGCCCGTAAACTAACTGCTGATATGTCAAAGCTAACTAACTTGACCAGCTGATTCATTTTTGTGTAACATATTCTTGGTTAGACTTTTATGCCGTGTTAACTAAACATTTCATCCAACACTACACCTCAGCAAAGGTTGATCCAAGATTTAAACTTTATGAGATCTACATTGTAGAACAACAACCTCAAGTTCTAAATTTAATTTCTTGTGCACATTTTCTAGCATATATACCGGATTTGGACCAAAGCTAGTGGATTCTACCGAAGCTATACCCTAAAAGCCTACATACAGCACTATGCCTAAGCGGAGTCAAATCAAGATTTAAACTTTATAAACTCTGCACTGTAGTACAACAACCTCAATTTCTGAACTTACACATTCAGTGAGCATATATACTGGATTTTTTTTTTTGAGATTGAGCATATATACCGCGGATTTGGACCAAAGCTGATTCTACCAAACCTATACCTTAAAAGCCTACATCCAACATTATGCCTAAGCGAAGTCAGATTAAAGACTTGAACTTTATAAGCTCTGCACTGTAGAACAACAACCTCAATTTCTGAACATACACATTTAGTGATCATATATATTGGGTTTAGACCAAAGCTACTGGATTCTATCGAACCTATACCTTAAAAGCCTACATCCAACACTATGCCTAAGAAGAATCAGATTCAAGATTTAAACTTTATAAGCTATGCACGGTAGAACAACAACCTCAAGTTCTAAACTCACACATTTAGTGAATTTCCTAGCATATATGTCACGCCCCGAGAGGGTACCCTAGGGGTGGCCGGCACTCAGAAACCATTTCTGGCTTCCGAGAGAATCACTTGGTCTCATTTCTTATTTATTCATTAGCGGAAGACTTAAGAATACTAATGTGGGCTTGTCATAATCAAAGGAAAAATAGATAATTCTTATAAGAAGTAGTTTCTAAGAAGAACTACTCCGATTACATCATCAGACTCTGTCTATGAAGCCTCTAATACTCTTAGATGGTGCCAATGACATGTCCATGGCTACCTCAAAAGAAACATCACACTCAACAATAATAAAAGGATAAGGAGTTCCTTCGAATACAAGAAGGACTCACCAAATAGCAGAAAAGAAATGATCTTCAACGATGCGCCTGTTGAGGATCTCTAATACCTGTATCTGCATCATAAAACGATGCAGGTCGAATGACGTCAGTACGTGGAATGTACGAGTATGTAAAATGGCAGGAAGGTAAGGATAGATATCAATAAACTCCTCTCAAGAAAACTCATCTCAAAACTCAACATCATCTCAACATGAATATGTAATGCAAGTTTAAAAATATAATAATAAAAACAATAGTAATAAGCAATGCTTACTCAGTTGGGAGTTTCTCTAACCGACAACCATCACTTATGAGCTAGCGATGATACAACGAAGCGATGTCATTGCCACATCCATCCAATACCTTGCCAGGGTAAAGGACATCACCATCTTGGATCCACTCATCAAAGTCCTCTTTTTGGGACTTAAGAGGCATAGCCTCCATCCTACGCTGGCTACGTAGTTCTGGGGTTTGAGTCAATTAAACTCTTACCCAACTCGGTGCTCAATACTACTCCCAAAATATGTGCTCATATTAAACTCATCATCTAGTCTCATTGGACTTTAATTTAAATCATCAAACTCATCTCATTTCATGTTCATTAATCATTATACTTCCATAAAAACATCATTTACATCTCATCAAAACATCTTGCTCAAAATATCATTTTTCTCAAATTCATTCAAATTCAACTCTTTTGCTCTTTCAAAACTCAATAAAATACATATATAGTATTAATTCATATAACTTTCTTTTTATCAATGAAAATAATAAAAACCAACATCTTTACTCAAAACATATGTAAAAATATTCATGAACATCAAATCAATTATGATTCATGGGAAAGTAGCCATGAACAATAATTCCAATAATATGAGAGATAACAATAATAATAATATTAATGCATAAATATATCAAACTCAATAGAAGAAGAATTAATTCATCTAGAATTCAAGATTTGGATAAAACTCAACTATAACTCAATTATAATAAATTTAAATATTGGGCGCATGGACGAACTCAATCCAATGCTATGAAAGCCTTACATACCTTAAATCCGAAGGTTTACTCCGAATTGGAACACTCTTGGACCCCTAGCCTTTTCTTCTCGCCGGAGCGTTTTGTGTACTACCCGGAGTATAAGAATCACCGGAGTAGTATTTTTATACTACTAAAACTAAAACTATATTTGAGAAGAAGTATATAGAGAGAAGAAATGCTTAAGAAAGCTTGATGAATAAAATAAGGAAATAAGGTGGGTATTTATAGGTGGGAAAGAGGGACCTAACAATAAATAAAATAATTTTAAAGAAAAATCTGAAAATTTAATGGAATATATTGATGTCATGGATGATGTTAAATGGAGGACAATTTATGTCATGCATGATGTCAAATGCATCTAGATGTTTCCATGGTAGGTAAGATGAGTTCTTTTTAACAGAATACTCGTTTTCGAAGCTGCGTTTGAATAAGATAAATTCCTTATTAGGATTTGGTGTCTTCATAAGAATTGTAGATATGGAAGTCTAGTTTCATATCGTTCAAGAATCAACCAATTTGGAGCAACCTACAGTGAGATATGGATTTTCTTCTATCAACACTCAATTCCGTCACAGCACTATATCTTGCAAAGATTAATTTATTTGACCTACTTATACTCCGAATTTGAAGTTATGTTCTTCATGAAAGTTGTAGGTAAGGATGTTGTGATGACTCAGAAATTTGAATCACCTAATTTGGACCAATCTATGAAACGTTATGCCCAAAATACAGAGGCTGTATTATTTTTGTCGAGAATTGAAATACCGATATACAATATTTTAGGGGTTGTTACAATATATACCAGATTTGGACAAAAGCTAGTGGATTCAACTTAACCTATACCGTAAAAGCCTACATCCAACACTATGCCTAAGTCAGATTCAAGATTTAAACTTTATAAGTTGTACACTGTAGAACAACAACCTCAAGTTCTAAACTCACACATTTAGTGAATTTCCTAGCATATATACTAGATTTGGACCAAAGCTAGTGGATTCAACTGAACCTATACCGTAAAAGCCTACATCCAACACTATGCCTAAGTGGAGTCAGATTCAAGATTTGAACTTTATAAGCTCTGCACTGTAGAACAACAACCTCAATTTCTGAACTTACACATTTAGTGAGCATATATACTGGGTTTGGACCAAAGCTACTGGATTCTACCAAACCTATACCTTAAAAGCCTACATCCAACACTATGCCTAAGTAGAATCAGATTCAAGAGTTGAACTTTATAAGCTCTGCACTGTCGAACAACAAACTCAATTTCTGAACTTACACATTTAGTGAGCATATATACCGGGTTTGGACCAAAGCTACTAGATTCAACTGAACCTATACCGTAAAAGCCTACATCCAACACTATGCCTAAGCGGAGTCAAATTCAAAATTTGAACTTTATAAGCTCCGCATTGTAGAACAACAACATCAAGTTCTCAACTTACACATTTAGTGAGCATATATACCAGATTTAAACCAAAGCTAGGGTATTCTACCGAACCAATACCCTAAACCTACATCCAAGGGCGGCTCAACCCTAAAGCAGTGGCTCAAAATTACAAAACCCCCCAAAGAACTAAAAAGCCCCAAATTCAGTTCAAATAAACACATCCGAATCACACAGAAAAGAAAGAAATTAATTGGATTAAAGGAAGAAGAAACACAACAGATACATACAATACATACATACCTGGGATTGGGAAGGAAAGATAAAAAGTGACAAACCAAACAAATCCCTTTGATGAAGGCGATGTAAAGTAACCCTGGCTGCAGTTCGAAAAGCACGGGCCCAATATATATTATTTAGAAATTTCTTATGAATAGAATTTTGAGTCAAAATTTTTGATATATTTTTCAAATATTTTAAATTGTTATGTTTTGCATAATTTTCATATGATTACGTTCCAATTTATGGTAAAATTTTGAGAGTTTAAATTTTTTATATTCCTTTCATTCTAGTTTATGTGGTATTTTTTAAAATTTTGAAATTAAAACAAATTTATTTTTTATCGTAAATTTTTTATATATCATTTAAATATTTTGAATTGTCAATTATTTTGAGTTATAGTACTTTTTACGCAATTTACAAATATATAAATTTCATTTTAAAAAAATAAAAGATTTCATGTGTAAATTTCCGATCTAACTTAAACTGTTTGACTCTCGACAAAAAAAAGTGCCATATAAATTAAAATTGAGCAGAGGCGGATCCAGAATTTTGAATCTCTAGATGTCAGGCTAAACTATGCCAAAATCTCCAGCGTAGAGTAAGATAATACTTAAGATTTATTAGCAAATTTGCATACAAAATTTAGACTTGTTTTGTTGGTTCAGTTAATATTTTACTTATGGTAAACCTAAGCTTTAACCACTTGCACCACAAGACTCATTATTTCTAAAGGTGTCATGTGTAATATTTATACTTTCCTTATAAATATATATACAAATTTTGACTCACACATTTAGTGAATTTCCTAGCATATATACCAGATTTGGACCAAAGCTAGTGAATTCCTAGCAAAAATTTTGACTCAAAATTCTATTCATTAAAAATTTCTAAATAATATATATTGGGCCCGTGGTTTTTGAACTGCAGCCAGGATTACTTTACATCGGCCGATTTCCAACATACTTCCCTGAAAACCAGCATGAATTACCACCTCATTAGGTATTTGGGAACAACATTTCACCAATTCAATAACTAAAACTACTGCCATTTCAGACATTCATGTACTCTCCACTCCACAAGGTACCAGACTTGTGAAATCCTCTCATACAAGTTTGGTTGATGTTGTTCTTTTACCTTACTAAATTTTTTCTTTACCTAGACCGGTTTTAAAAGCAGTTCTAAATGTTGTTTTCAGTACATAGTTCTATTACTTGTTTCTCTCACTATTCCTTCATTGTCGTGGGGAGAGGAAAGGGAAGGGGAAGGGAGGGATTACACTTTCAAATACAAAACCCAGTGGCATAATAGAGGAACTCTTTATATCAACCCGAATTATTTGACATAAAGGACATCAAGCCAAATGGCATACCAATGAAACTGTAGATCGAACTCTAAGCTATCATCCATATCATTTATGATTGGTGGTCCTTATTCAAGAAGGTAAAAGCTGATCACATAACTGTGACAGACCCCCACCATATCAAGCTGTCATTTAATATAATGATTATGCTGGTGTAGCTCAAGCAAAATAACTACGACACATTCATATATTGACTAACAGATAACTTATCATTCATTCCCTTAAGTGCTGCAGCAAGGTCTATTGGGCTGGAAAAACTTACAAATCCATATTCACTGGTCTTACCAGTCCGCTTGTCTCTCACAACCTGTCAGCATGCGTTGTAAAAACCCTTTGTTACTGAACCTTGTAAGCTACAACATAAAATTACACAATAAAGTTAGAAGACAGCAAGGTGAATATAAAATACTTCTTAATTTTTTTCTAATCATTTTTTCACGTCAATACGGAAAGAATCAAATTAGTAATACCATCAGCATGATGGATCTCGAAATATAACTAAGCTACACTTCTTTATAACACTTTACTACAATACTACTGCCCTTCTGGCACTAAACAAATTACAATTAGATATGTCCCAAGGAAGAGATAAGTTATCATCACCACCATTATGATCTTCTCAATTAGATGCCACCAAACTAGAGTCTCTTCAGTTAGATGCTAAATGGTCACCATTTTAGATATCCAAAAACTGGCAATATCTGGCCCAATTTTATTGGCTTATGTTACTTCAATTTACACAAATACACACAGTACATACAGAACTAAGTCAGCATGCATGTCTGCACGTACCCCACCAAGAAAGGAAAAGAACACACACAGGCTCACCACACACACAAACATACTGTACGAGGAATATAATATTTGGTCCTACAATAATACTACTAATATGTTCTCTTTAGTTTTTGAAGTTACTGAACTCCAATTTTAAAACAGTAAACAGTGAGAAGTGTCCCTCAAAACTTGATGCATGCAATCACTTTAGGCTTACTCAGACTATCACCAGCAGTAAACTTAGGGGTTGACGAGAACCCAGTAGCTTTTCCCAATATGTATGAAGAAATCCATTAAATATATATATTTAACTGTGAACCCCAGTTATTATTGTATACTATTAGTTTGAGGTTGTCGTAAGAACACGTAAACATCAAATCCTAGATTCCTAGATCCGCCTCAGACTATCAACAGTTTTTGGTGCATTTAGAAGGATTTCTAGCTTTCTAAAGATGCAAGAATGTTTAGGATGTAGAAATACGAAATTTAAAAAAAAGAAAAAGGAAACTTTTAGGGAACAAAAATCTCTCCCTTCATGACCAAAAATACCAATAAAAGTATTGGAAAACAAAACAAATGATCTAACAGAACATACCTTAGCCATGCTAAAGGTTGGAAACCTTGAAAAGGCTTTTGATAAAACCTCATCATTCACCTCATTCCCAAGATCACCACAGAATAGACGATGATCATCTGCAACACCATCCGAACAGTAAGTTATTCCACTATACTATGATTTTGCACCAATTTCTAACAGAAGAAGGCACAAATAATAATGGGAAAACAGGTGCAAACAACATTCATGAAAGGAAGTGACAGCAGAACCAACAGTGAAAGATAATTGAGTAAGATAAATGATATCAGCAGCGGATACAATTACTTGCTAGACCATAACCGTGAAAGTGGACCAATAAAGCATAGTATTCTAACATGTAAGATCTGATAGATTACTTCACAGAGTTTGTCTCCTGTACATTCGTTTTCTAAATACCTCAGGGAAAAGCATAAAAAGAAATGCATTTAGAAGAAAAGACACAAAACACCCCATAACTTAACTAACACAAATTTTTATAGTATATTTAATTGATATTTATCTCAAACTCCCAAGGTAGGGGTAGGGTCTACGTACACTCTACCCTCCTCAGACCCCACTTGTGGCATTACATTGGGTATGTTGTTGTTGTTGTCGTTGTATTTGCTATTCTTACTTTTATCACACGGATGCCTTCCATACACACTTGTCATAGGCTTCTAGTGGTTGATATGTAATCAAGATATGTATTCCAGTTCGATTGATGCCTTAAACTATCCAAGACTATAATAGGAGAGAAATTAGGCTTATAAATAAACAGATTTGAACACTATTGAAGCACAGCCAAGGGGGAAAAAAGGAATAAGAAATTAGGCTTACTCAATGGCCACTCCGCCAGGGTAGAATCTTCCCAACATTTTCGTGCTGCTTTACGAGGTACAGCTCTCTTCTTGGCCTTAGCTTTATGCTCAGTTTCGCTGCTCGCAAGTGCAGCCTTCACATTTTCAAGTACTTCAAGTGTGATTGTTTGTGCATCTCTATGGAATAACTGTTGAGCCTGTCCACAAGAACTAGGTACATTACAAACATGACAAAAGATAGTTTTTTTTTCAAAGCAAGCTCACTAGCTTAACATGACAAAGTTACATAGCACAAAGTCCGGGTGCAAATACTTCTATGGATATTTTCTTTTGTTCTTCTCTGAAAAGGAAAGTAACAAGCTTATAACTAACATCATAATTTGCTCTCCATAACAGTGACATCCAGGCTCGACAAGTTTCATCCGGCACCAGGTAACTCAATCTACCAAGGTTGATGAGAAGAAATCACCTAGTATTGTTGCCTATGGGATTTGAACGTGAAGTCTCACGATTCCGAACCCCCTTTATTGACCACAAAGCCAGGGTACGAGTATCATGAACATAAACACAAATAGAGATTTGAACGTGAGACCTTATGATTCCGAACCTACTTAATTGACTAGTAAGCAAGGGTACGAGTATCATACATGAATAGATATTTGAATGTGAGACCTCATGATATTGAACATATACACAAATAGATGCAGATATACTCTCAACAAGCAAGCACGAAACAATCTCAACAATTTCACGGGAAGTTACTAATCAATTAAATTTTCTATGGACATTAGTGTGACTAACGCAGTTAAAATGAAAGGATTGAAAATCAATTGCAATTTCTCCAGTTGTTAGAATACACGCACAGCAAAATTCAGATATAAAAGCTTATAACATATGTCTTTGCTTTTTTTGAACAAAAAATTTAGAATTTGCTTACTTGCTGAAACTGAGGGAAAGTGTAAACGCCTGGAGTAGGAGCAAAAGCAGGATAGACGGAAGGATAAAGAAGTTGCACGGGCGGAGGAGAAGCGCCTATGTATGGCTGAGGAGGTTGTTGTAGGAGATGAAATGGCATCGGAAAGTATGTGCCGTTAGAGTAGGTGTATTGCGAAGAAGACGACAATGAAGTAGTTGAGCACGTCCAGTGCTTTACGTTGAGCTCTCTGCAACAAGGTTCAACAAAAGATCAGCACTTTGACCATAATATGCTTAAGACTAACACAAACTTTAGAAAGTAATAACATTAATCGTGGCAAAAAAAAAATTAACCAGAGTAAATGGTAACAATTATTCACCGCCTGTATTCCTTTGACAAAGTAAAAGACTCCACATTTACCAAAGGGGTTCAACTCAAGGCCCTGTAGATTTTTAAAAGCCAAACCTCCAGCAACTTTGTGGTGTCTTAAGATGTAAAATTAGAGCTGGAAAATGATAAATTTAATATTTATAATAATTAAGAATATTTTAGTAAATTTATCAGTCATGATACAGTCAAACCAAACAACAAAATTATCATTAAATAATAGCAAACCATACAGTCTATCCAAATATAGTATTATACAGTACAGTACTATACCATACAATATCATACATTGTGGAATCATGGAAACCACCATTCAAACAGAGTGTAAAGGAAGTCTTTTATAATCGAGACATTTACTAATTTTCATTATAGGTTGAAATAATTATATTGTATATCACTAATTAATAATTTCATATAAAATTCTAAGTCAAATACATTTAGACACATTTTTTTTGCTAACAAATACACTGAAATAGGGAGAGAGGTCAGAGAGAACACAAGGGAGACGAATGAAATTTATCTATGTATCTTAGATACATGCGAATCACATATATCTGGTGTGATTCGCATGTATCTCGTATCTCAAATACATAGGAAGGTGGCGAGTGAGGTGGGAGGGTAGCGAGATTTATCTATGTATCCCAGATACATGTGAATCCACTTGAATACAATGTATCTAGAACAAATTACAGAACAAATTACACTTAGTTCTGATCTCATGTATCTCAAACATATAACTGGACACACCAAAATCTAATAAGATTTGTAATTTTATAAACTAGCGTGTATTTAAATAATTAGCTCATAAACTAATGAGATTTTGTAATTTCCCTTCATTATTAATGTATAAATGGGTTAGGACAAATGATGGAGAAAGACGTAAACACAAAAGTCCAAAAGGCTAAATATTCATCCCGGCCTAAGTCCCAACTTCTCAAATTATGTGTAGAGCCTAATTTGGGCGATCAAAATAAATTTCATTAGTTTATGGCCTACTCGAGGTGCGTCCCATCCTAACCCAATTTCCAACTGAATTTATTCCAGCTTGATACTAGTCATGTAAGTGGCTATGCGATCTAGCTTAACCAGTATGTCTTGCAATTCCGCCATAGATGGCCACTGTAGAGCCAGAATAGTGCTCTGATACAGAGATATATCATTCATGCCATTTTCTACTTCTGTTACAAAGATATATTCTATCAAAGAAGAAGGTTTAAAATGCAAAACAGGAAATAATAAGGACAACATAGAGACTAAGTAGCAAGATGAAGATAACTAACTCCAGTTGCCAAAGTACTACTCCAAATGTCTTGTGTACAACTCAATGCGAATTAGAAGCGAGCCTGAAACAACCATCAAACTGTTGGGTTTTGGTCTTTTTCCCTTCCTATGTAGATAAATAAAAGCCCAATTTGGACTAACTCACTCTTTCCCATAAACCCAATTTTTTTATGGTGCATATGTAAAACTTGTAAGTCTTATTTTCAACACACAAACAAGAGAAAGAATAGCAGCCAAAGGAATCAATCTTCAAATCGCGATTCCCGCTTCGTTTCTTTTTTGATTCAGCTGATTTTTGGAAAAATTGTTCCCTTAACTTAATCTTTGATTGGGAACTGACAGAGATGGATTTGGAGCCCTATAGCTCCAGATTTCTGATCATGAACAATAGCTATATTTTTGGTGATTTTACTCATTTCTTCTCTAGTTATTTGGTGTTATTTTGTAGTTGTTGTTACTCATTGTTTTGCACTTCCTTGGTGACCACTTTGGAGAATATTTGTAACTCTTGTTGATTATAGTAGAGCTTTGGCCTTGTGGTTTTTACTCTTCACACCGAAGAGGTTTTCCACATAAATTTGGTATCTTATATTGTTGATTTATGTTTGCTGACTTGTTTGGTTTGGTTGATATACTTGCTGCCCAAATATTATTTATACTTGAATTGGTTTGCCTCATCTTGGTTCAAATAGAAGGAAAAATTTAGATTTGGGTTGTCTTCCGCTATTGCCCTGTCATGCACCTTTGTTTGTACTAGCTTTTTCCAACAAAGTGGTATCAGAGCGTTGATTGTTCATTCGTGCCTTTTTCCACTTCTGTTACAGAGATATATTCAATCAAAGAAGAAGGATTAAAATACAAAACAGGAAAATAATAAGAAAAACATAGGGACTAAGTAACAAGATGATGATAACTAACTTCAGCTGCCAAAGTACTACTCCAAATGCCTTATGTGCAACTCAATGCGCATCTGAAGCGAGCCTGAAACAACCATCAAACTGTTGGGTTTGGTCTTTTTCCCTTCTTATGTGGATAAATAAAAGCCCAATTTAGACTAGCCCACTCTTGCTCATAAGCCCAATTTTTTTATGGTGCATAAGTAAGACTTGTAAGTCTTGTTTTCAGCACACACACAAGAGAAAGAATAGAAGCCAAAGAGAGAAGACAAAATGTAAGAAAAGAGGCAGATTTTCGCACCTCTTTCCAGCCCTATGAGTCATTTTTCAAATCATGATTCCCGCTTCGTTTCTTTTCTAATTGAGCAGATTGTTCCTATCAAGTTAATTTTTGATTGGGAACTGACAGAGATGGATTTGGAGCCCCGTAGCTCCAGATTTCTGGTCGTGAACAGTAGCTGCATTTTTGGTGATTTTATTCCTTTTTTCTCTAGTTCTTTGGTGTTATGTTGTAGTTGTTGTTGTTCATTGTTTGACACTTCTTTGGTGGCCATTTTGGAGAACATTTGTAATTTTTGTTGATTATAGTGGAGCTTTGGCCTTGTGGTCTTTACTCTTCACACCGAAGAGGTTTTCCATGTAAATTTGGTGTCTCATATTGTTGATTTATTCTTGCTTTAACTTATTTGGTTTGATTGATATACTTGCTGCACAAGTATTCCGGACACAAGTTTCTGTACTACCTAAGAAGGTAATCCAGATCATTGAAGCCACTTACAGATCCTTCTTATGGACTGGGGGTACTAAATTATCAAAAAGGGCACTACTTGCCTGGGAAAGAGTATGTTACCCTAGAGCAGCTTAGGGCCGGAAATATCTTAGATGTGTCCACATGGAATAAGGCTGCAATCAGTAAGCTCTTATGGAACATATGCACAAAAAAGGATAAGTTGTGGATAAAGTGGGTCCACTCCTATTATGGGAATAGAGAATTGCTGGTGGACATCCCTAAACAGGCCCCATGGGTCATTCAAAGGATCTTTAAGGCAACCAAATACTTTGCTCAAGCTAGCTATGGTGCTAAGGACATCATAAATATACCTAACTTTTCAATTAAACAGTTCAATTTAAAGCTGAGTGAACAGTTTCAGAAGGTATCATGGAGAAGACTAGTCTGTAACAATGGTGGCCTACCTAGATGGACTTTTATCTTGAGATTGGCTGCACTTGGAAGATTAAACACTAGGGATAGATTAGTTCAGTGCGGTGTCACTACAAATCATGTTTGCCCTCTGTGTGAGAAGGAACCTGAAAGTTTAAATCACTTGTTCTTTGCATGTGAGGTATCTAATGAAGTATGGCAACAGTTGTTGAAGTGAATAGGCATCAGGAAGTCCCCTACTCAATGGTCAGAGGAACTGAAATGGGCTGCAATGCATGCTAAAGAAAGAACCCCACACAAGCTGAGTGTACAGAATGATGTGGCTGCTTCAGTAAATTATATTTGGAGGGAAAGGAATACTCGAGTATTTCAAAGCAAAAGACAAAATACTCAGGCTATGATCAGACTCATCATACAGGACATCAACGCTAGAGCTGCAAAACAAGCTAGACTTACAGCATGGCTGCAAGACTAACTTTTATCCTAGCTAAAACTTAATTGGTGTTGGTATAATTAGGTGCTGGCCACTGCTTCTTTCTTGTTATTAGTTTAAAATGATTCTTAGACAAGATAATTGTGGGGGCTATGTCCAACCGTTTATCTTCTACAATGTTATGTAATGTTCACTTTTGGTAATGAGAAGGATTAGTTACCAGAAAAGAAAAGGAGACCAAGGACCCTAATGTCCCACCAACATGGGACTCAACAGACACCAATCTCCCTAATTAGATGCTCACTGCTTTAGACATCCAAAAATTAGCAATATCTCACACACTTACTATTGGCTTGTGTTCTCTTCATGTCTGCACTCTGCAGTGTACCCCACCGGCCACCCCAAAAGAACACACGCACGCACACTACTATACAACCTTAGGAATACATTTTTTAAATCCTACAATGATACTACTAAAAAGGTATTAAAGTCCAATTTGAAAGCAGTTAAAAGTGAGGAGAAGTCTCTCTCAAAACTAGATGCATGCACACCATTTTCGATGTACCCACACTATCAATAGATGTCTAAGCATGTAGAAGGATTTCTCTCTCCCTTCATGACCAGAAATACTGGTACTCATGTATAACAATCAAAAACATAACCATGTAAAATTATTGGAAAATATAAATGGAACATACCTTAGCCATATTAAAAGTTGGAAACCTTGAAAAGGCTTTTGATGGGACATCATCATTCACCTCATTCCCAAGATCACCACAGAATAGACGGTAATCATCTGTGACACCATCAGAACAGTAACTTAATTTCCACTATACTAGAAGTTGCACCAATTCTAACAATAAAGGCACAAATGAGTAACCATACCATGGCAAACAGGTACAAACAGCCATCACAGAAGGAAGTGACTAAGAGAATCAATAGTAAAGATAATTGGGTAAGAAAATCGACCGGCAGCAAATACAATCACTTGCAAGACCGTAATCGGTAAAAGTGGACCAATAAAGCAGAATACTTAAACATTACTAATTTCAAAAAAAAAGCATAATACTTCAACATCTTATCAGAAAAAAACATAAATACTCAAACATGTAACATCTGATAGATTACTTCGCAGAGTTCTTTTTTGCTAAAAAAAACTTTCAGAAAAGGCAGAGAAAGAAGTGCATTTAGAAAGAGAAGACAGTAAACTCCCCATAATTTAACTAACACAAATTCATATAGTATATTATCACGCATCTATCATCCAGACAAGAAAGTTTTTGCAATAATATTAAGCACTTCAGCCGAAGCTAATAGATGTGGGGTCTTTGAATTCTTCCCAAAATTCCAATTTGTATGGTTGTTGGGTCACTTTGAACCAAATTCATAATGCACAAACCCTTCAGCACGAGGTAATATACTAGTATCCATTTCAATTGATAGCTAAAACTTTGATAACTACAAGAGGAGAGAGAACTAGAGTAATCCCACAAAACCTCAGAATAATAAATAAACAGACTTGAACGGCATGAGGCACAGACAGTCCAGGAAAGAAAAAGAAATAGGAAATAAGGCTTACTCTCGGGCCACTCTGCCAGAGTAGGATCTTCCCAACTCTGTCCTGCTTCCTTACGAGGTACAGCTTTCTTCTTGGCCTCAGCTTTGTGCTCGATTTCGCTGCTCGCAAGTGCAGCTTTCACATTTTCAAGTGCTTCAGGTGTGATCGTTTGTGCATCTCTTTGGAATAACTGTTGAGCCTGCCGCAAGAATTACAACATTACAAACATGAAAAATATAACGTCTTCTTTTTCCAAACAAGCTCGCTAGCTTACCATGACAAAGCTAAAGATGTACAAAGGTCATCTGCAAATGCTCCTATAGAAATTGTCTTCTGTTCTCCTCCTAGAGGAAACTAACAAGCTTATAATTGGCTGTCATGATATCTTATCATGCACATATACACACATATAGAAGCAAATATAATCTCAAGGAGCAAGCTTGTCTGGACACCACCCTTATTTATCTATTTAAAAGAAGAGAAAATTATGCCAAATTCGATTATCGTTTTATCTTGTTATGATAACTATTCAAAATGATTTATGAGGTTGTCTATAGTATTTTTCCTTGATTTTTTCACTTCCATTATTTTTTCCCCTATACTGGACTTTTTTTTTTACTTGAACTGAGGGTCTTTTGGAAACAATGTTTCTACCTCCAAGGTAGGGTAAGATATGCATACACTTGTTATACCCGCCAAATTCTAAAATTTTTTATCCAAATCAACCAGCAAAGGGAGGACATAGATACATTAGTTTATGACCTAATTATGTGCCTTCATTGTAGCTTTCGTATTTACCTTCTGTAGTACATTTTATGCATGTACCTGGCACACATAGATACAGTGACTCTCTCGCTCGACTCTCTCCTATCCCGCTCGTCTTTCTTCTTATGTATTTGGCTTTCAGAATGTAATTGTTATCAAAAATACATGTATCTAGTATCAAAAAATACATGTTGATTTTCTCACTCACCTCTCTTCCTATATATTTGGTATTAAAGATACATGTATCTAGTATCAAAAGATATATATTGACTCTCTTGCTCGCCTCTCTCCTCTCTCCCTCTCTCACCCGCCTCTTTATCTATGTATCTGTATTTCAAAATGTATATGTATCAAATATACATGTATCTAGTATTTTTGATATATTTATGTGACTTGAATCTGAAGGAGTGGTGTATCTGACTTGAATCTGAAAGAGTGGTATATCTAACTTGAAATTTGATACAAAATTATTAATTAGTAAGACAATATCTAATTATTTTTAAACTATGGAGTGGACACTTTGAAGAAATACGCTAAATCCAAAAACAATGAAAATGAGAAGAGCTAAAATATATATTCTTAAAAATTAAGTCATTTCATAAGTAATTTCAGACATGAAGTTTTTAAGAGCCTGTTTGGATAGACTTATTTTAAATAACTTATAACTTGAAAGTTGCTTATAAGTTTAAAAAAAATAAGTATGTACAACCCAATTTATTCTTTTTACTTATAAGTTGAAAATAAGTTACTTAAAATAAGTCCATCCAAATAAATTCAACTATTTATTGGGGCTTATTTAAAGCACAAATTGATTTTAAGTTGGTCAGTCAAATACTCAAAAAACTTGAAAACAGCTTATAAGTAACTTATAAGTCAATCCAAACGGACTCTAACTTTAAATCATGATAATGTCAAACTATACTTCATATTTCACACTTGATGTTGGATTTAACGTGAGTTTGAATTCAATTTAAATTTAGGCAAGAGATCTAAATTTCGATCAAAATAATGAAAGATATTGCTAAAAGTAATATCTGTTGAAAAATACAAGCTTGTAACTTCTTTTAGGCATTAGCTTGATGGTGTTGTTTCTTCATACTCGAATGAATCAATTCGACAACAAATTTGTTTGGCATGATAGAGTCTTCCAAAAAAAAAGGGATAATTAATTTTCAAAAGATAAAGATCCAAGGAAAAATACATTGCAATTATTAGGTGATCAATGGGAATATGATTGACACACTTCTTGCATTTATCAGTTTGGTGAAATATCGGGTGCATGCAAGTTTTTAACCGTTGTTACCTTTCACTAACATGAATATAGTGGAATTGGATAACTTTGTCCATCAAATCTTAAGCTTCATATGACATACGTCTTCGATCTTGCATTTATTAATTTGATATAAACATTAAACCAACATTAGACGTCTTACAAATCTAACGAGATCAAGCTATTTGATGGTTTGGTTTAGTTTATAGCTCTTCGTATACCAACGTCCCAAAATGCACTTCTATTACCAAAATCATATAATAGAATAACTGTGTAAGCAAGACAAAGCTACATTACTTCGAAAAAAATAAGAATGTTACTGTACAAAATAATCTCTGACTTTAACAAAATACTACCCACATCTCTAACACTTGTTGATGAAGTTTCTATGAAGAATGAAATAATAACTAAACTTAGGACATAGCCTGGAACTAAAATAAATAAAAGAACAGCTAAACGGAGTTGCACAGACAAGTATGTCACATACTTCCCTGAAAACAGCATGAATTACAACCTCATTAGGCATCTGGGAGCAACATTACACCAATTCAATAACTAAAACTACTTCCACTTCAGACATTCAAGTAATCTCCAGTACTTTGCAAACACATGAAACCAGACTTACGAAATAATAGAAAGACTCTTTATAACAACCCAAATCATTTGACATGAAAGAAGGGGGACTTCAAGAAACCCACACATGGCATCAGCCAAATGGCATATCAAGGAAATTGTTAGATCCAACTCTAAGCAGATGTAGCTTAAGCACAATAAGAGACCATGACACATTTATGTATTGATTAACAGATAACTTACCATTCATTTCTTTAAGTGTCGCAGCACGGTCTAATGAGTTGGAAAAACTCACAAATCCATATCCCCTGGTCTTACTAGTCCGCTTGTTTCTCACAGCCTGTCAATATGCATTATAGAAACCCTTTGTTACTTAACCTTGTAAGCTACAACGTATCATTACACAATAAAGTTCGAATGAGCAAAGCGAATATACAATACTTCTTAATTTTTCTTCTCCTTTTTTTCCAGGTCAAGGCGGAAAGAATCAAATTAGTAATATCATCAGCATGATGGATCTTGAAATATAACTAAGCTACACCTTATAACACTTTACTACAATACTACTGCACTTTGGGTACTAAACAAATTACAATTAGATATGTCAAAAGGAAGAGGTAAGGTATCACCACCATTACTCTTCTCAATTAGATGCCACCAATCCAGAATCTCGTTAATTAGATACTCACCACTTTAGATATTCAAAAACTGGCAATATCTCGCCCTCATTTTGTTTAGCATGTAAATAATGATTTTATAGAAAATTAGCAGCCTAGCACTCCCTCTTTTATGGGCTTATGTTCTTCAATTTATGTAAATACACAGAGGCACATACAAAACTAAGTCAACATGCATGTCTGCACCCTTGAGTCCTTGAGTGCATGCAAGCAAATCACTTTAGATGCACCTGGACTATCACTAGAAGTGGATCATAAGTTAACTTATTGCCCAGATCATGTATATGTATTAAGAAATTCACTAAATATTTATATATATCTGATTATGAACTCAATTATTATTGTATATTAATTTGAGGTCGTTGAAAGAGTGCAAAACCTTCAAATCACGAATCCGTCCGTGACTATCTAACAGATGTTGGCACATTTAGAAGGATCTCTAGATTTTAGAAGATTCATGAATGTTCAGGATGTAGAAATATGGTATTAAAAAATACTTCTATGGAATAAAAGTCTCTCCCTTCACGACCAAAAATACCAGACTCGTGTATATCAATCAAAGACATAAAAATGTAAAGAGTATTAGAAAACTACCCAAAAAAAAGAAGATCTAACAGAACATACCTTAGCCTTGTTAAAGGTTGGAAACGTTGAAAAGGATTTTGATAGGACATCTTCATTGACCTCATTCCCAAGATTACCACAAAATAGACGATAATCATCTGTGACACCATTCGAACAGTAGGTTATTCCACTATATTAGGATTTGCACCAATTCTAACAGCAAAAGGCATAAACGATAGGAAAACAGGTGCAAACAACACTCATGGCAGGAGAACCAACAGTAAAAGATAATTAAAGGGGGCAGCCCGGTGTACTAAAACTCCCGCTATGCGCAGGATCTGGAGAAGGGCCTGACCACAGTAAAAGATAAATGATATCAACGACACATACACTTTAGCCCTATTGGAGCTGTTCGAAATAAAATGCAAGCTTTACCCTAAGTTGGAGATATATTTTACTACCTACACCTCACTGATTGCAGGATAACTGATAAAGCTCATTCTTTGTAAATGGGGTTCATCAACTGTTTTTGATGAAGTATAAATGAACCATAAACTACATTCATATACCACTTCATAAGAAACCTTTGCCTGAATTCATGAAGAGTAGTACACACAAAACACCAGAATAGGAATAGCTTGTTTGGATGGTTGTTACCTATTGTATTGTATTGTGTTGTTAGTTTAAATACAATGGTTGTTTTGATTGTTTATTGTATCGTATCGTTAAATCCATCATTACCTAACAACGAAAAGTTTGACTTTCTATAATGATCGATTTGGTGTGATCACCAAACCTTCTTTTCTAATAGTTTTACCTGTACCCTACTTTTCTTGTTCGTTTGTCAAACACAATAATGTGATGTAGCATTATGTAACGACGAAAAACATATGCTATTCAAACATTATAATCAAAATAATATAGTACAATACAATATAATACAACACAATATGAAACTATAGGTAACAACCATCTAAAAAAGTTAACAGGAAATTAGACTTACTCTCTGGCCACTCCGACAGGGTAGGATATTGCCAACTTTGTCCTGCCGCCGGCATTGAAGACATTGCAACACCGGTGAAAGAAACAGGGTTTTCCGACAACTAAATTGTGGATTTTGGGGGAATTTGGGAATATTGTAAAGGGAGGGAGATTATGGAATCAATAAATCCCTGCAGAATCATTTTGACCGAATTATATATATTCCGAGGTGAGTTTAACTTAATTGAAATTGAATATTATATACTTTATGTATAATTAAGTTATATTTTAGCTTTTTGAGTGTACATGTAAGCTATATTTTATAGTTAGTATATAATGACTCTTGATAAGTTATATTGTATAGTCAAGTATATTTTTTATGATTTTTGGTTATTTTTTTATCTAAATAAAATATGGTTATATTTATTGTAAAATAATTATTTTATTATATATATATATTTGAAACTAACCCAAAAATATTTAGGATCAGATGTATTTTTTTAAAATATGGATTATACGCCTAAGTTTTAAGAACTAACAAAATCACCTAACTTGACTAATTTACTTGAAACATATAATCAATTCTGCTTTAAAAGAGTAACATTTCGAAATAGATAGTCACATGATGTCATATGTTATATCTCATATACGAGCTAGTACATACTGTCACAAATATTTTTTCACATTATTTGAAAATTTTAAAGTAAGAATTGAAGATAGAGTCGTGTTTGGTTATAATTTTTACAAATAATACTTGGTTGCTCGAATGCACTTTTCCTAAAAATCATGAAATATAATTTGAACATGAAGTATATTTTAATAGGGTCATTTTTATCATAAAATAATAGGATAAAATATGGAAATATATAGCAACTTCAAATTGTATTTGAAATTTTCAAGATCAAAATGCCGACTTTCAAATAAAGTGAAAAAATAATAATAAAAAAAGGAATAATTCTCGTGATCAAGTGGGAGGTAAGTTTTATAGAACAAACAACAACAACATACCCAATATATTCTCATAGAGTGATGTCTAAAGAGGATAGAGTGTACACATACCTTACTCGTTATCTCTATCAAAATATAAGGTAGAAATGTTGTTTCGGATAGATTCCCGATTCAAGACAAAATAGACTAAAGAAAGATGTAATAGAAATACAAGAGACAATAGGTAGTAACAAAACGACAAATAATAGCAGAACAATACTACAACCAAATAATACTACAATTGAACTTGCACGAAATAACAAATATCAACAAAATTGAAGAACAAAAAACTACAAGTATAGCACTACGACTATTAAGGGTGTGTATCGGTCAGTTCGGTTCAGTTTTATATATTATCGATTTGGTGTATCGGTTTTCGATTTTTAAATATGCTAAATCAATAAGAACCCAATAAGATATTTTTTATCGATTTTTGATTGTTAACGGTTCGATTTTTGATTTACCCAATAAAAAAATGGCCATAAAATAAATATATGACATCTCACTTCTTTAACAATTTGGCGCAATGCTACATATCTGATGTTAATCAAATTACAAATATTTACAAACTTACAAAATCTACAATTAGAAACTAAAACAAAAACTAAAGTAGTCCAACAAGACAACTTCAACAGTTGCCAGATCCAGCGAATATTCAGCAAAATTCTGACCAAGTTCCTAATCAAGATAATCAGAAAGCTTAAAAGAAAAAGACAACCACCAGTTTAATTAACTATTACTGTAGCATTTACATTTAATGCCAAAATGCTTTTGAAAATTAGATTTAACTCACTTTCTTATATTTTCAATATTTGTTTATTTGTTCTCAAATTCAATGGACAGATAAGAAATTGTAAAAATGATGAACATATCAAGTTGGACAAATATGAATACATGACACCCACCCCAAATGAACACTGTAAGATGATGACTAAATCAACACGAAATGAACAAAATATAATAAGTCTCGTCTGTTATCAATCCTCATATTTCTATTAAACTATTACCGTATCTGCTCAATACTACTACATGCCACAAACTCTCTAGGAAATATAGACCAACAACTTGATGTAAGACAAGAGTGGCTTATTCAACACCTTAAAAATTAATAGAGAGATACATATATTCCTCCCCAAAATACATGGCAACAACAAACAGTGAAGAAGGAGTAAAGTCTAAGGCGGTAAACTATAAAGTACTAAAATAGTGATATCTGTTGGGTTAATTATTAATTATTAATATTTAATATTTATGAAGGGTTCTTATTGGGTTATCGATTTACCCAATAAGAAAAACTGGAAACCGAACCGTTAATTCGATAACTTTTTTTTTATATACCCATTAAAACCTGTTAACTCAATAACCCATTAGCAAAAATCCAATAATATTTTTTTTGATTCAATTTTTGTACACCCCTAACGACTACTAGTGAGGGCACCAAGACAATGTACTCCTACCTACTAATAACCTTCTATCCTAATTTGCGGGTCCTTTCCACATTCCTAGTTTGTAGCTTCTCTTTTGCATTAGTTTGATGGTGTTGTTTTTTCACCTTCGAAATAATCCATTCGAAATCAAATTATTTTTGCATGAACTTTTCCAATAGAAAATGAATAATTTTAGTTGTAACATTTCAATTTTATAAAAGAAACGTAGAAATGAAATCATGTAGTCGCTTCTAAGACACATATTTGTATTTTAATTTTTAAAATTATTTAATATTTAGCCATTTTGTAAACATATTTAATATTCCATGTTACTACTACGTCTTCTTACTCTTATTTGAATATGACGTTTTGGATTGAATATGTCTAACTTCATACTCAAAGCTGTGAAGTTTGAGCAGTTAAAAAAGTCTAAAGTTACGCTATACTAGAGCTCCAAACTAAACGATTTGAACTTTGAAAGTTCAAATAAATGTTTTGAACTTTAAAACTTTAAACATATGATTGAAATTTCAGATAAATAATCAGAACTTTGAAACTTTAGATCCTAATACGAGACATCAAAGACTTTTTTTAGGGTAAATTTTGACTACTCGTTAAATAACAGTCAAAAAACTACATATGCACTTTTACAAAAAGATACCTTGCACAGAACTTTGGGTCATTTGCACTTTTGGCCTATTTTTGTGCTGGCCCTTTCAAGACAAATAATTTTTTTGCGGAACGTAAGTTTATATTTTCATATCATAATCCTACAAGTTTAGTCGTGTCATTATAGTTGTATTGTTATTGCCTTTTGATTATCACATTATTTTGGTATTGTTATTGTTCTTGTCTTGTAGAATCTGCATTGCTTTTCGTTTTAACTGTTATGCTATATATACATTTTTTTTTCTCTTACTTGGAGCTGATACTTTTGAGCCGAGAGTTTTTCGAAAATAATCTCTCTATCTCTATGAGGTAGTTAGTGGTAAGATCTACATACACTCTATCCTCTCCATACCCCATTTGTACTGAGTATGTTATTAATATCCTACAAGTTATGTTTCACATCCTTAAAGAATTTATGTCATGCCAGACATAAATTTAATCCTTAAGAATAAATTTTTTAAAAATAACCCATATGACAGGTAAATATATTAAGATCGAACCATTTAAAGAATAAATCGTACAATTAAATAGTGAACTTTCACTTTGTTCTCCACTATGCGAAGAAATACTTTAGAATAGTCCAATTGATTTTCATGTTCAAAGCAAGCTCAAGTACCAAATCCCAATTCAATTGGGCTTAAGCCCATAATCAATTTTGAATCTACAAAAAATGTCCTATAAAGTTTTCATCATCCTATTAAACAAGCAAAAACATTGCCCACTTCAGAAAGATATTTTATTATTTACAAATAAAGAATATATCCACATATGCATATATTATATAGTATGCTTTTTATAAAACTTAGAAGTTAGAACCAAAGGTTCCAATTTCAATAAAGCATATACTCTTCTCTCTCTCCCCCTCACAATTTATGCCAATAACCACCGGTAAGAATAATTCATTAATTCTTCATCTTTTAAAAAAATATTTAAATTTTACGAAATGTCTTTTAAGATATTATTTCTTTAAAAAAAAAAATTATTAGTGTATCAAAGATATCTTTTCTGTCAATAAAATTTATGTGTATTTTACTATTTCAGACTCTATTTATAAAATTATATTGAATATATATTATTATTATTAATGTGCGTTCAAAACCACTTATTTTATTCATAAAAAAGGGTTTACACTTCAATTAATTTCTCAACCAAATCCTTAAAACAAGGTTTACACTTATAAAATACAAAGTAAGTTAATACTCAATTAATTTCTCAACCAAATCCTTCTAGTAGTACTTGGAATATCAAAATTCTTTATTACATGAATTATTATTATATTTATATTATAACTATAAAGTAGAGAAATAGTACTAATAAATTAAATACAAAACATTTCACTAAACAAATTGGGCACGTTCAAACGCCAGATCCTTCTCTGAACTCTGCGTATAGCGAAAACTTTAGTGCACCGGACTGCTTTTTTTTTATTATAGAACACAAAAAACATATTGTATAACAAATCTTTTTTAATTTCTAATTTTATTCTATCTACAAGATATAGATAAGATAGATTCTCGTGATTCGACTCTTTTTCAAATTTTACACATATCAAAAACTTTAACGTAACATTACAAGTCTTTATAATCCAACTCATTTCCTAAATCTTATCCATAACGGAAGACTTAATGCATTGATTTGTTCATTTATAATGCTTAGGATTCTTCTTCTTATTATTATTATTATTATTGATACTATTATTATTATTTCACAATTTCTTTTTTCCCCTTAAGGTAAATCGAAAATAATTCTTTCAAGCGGTGTACCTTTATCCGATCTTTATCTGAGTTTAGCCTACCAAAATAAGGAAAAAAAATTTAAATAGAGGATTCATTCATCTGTATTTGGATTTCTTAAATTATTTTGACAATCTATAATTTAGGGTTTAATTTTTCTGGATTACAGATTCATCTAAAAAATTAGGGTTTTTGGTATTCTGGATGTAAAATTCAAAGCAAATTACAAGTGGATTGGATTTTTTTTTGTTGACCGGGAGCTGATATGGTGGGTACAATCTCTGTTTCAGTACGGGATTAGGTTTTTTTTTTTAAAAAAATAATATATAGGATTAAGCGTAGATCTGTTGAATCTGATTATGAATATTTGGTCTTTGATTTGATTTTTACTGTTTTAAATTTATGTAGTTATTCGTTTAAACTGTTTCTGTGATTTGATGAAGGCAGTGGTAAGATTTGCGTACATGTTATCCGTCTTAGACCCCACTTGTGTGATTATAGTGTGTTTATTGTTGTTGTTGTTTTGTGATTGGATTTTTTTTTGGTACTGAACTGTTTTTTTTTAATGGATGTAGAGAGCTGGGATTGAAGATTCTTAGATCAGTGGATCAAGAATATGTAAGTATATATGCATCTGTTGTGAATTTGTAAGAAAATGGTTATTTTGGTGAATTTACTATTTCTATGAATGTTTGTTTTGTTTACTTGGATAATTTTTGGTGAGTTGATGATCATCCTAAAATTGATCATAGTTTGATTAGAGTGTTTTACTGTTTAATGTTTTACTTTGATATGTGTTACTATCTACTGTCGCTTGTACTTTGATTATCACACTTTTTGCAAGTTTGTAAACATTTGTAATTTGATTAACATCAGATATGTAGCATTGTGTCAAATTGTTAGAGAAGTGAGAAGTCATGTAACTATTTTATGACCATTTTCTTATTGGATAAATCGAAAACCGAACCATTAACGATCAAAAACCGATAAATCGAAAACCAATAAAAAATATCTTATTGGGTTCTTATTGGTTTAGCATATTTAAAAATCGAAAATCGATAAATCGAACTGATAATATATAAAACCAAATCGAACCGACCGATGCACACCCCTAGTGGGGTTAGTTGTTTTTTTTTGGTCATTTTTTCACAAGCTTAGTTATGGTTTCGGATATCATATTACTGCTGAATTTTAGCTAAAATTGTAGTAAGAGGTGGACAAATTAATGTTACTTAAGTGTTTCTAGTGGGTTTGGTTCCCCCTCATTTTTTCACAAGCTTAGTTATGATTTCGGATATCAGCTATTACTGTTGAATTTCAGCTAAATTTGTAGTAAATGATGAACAAATTGATGTTACTCAAGTGTTTCTTTGTGGGCTTGGGGTTTTTTCCCACTCATTTTTTCACAAGTTTAGTTATGGTTTTGGAGATCAGATTGTTGAATTTGAGGTGGACAAATTAATGTTAATTAGTGTTTTTTGTGGTGGAACTTTATAAGATAGCGAGAAAGGAGGCGAAGTCGGCGGTTTCGATGGCAAAAACAACAGCTTTTGAACGCCTTTATGCTGAACTAGAAGAGAAAGGTGGGGATAGAAAATTGTTCAGGTTAGCCAGGGTGTGTGAGAGAAGGGCACGCGATGTGAATCAAGTGAAGTGCATTAAGGACGAGCATGGAAAAGAATTGGTAGACGAGACCCTCATTAAACAGAGATAGCAGTCCTATTTCCATAAACTATTGAATGAGGAAGGGGACAAAGACTTTGTGTTGGGAGATTTAGAACATACAGGGAGGCGTCGCGATTTTGGGTATTGCAGGAGTATTAAGGTCGAGGAGGTTAAGAGTGTCGTTCGTAGGATGCGCTGGGGAAGAGCAACCGAACCTGACAAGATTCCTGGGGAATTTTGGAAGAGCACGAGCTCGGTAGGTTTGGAGTGGTTGACTAGGTTATTTAATGTCATCTTTAAAACGGCAACGATGCCCGAAGAATGGAGGTCGAGCGTAATGATTCCTCTATACAAAAACAAAGGGGATATCCAGAGTTGCAACAACTATAGAGGTATTAAGCTACTAAGCCATACTATGAAACTGTGGGAAAGAGTGGTAGAGATGAGGGTGAGGAGAGACGTGTCTATTTCAGAGAATCAGTTTGGATTTATGCCGGGACGCTCAACTACAGAAGCCATCCATCTTATGAGGAGACTGGTGGAGCAGCATAGGGAGAGGAAGAGGGACTTGCATATGGTATTCATCGACCTAGAAAAGGCTTATGATAAAGTCCCAAGAGAAATACTATGGACATGTTTGGAGGCTAAAGGTGTACCTGTGGCATACATTAGGGTGATCAAGGACATGTACAAGGGAGCCAAAACCAGGGTAAGGACAGTAGGAGGGGACTCAGAGCACTTTCCAGTGGTGATGGGGTTGCATCAAGGATCAGCTCTTAGTCCTTTTTTATTTCCCTTAGTGATAGATGGATTGACGCGACAAATTCAAGATGCGGTGCCATGGTGTATGCTTTTCGCGGATGACATAGTCCTGATCGATGAGACTCGCCGCGGAGTTAACGCTAAGCTGGAGGATTGGAGACATACCTTGGAGTCTAAAGGGTTTAAGTTGAGTAGGACAAAGACAGAGTACTTAGAGTGCAAGTTCAGTGAGACACCTCAGGAAGTTGGCGTTGAAGTTAGGCTTGGTGCTCAGGCCATCCAAAAGAGAAGTAGTTGCAAGTATCTTGGGTCTATCATGCAAGGCAGCGGGGAGATTGATGATGATGTCACACATCGTATTGGGGTAGGGTGGATGAAATGGAGGCTCGCTTCCGGAGTGCTATGTGACAAGAATGTGCCACCAAAACTTAAGGGCAAGTTCTACAAAGTGGTGGTTAGACCGGCTATGCTGTATGGGGCGGAGTGTTGGCCAGTTAAGACTTCTCACATTCAAAAGATGAAAGTTGCTGAGATGAAAATGCTGAGATGGATGTGTGGGCACACCAGGAGCGACAGGATTAGAAATGAGGCTATTCGAGACAAGGTAGGAGTAGCCTCGGTGGAAGACAAGATGCGGGAAATGCGACTGAGATGGTATGGACATGTGAAGAGGAGAGACATAGATGCCCATGCCCCAGTGCGGAGGTGTGAGAGGCTGGCCATGGATGGTTACAGAAGAGGTAGGGGTAGGCCCAAGAAGTATTGGGGAGAGGTGATTAGACAGGACATGACGCAGTTACAGCTTACGGAGGACATGACCTTAGATAGGAGAGTGTGGAGGACCCACATTAGGGTAGAATGCTAGTTCATAGTCTCGTTATTCTTCTCTATTCATAGGCGTAGTAGTGCATTACGATCTCTTGCGCTGTGACTTCTGATTTCTGTTATTATTTATTACTTTCTATGCTTTGATTACTCTATTTTACCTGTGATGCTATCATTATTTATTTAATTGTTATTTGTTATTTGTATTTATTTATTTGTATTTATTTGTTATCTATTCGTTATTTGTTTGTTGTTTTTCTCATAAAGCTTTTAATTTCCTATTCTTATCTAACATTTTTTATGCATTTATGCTTTTACTGAGCCGAGGGTCTCCAGGAGACAGCCGTCCTACCTTGGTAGGAGTAAGGTCTGCGTACATTCTATCCTCCCCAGACTCCATGTTGTGGGATTTCATTGGGTTGTTGTTGTTGTTGTTGTTGTAGTGTTTTTTGTGGGTTTGGTCCCCCCCCCCTTCATTTTTTCACAAGCTTAGTTATGGTTTCGGATATCAGCTATTACTGTTGAATTTTAGCTAAATTTGTAGTAAATGGTGAACAAATTGATGTTACTTAAGTGTTTCTTTGTGGGCTTGGGGGTTTCCCCTCCTCATTTTTCACAAGTTTAGTTATGGTTTTGGAGATCAGATTGTTGAATTTGAGCTAAATTTGTTGTAAAGGGTGAAACTTTGTGGGATTAGTTTTTTTGTCATTTTTTCACAAGCTTAGTTATGGTTTCGGATATCAGCTATTACTGTTGAATTTTTGCTAAATTTGTAGTAAATGGTAAACAAATTGATGTTACTTAAGTGTTTCTTTGTGGGATTTGGTTTTCCCCCCCTCATTTTTTTCACAAGTTTAGTTATGGTTTCGGAATCAGATTGTTGAATTTGAGCTAAATTTGTTGTAAAGGGTGATTTGTGGGGTTAGTTTTTTTGTCATTTTTTCACAAGCTTAGTTATGGTTTTGGATATCAGATTTCCTGTTGAATTTTAGCTGAGTTTGTAGTAATAGGTGAACAAATTGATGTTACTTAAGTGTTTCTTTGTGGGGTTAGCTAAATTTGTTGTAAAAGGTGAACAAATTGATGACTCCATTCCCTTTGTGTTTTCCATGTGAGCAAATGGTTTGTGTGTAATGTTACTGTTTTGCATTTTGAATGATATGGCCTCACATAGAGCTGAATGATTAAAAATGATTTGTATAGCCGGCTCTAGCTAGTTTGGAATTGACATGTAAGTTGATTGAGTGATGTTACTGTATGGCATTTTGACTCCCTTATGAGTGATGGATGAATTTCCTCATGGAGCTCCTTAACTGATACTCATATCATCTCTTTTCTCTTTTGAGAAGTTTTTTGAATCAAGTCGAATCTGAATATGAAGTTCTTTTTCCCGAGTGTAGAGTTACTGGTTTGGCAGAAGAGTTCTTATTTTTTTTTTGGTAATGAAAAGATATTGCATATATATAACAAAAAACTACAAGGGAGCACGGTGTGACTTAGACATGAGTTACAAGTATTTAGTACTATAGTAGGCATTATAGATACATCTGGGAGTAGACTAACATTAGGTACTAAAGAATGCTCTCTTTCTGATAAAAGTTTAGATATGGAGTATCTAAAAAGATTTCCTGATAAAAGATGTTGTAGATAAAAGATGTCAAGTTTCAACCTTCTCCACCAAAAAGTTGTCTTGCATTTTCTGTTCTCTCTTAATGGTTTTTATTCGGAAGACAATTGTCCTCTTACATCCCCCTGACCTCTTCTTACCTTTTTCAGCTGACAAGACTGGGATCAGTGGTGCTTCTATTTTTACCAGTTTGCCTAAGATTGCACCCCACCTTGAAGATATGCTATTCAAGTATGGCACATGTGCCACTGTGATCCTGCGTACCTCCATTTCACAGGAATAACAGAGTAGTTTCTGAAGAAATGCTCTTTTTCTCTTGAAGGTTGGTGTTGTCGTGAAGAAAGCAATGGCTACACTTGTCCCGAAACTGATGATTGGAGCTCCTACCTTACATATACAGAACTCAAGTTCCAGCCATATAGACCTCCAAACTGGAAGTAGTCAATCCTTGCTAATAAAAACTCCAGCAATTCTGTTAAGACATTCATTCAGGGGTAACTTCAGTAATCAATCTTCTCTGCAATGGCATGGAGTTCTTGGTTCAGGAAAAACTGGTTATATATTATCCTGTAACAAGCAGGGAAGTATCTGCCTTGATAGAGTTAAAGAGGGTACTAATGGGAGCTTAAACAGAGACGTTGAGACGAGATCAAATGAGCAACAGTTAAAGAAACTTTCTAGTTCATTAAGGTTGACTTTACATGGACCATTGGTTGAAAATGATGAGACAACTAACAACAAAATCCTTAGAAGTTTTTGCAGTCACGGAAAATTGCTTGAAGCGTCAAAATTAGTTGACCTGATGTCTCGTCAAAACCAAATTCCAGACTATCCTTCCTGCATAAACTTGATTAGGGGCCTCGTCAATGTTGGACAGCCAGGCAAAGCAGTGAATGTTCTACAAACCATGGTTATGTCTGGTGGGACTCCAGATATTATCACATATAATATGTTAATCAGTGGTCTCTGTAGAAAAGAGCTTTTGAACTCTGCCATTGATTTCTTGGACTACATGAGCCTGAGTGGTTGCCTTCCCGATGTTATCACTTATAATACTATACTGCGTGCAATGTTTGACCGTAGTAAATATGATCAAGGAATTCAGTTTTGGAAGGATCAGTTAAGAAAAGGATGTCCTCCTTATCTGATCACCAGTACAATTCTTGTTGAATTAGTCTGCAAACATTGTGGTGTTATTCGTGCCCTTGAGGTAATGGAGGACTTGGCAGTTGAGGGATGTTGTCCAGATCTTGTGACCTACAATTCCATGATAAATTTTTCTTGTAAGCAAGGGAATTTTGAAGATTCAGCTTTACTAATCTATAATCTTCTATCGCATGGCCTTGAGCCCAATGCTGTGACTTACAATACTCTTCTCCATTCCTTCTCTACCTATGGATGTTGGGATGGAGTAGATGAGATTCTTTCCGTCATGAATGAAAGTTCACATCCTCCTAGCGTTGTGACTTACAATATTTTAATTAATGGCTTGTGCAAGCATGGGCTTCTGGATCGTGCAATTGACTTTTTTAATCAGATGGTCTCTGAAAACTGTACACCTGACATAATCACCTATAATACACTTCTGCGTGCTCTTTGTAAGGAGGCAATGGTGGACAAGGCCATCCAAATTGTTCACTGTTTAAGTGATAGCGGTTGTTCTCCTAGTATAATCACTTATAACATAGTCATTGATGGCCTTGCAAAGCATGGTTTTATGGGGAAAGCTATGGAATTATACCGTCAAATGGAAAAGCATGGGACTTGTCCTGATGATGTTACATATAGATGTCTAATCTGGGGATTCTGTCGAGCTGATCTTATTGAAGAAGCTGTGGAGCTACTAAAAGAGATGGGTAATAGCAGACACAGGGTCAGAGATAATTGTTACAGGTTTATTATTCACAGATTATGTCAAAACAGTAAACTGGACTCTGCAAAACAAGTGCTGAAAATGATGATATCAAGTTGCCACAAGCTTAAGTCCATCGTATATTCCAATATTCTTGCAGGGATAGCTGGTGCGGGTATGAATGAAGCAGCTATTGAATTGCGGGAGAAGTTGAGGGAATGGAAAGTTCTCAAGGAATAGATTTTTTCCAGTTAGACAGTATCCTTAACTCATTCATTATAATTGGTGGCATAGCTGGTGCAAATATGAACAAGCAGCAACAGAAACATGGAAAAAGTTGAGGGAATGAAAAATCTCGTGGAGTAGAGGTTTTCATATTGGAAAGAGTATCGTTGACTCAGCATATTAAATCATTCGACATATCACCTCAGCACAAATGGAAATTTACTCCTTATTAGGTTTCTTTCCATGTCCGTTGTCTGTTCTATTTTATGCTGGTGAAATTTTTGACCATGTCATACCTGCTTGACAGAGTTTTGGTTAGTTATGTATTCTAATTCATATGGCGACTTCTTCTATTTCAATATCACTCGCATACAGAAAAAGCTATGGATCAGTGCATTTGAGGCATATTTTATCATGTGCCATGAATTTATCTAGGTGGTCTTGGGTTTTAGTACAATGCCTTCGTGAAATTTCCCAGTACCCTTGTTATCAATGTGGACTTCTAACATCGTACATTCCAAAGTTTTTATATCTTCTTTTTAGTTGTGTAACTCTACTATTTCCATCACCACTGCCCATATAAAGTTCATATACCTGTGCATATCTTGAGCTTATTTTTTTCAGGAATTCTTGATGTTAAGACCCGTAACAGCTTGTAATCCACCATTTATTTCACCGCACCCAAGGTATGGCCAGGTAATCCATGAAGTGGAGGGAGAACCATGAGATCTCGTGTTCAATTCTCAGCTAGATGATTTCTTCTCGTGTGTCTAAGCCTTGGTGAACAGAGTTGTCTAGTACGTATGTCGGTGAGAAGGTAACAAGTGCCCTATGGAATAGCGGAGGTGCGTTCCAAGCTGATCCGGACACCACCATCATAAAAAAAGTTCATCATTCCTTTCTTAGTTAGATGATTTCTTCTCGTGTGCCTAAGCCTTGGTGATCAAAGTTATTTGATGTCTACGTTGGTGAGGAGGTGCAGGCCCCATGGAATAGTGGAAGGTGCGTTCCAAGCTTACCTGGGCACCACCATCATGATAAAAGTTCTTCTTTCCTTTCTCAGTTAGATGATTTCTTCTCGTGTGCTTAAGCCTTGGTGATCAAAGTTGTCCGATGTCTATGTTGGTGAGGAGGTGCACACCCCATGGAATAGTGGAGGTGCGTTCCAAGCTGACCTGGACACCAGTGTCATGAAAAAAGTTAATCATCCCTTTCTCCGGTTAGATGATTTCTTCTCATGTGCTTAAGCCTTGGTGAACAAATTGTTTGATAGCTATGTTGGTGAGGAGGTAGCATGTGCCCCCCCCCCCCCCCCCTCCCATGGAATAGTGGAGGTGTGTTCCAAGCTGACCCGAATACCACTATAATGTAAAAAATTCATCATCCCTTTCACCAGTCGACCTCTTTTCGTAATGTAGAAGATGGTTTCTTCTGATTTTGGTAATGAGTGACTTTGATGTTCACGGACTACTTTATTCAGCATATACTCACAATCTTCTGGAGTACAATTGGAAATTTGCTGCTGTATTCATTCATCTATGGCACAGGTCAAGGCCTGGTGGAGACTGTTCAGCATTATATTATAGCTTGTGATTAGCAAGATCACGCGAACATGTAATGGTTTTCTTCCACTTCCAAGAGAACCATTTGATGCTTATCGGAAACAGTCTTTCTACTTTTCCAAGGTAGGGGTAGGCTGCGCAAACACCGTCCTCTACAGACTCGACTTGTGGGATTACACTGGATATGTTGTAGTTGTGTTGGTGCTGCCATGGTAGCAACTTATCTGATTGGAAATGAAAGATATCCACGTAATATGATCAATTTTCTTTTAGTTCTTTGAGCATGTATTGAATGTAAGATTCATCGAGGTGTCCTTTTTAAAGTTGAAGTGCCTTTTACAGATGATAAGCAGTGAACTTGCAAGTATTTTTGGGAGTAAATGTTGGCAAAAGGTCCCATCATTTCCCCAAGCAATACTGCACTTTTACTACTCAATGTGAATCCGGATTAGTCAGACCAATGAGCTTCACATATCGAATAATTAAAACATAATGTTGAATAGATCTTTAAACTACTTGTCAAGTCATACAATATTCTCAACAAACAAAATATACAAAGTCCAACAACTAAATAAAAAAATCTCTCAAACCAGAACGAACTAATGCATTTCTGAAAAAAAAAAAACGAAAATATTATACGTACAAAAATACAGCAAATGGGTACATGCTTGTTAGTTTACGAATACAATGTAAAGAGTGCAGACAGAGAAGCCTGAGATCTTTATTACTGTCATTGATGTACAAGTATTGAACATTGATATGAACGAAACTTGTCCTTTCGCGGACCTTATGATAAAATTGGAACGATACAGAGAACATATCAGAAACAGATTCAAGAAGCTTACTTTCTGGTTTCTAAGATAGTAGTAATATCTTTACTATAAACATCAGGTACTTGAAAGGTTTTTCTCAAACGTTGAAGTGATTCTTTCGAGATAGCATTCTTATGATAAATCGCGCTAGCCATCTCCATTGCTTGAACTCTCCATCCTGAAAAACCAATACCTTCAATTAACAGAATATACGTTGTTTCATTTGGACGACGCCCCTTTTCTACCATCTCTGCTAGCACTTCAATTGCCTCATCAACTCTATGAGCTTTGCATAATCCAAGAAGAACAATGTTATAAGTTATAACAGTAGGTGGAAAACCATTCCCTTCCATATCTCCTAACAAATCAAGTGCCTCATTTACCATCCCATCTCTACATAAACATGAAATCAATGAATTATAAGTTATCTTATCAGGATCAACACCTTTTTCTATCATCTCTGATACCATTTTCAAGGCCCTAGCTCTCCCTCCATTATTCCATAACGCGCTCATCAATGTATTATAAGTACTCACATCAGGAGGACATCCTATTTCCGCGAGCTTCTCAAACACTTCCATTGCCTCATCAGCTTTCCCCTTCTTACACATTGTAGAAAGTATAGTGTTATAGTTCACTATATCAGGCAAGCAACCGTTCGAGATCATGTAATCCAAGAACTTAATAGCCAAATCTAATCTCCCTACTTTGCAAAATGCAGAAATCAATGGATCATAAGTAAATGTATCAGGTGTTAATCCTTTATCCATCATTATCTTTAACAAGTTAATCGCTTCGTCTAATTTCCCATCTCTACATAAAGCACTCATCAATATGCTATAAGTAACTACATTTGGTTCACATCCTGCAGATAACATCTCATTCATTAGCTGCTCCCCATCACTCCATTTCCCTTTATGATGCAACAACGCCCTTAACAAAATGTTATAGGAGATCACGTCGGGCTTACAACCCTTAGATGGCAAACTCCTAACGAACTCGTAGGCTTGATCCATCATCTTTTCTCTGCACATTCCCCTGATAACTGCATTATAAGTGTACATATCAGGTTGAAGACCTCTCGATAACATCTCATGGAGAAGCTTCATTGCTTCATGAATTCCGCCTTCAAGAATCGTTGCCTCTATCAAGATTGTGTATGTAATAACAGTAGGCTTACAATTGTTTTCTTCTTTCAACTGATCCAACAACTTCAATGCTGATCCTAATTTCCCTCTATCACAAAGACTGCCTATCAAGATATTATACGTAACAGAATCCGGAGGAAAGCCACGAGCTTTCATCCGATTCAACACCTTATTAGCTTCTTCAATCTTGTTCGTTTTGCAAAATCCACTAATAAGTGCATTATATGCAAACACATCTGGTTCACCAAATTGCTCCAAAATTTGCATAACTTTCACCCCTTTGTCCGACTTTTTCGAGTTGCAAAACCCCTTAATGAGTTTTGTACAGAGAATAACATCAGGTTTATAACCATTCTTCAACTTACATTCAAGAAGATACAAAGTTTCATCATATTTACCTGCTTTACATGACCAATTTAGCACTTTCATATCATTTGAATGTACATGTGTAGGTCTATTTTCAGTACAAATTTTGACCCTTTGAGGATTTCTAGTCTTTACTTTGTTTTGGTCATTGCTACTACATTTTACAACAAAATTGTGCTTTGAAGATGATTTTGGCTTCAAATTATTGGAGAAAAAGGGGCATTGAAGAAATATTTCAGCTGGAATAATCCTACTCATTAGTAGTCTAGTGGTATCAGTGAAAGTCTTTCGTGCAATATTGATTAGTTCAACTCTCACAACGACAAAAAAGCCACGCCTCAATTCCAAACAAGTCAGAGTCGACTATACAAGACTTCCCCACCCCTTGATACTACTATAACTATGCCTCGATCTCAGACAAGTTAGAGTCGGCTAGACAAGGCTTCCCAACCCCATGATACAACTACAACTACGCCTCGATTCCAAACAAGTTAGAGTCGACTAGACAAGGCTTTCCAACCCCTTGATACAACTACAACTACGCCTCGATTCCAAACAAGTTAGAGTCCGCTATACAAGACTTTCCGACCCCTTGATACAACTACAACTACAACTACGACTCAATCTCAGATAAGTTGGAGTCGACTATATAAATTCAAGACAAATCATGTTGAATTGAATTAAAAAGAGAAAAAAGTACCTGTTATTCTTGTTTGTAAAAGAGAAAATTGAACATGAGCCATGAAATGAAGTATGGTACAAAAAAATAAATAGATGTTGAATTAGAGATGTTGGTATTTTTATTTTATTTTTTGCACATCTGAAAAATCTTGCTATAGATTCTTTTTGGATAAGTAAGTTCAGATAAGGCCACAAATGGTTAACCCATTGGATAAACCGGGTCGGTCTAGTTTGTGGCTTGCACTTTTTTGAAGTTGTCTAGTTCTTATATTAATTGAGAAAAAGGAAAAATTGACAAATATATCCCTTATTTATATAGTTTTAGAGTCGATATATATGTGCCTCATTAAAAAAATGCATATATATCCTCGTCATTTAATAAGTACATACATGTTCTTGTCGTCTAATAAATGATACATATTTACTCTTTTAGTTAAGAGACTAAATTTTTTTTAAAAAAAAATAATATATATATATATATATATCCTAAAGCTGGTTTTAAATTTAAAAAATGTCATGCAACTTTAAAATATTACCTCACCCATTTTTTTACCCCTCCAAATCCAACTCAATGGAAAAAAAAAACAATCCCTCTTTATTTAGACCCCATCCAAACTCATTTGATGACTAAGTAGGAGAGGAATTGAGTTTTTATTTGGGTTGGATTTGAAGGGATGGAAAAAAATGGGTGAAGCGAATTTTTAAAGTCACCTAATATTTTTGGAATTAAAAAAATCAATTTTAAGATTATTATTTTTAATGCAATAAATATATATTTGTTAATGAAAATAATAAATATATATATACCATTTGTTGGACGAATGAGGTATATACACATTATTATTTTAACAAAAGATATATCCGGTCTAAATTAAAAAGTTGAGGGGTACATTTACCATTTTTCCTTGATTTTTTTAAAAAGTCATATGCACTAACATTGTAAAAAAATTATATATTATCAAGTTAACTTATAATTTGTTTGGCTAAGTTTTGAGAATTGCTTAATTACAGTATTGATTTTGGAATCTGTATATTTTGTGGTAATTGCATTGAGTCAAAAATGTCTACTCTTGTGGGCCATAAAAAGTATTTATCTATGTTCAAAATAAGTTTTTAGTTTATTTGAAAATTAGTATTTGATCATGAAATATTCAAATTTAACTTGAAGTTATATTTCAAATTTGAAAAACATCTTATAACTTATTTTTCAACTAACCTTTCATACTTGAAGTTGTACTTAAACACATACAAGCATGAATATTATTCTAAATATTTTTTGCAAAAAGCATAATCAAACATAACTCCATCTTTAAATTCAACTTCATAAATTTCAAATGAAGTAAAAAATATTTTAGATTTATGATTAGCCGCCACCGCCCTCACCCACACACAAAATTTACTTAATTATTGTTCTAATATTTTTTAAAAAATTGATTAACTAAATACAAACTGTCAAAAATACTCCATCTAACAAGCATAAAAGATATAAATTTTAATGGTGAAAGTTTTCAAAATGCCATTATTAAGATATTATATTTTGAGTTATAACAGAATTTTATAAGTTTCAAGTTGTAATAGTAAAACTCTATCAAATTCTAACAAATTTTAAAATATAATGCAATAATTAATTTATTAATAAATGGATTAAAAAAATGCAATAAATGTATTAATAGTAATACCGAATTACCATTCAATCAGGAATCTAGTTTTAATTTATAAATTAATTGGTTGTATTTTATTAAGTAATTAAATAACAATATATTTTTTCATAAATATAATGTTTTATAAATGGCGAGATATATCAATCCTCGATTTTCTCCATTTAGTTGGACACTATTTTAATTGTTATCAATCTCCTAATTAATATCCTAATTAATAGTATCAATCTCTTGTTTTAGTTTCTCTTTCCTCCTTCTTTCTACAACACTTTTTTTTTTTTTTTGAAAATTAATATCATTTTTTGAAAATCGGATGAGTGACACTCCAACATCTTTTCCTTTTTTCCCCCTTCTCTGTGATTTCTTTGTTCTCCACTTGGATATTCCTCTTCTTGGGTGTAATCTTCAGAGGAGTTGAATTCTCAGAAGAACCGTTGAAATTGTGTTGAACACGGATGTTTTGAAATGAAATGAAAACTATTTTGAATGAAGTTGAAGAGAGAATGTGAAGTAGAAAGAGAAAGAGAAACTGAAAAATCGTAATAATCTCTCTCCACATAATTATCTCTTATTAAAGATAAAAATCAGAATGTAACAATTTCTCTCCACATAATTATCTCTTATTAATTATGTTCTAAATAAATATATTAAAAAAATTAATTTAAATTAATTTTAAATAAATACAAATATGTTAAGACGTGTAAATAAAATGTTATAAATGATAAATACTTAAAACTACATTTAAAACTTGTAATATTGATTATTTTTCCTTGATTGTTTATACCGGTTACTATTCCATTTTTGAAATTAACATATTTAACTTGCTACAAAAAATTGTTTGAAAAAAAATTATACAACAACAACTCACAGAATTTAAACTTTTTAGAGAAAAAAAATCAAGTCACATATTCACAATAATAAAAATTTCGAAAAAAACAAAAAAACTATTTTAGTATACCCTATGAATCTCAACCAATTAGTTTTTATTGTAACGTCACACTCTCACAAAACTATATTTGTATTTGGTCCCCTTTACTAGTATGTGTTGTCTATATTAAATTATGAAATATACCATGCATTTTTTTTGTTACAATATAATTATAAGAAAAAGAAGAAACATATTTATGTGAACTTAATATTTTATAATTCAAAATAAGGTGTTACTTATTAAAGAAATATGTTTTTATTGGTGAAATTTTGAAGTAAAAAATTAGTCCATAATTTAGTTGACTCATATGATATTTGCAAGCTGTTATTTTCTAAAGGGGATAAGTCATAATATTATTAATGGACCAAAGATTATTTAATTGTAGTGAACTTAAATCTTCTCGAAGAGAATAAGAGATCCGTGCCTCAATTTGCATAATTTTTTTTTCTTTTGATTAGATGTTATTAAAAATGAATTACACAGAATATATTATATTTATATATGTTTTAAAGCAATACTATGATAAATCTGTTTCGTAAGAAATTGTCACAATGTATTATGAATGTATTAAATTGTGCGATAAATATACTATTCATGAATAAAACTTGTATTATATGTGTTTCATAAATTATTCTCTGTAGACTGTAATATGTATTAAAACTGTATTATATATGTATTATAAGTATTCAGTAAAAAATATATTATTGCTATAAATAATAAATATTTTCTTAATATAGCATATCTATGTAAGTTTCTCAAAAAAGATATGCGATCACAATATAGGACATTGTAATTGCACCTTTATGCGAGCTGACTAACATCATTTATCCCAAAATTGTAATGTAACACTTAAAAGGATGATACAATAATAAGTATACAAAACTTAAGTTTATGATTCAACTAAAGAGATGATGATTGCGAGCGAGTTAAATTATATGTTTTTTTTCTCAACCGATTTTGCATCGCTAGTGACGGTAAAGGTTCTCAACAAGAAATTTCGATAGTAACTGTTAAATTTGACAGAGATTAAGCGTGAGATTTGGATTAAAAATATGCTGGTACATACTAACTAAATTTGGATGAGTGTTTTCTTTTTGGTCTGATTTTTTTAATTTGATGGATTTAAATTAATGACATGACACATTTCATTGACGATTTGGATCACGACAATAATATTGATGAATCCCAGCTTTTAACGAATGACAGAAAAGAATGTTTTCCAAAAGTTTGATATTTTTGTTCACATGCTAGTCACATGATCAATATACAAATTATATTTTGGAGTCACCTTTGGGTGCTACAAAATCTCCTCTTTTTTTTCTTCTCCTCTTTTTTTCCCTTCACACAAATACTTAGCTTCCAGGGTTTCGTTTTTTCTCCTCTGTAAATTCTCTCCTCTCCGATCTCCCTATCTCTCATTGAATTTTCAATCCATCTTAGAGTTTCGCGAACTTCCGATCCGTTTGCATTTTTTTTGTTTTTTTGGTTGTTTGGTGACGGAACCCTAATTTTTTAAGGATTTGGAAGATTTCATGCGATGCGAAGAGCAATTGTGGTTCGTTTAGGTGTTTGAAGATCTTGCGGTTTTGGTTTGGTTGGGTTCGATTTGATTTTTTTGAAAAAAAAAGAGGTATAGCGATTCGCGATGGATGTGGATTTTAATGGTGATGTAGCGAGTTTGGATGCCGAGCTTTTGCAGTTACCTGAGGTGTCTCCTTTGGCTATTAAAACTAATCCTTTTGTTGCCGAGAAGCTATTTGATCAATGGCTTTCGCTTCCTGATACTGCTGCTTTGGTAATTTCCTCATTTCTAATTTCGCTACGTTTTTAAATTTTTTGTTGTTGTAGTAGTAGGATTTAGCTGTCAAAATTTCAATTTGGATTTGTTTGTGGGCAGGTAGATATATTTCGGAATGTGTTAACTACTGCGTGGGAGTACTTACTGTTTCATAGGGTGCCACTGGTTTGGTGGTGTGTTGTATAAGGAAAAAGAACTGATCTTGGTGTAATAATCTGCACTACTAATGAAATGTTTGGCATCCAGTATAAGTGTCACTTTCAAAACTTTACAGTTAGATTTATTTCAAAATGTGTTCACCCATACTGTGTGGGAGTCCTTACTGTTTCATAGGTTACCATTGGTTTGTTGGTGTGCTGTATAAGGAAAAAACTAATCTTGATGTAATACTCTGCACTACTAATGAAATGCTTGACATCCAGTATAAACTATGCGTAAGTGTCACTTTCAAAACTTATGGTGGAATCTATATGTTATTTTATGTGGGAGAAAATACGTTAAGAATAGATGTATTTGCAATACAAGGATAAGAGTACATGAAATGTCTAAAAATACCCTTAAAACTAATTATTGAGTTTTCTATTGCAATCTCACATAACAATATGTGTGTTATTATCCTAGTTGAGGGTGATAACACTAGGTGATTAGTCTTGGGGGTAGATTACCTGGTAGTTGTGCTAGTGGAAGGTATCATGTATCAGGTAGAATAGTTGGGGGGTGCGCAAACTGGTCTAGACACCACAACATTTATCAAAAACATAGCTGTCTTCAAACATGGTAAACTTCACATTAAAATCCGGATGAACTAACCAATCATTAGTTTATTATATTTGGCGGCCTTTTGGCATATCCTTTTATTTTTCTTGAAACCATTTTTATCATTTTACATAAGAGGGTTCTCTTATGCTATGAATATGCATTAAGGTGACTGATCTCGGTGGATTTATTGGGTTGTTTCCACTTTCATAGTTCAATTATATGCCGAATTCTGTGGGTAACATCTTTTAATAACTAGTGTAAATGACCTGGCTCACCAATTGGTACTGCAAAAGAGCGTCACTTCTTTAAGAACATTACCTACTATACAATTGTCTAGCTATGCTCAGAAAACCATGGTAGCAATCTATGAATTCTATTCACGTATAAACTCAGAGAATTGCTCTCAGAGATGGGACTCCTACATGTGGCATTATCTTTACTCCAAAATAGGGATTGGACAGTTTGTCTTAGTATCAACTATCAAGATAATTGGAAGTGATCAAATCATGGAATCTTCAGCCATTAAGAACTTTCAGTCTGGTCGATGAAGCTGTTGGGAACAGAAGGTTTCTTTGGTTAAAAAACCTTAGTCCTTTTTCTAAAGACTACAAATATGTAAGAAGGAGCAGTGTTCCGATAAGTTCAGAGATGCTTCCTTATTCTTTGACCACTTAAGCTAGTGACAGATTCTTTCAGAGTCCGTCAAATTACCAATTGGGTTCCAAAGAGATTAAGGAACTGCCAAGCTGGAGAGTGGAGAGTAATGCAGGAACAAATGGTTTATGGGCTTGGTGGACTTCTCATGCACCACTGCAAGTGATTACCACCTTTCCTGCAGGTTTTGGATGGCAATCCAACCAAAGCATACCACTTATAGTGGAGCTTTATCCTGATAAAAAAATTACCCTGATCTAAAAAAGCTTTTAGTGGACCTTTACTTTTCTTCAACATTCTCTTGATAGTTACTTTTCCACCAATTTTGTGGTAAGGTAAATAATTTTACTAACAATTGTGGGGCCTCATATACAAGCCATATACTCAAAAAAAAGGAGAACCTACACCATAATATGGTTCTCAACAAAAGAGGTCCAATCCTCTATACATAGGGACCTCGAAAGAACACAAAATCAGGATGGTTTAATCATGCTGAACATGGACCTTCAAATGCATTAATGACACAGAGGATAAAACCAAAGAAAATCGTTCCAGATGTTTGGTTAATGTACTGTGTAAATTCCAAATGCATAAGCAAGTAGGTTAGAAGGGGAGCCTTGGAGTAACTGGTAAAGTTGCTGCCATGTGACCAGGAGGTCACGGGTTCAAGCCTTGGAAACAGCCTCTGGCAGAAATGCAAGGCAAGGCTGCGTACAATAGACCCTTGTGGTCAGGCCCTTCCCCAGACCCCGCGCATAGCGGGAGCTTTAGTGCACCGGGCTGCCTTTTTTTTATTATAAGCAAATAGGTTATATGTGATGATTGAAGGTGTTAAACTGCAATGAGATAGGCTTCAAATCACTTATAGATGAATTGTCTCGAAAAACCACTCTTGTCAAAGGCTCGCTTAACCCTGACGAGGCACAAAACATGTTGAATTCTTCGCCTTGCGTCATGGACACTTTAGTTTCATCATCAAGGCTATAAGTCATACTTTTCCTTGCCAATGAGTGTAATCATGAAGAGGCGACACTACTTTTCCTTGCCAATTATGTTTAAGCTTAGTTTTGTTGGAACACTTATATTAGGTCCTATGTTTGTCCAAAGTCGTTTTAGCATATGAGGAAAGGTCTGGATGTCTGTGTAGGTACAAAGGTGATTTAGCGAACTTCTAGTTTTGTAGAACCTCTAACCTATCTTAAAAGACATTATTGAGTGTTGGAATGAATTGGGCTCATATACAACAGAACATATATAGGGTTTCTTATTGTCGACCCTGAATAGTTTGGGATTGAGATGTCGTTTATTTATTTATTTGGTGAACTATAGAATTTTGATACGCCAATCATCTACCTACTAGTATGGAAGGTTTACCAAGAAAAACATATACAATTTTATTGCCCGACTTGTTAGACAAGTAGACCTTTGGATAAAATTATGTTCTTAAAAAATCAAATTGCTTACCTAGGACTCGTTGATAGAGCTCGTTCCAATTTTCCTTATCAAAAAATGTTCGTCAAAACTTAGTTTGAAATACCCTAATAGTAGAAACTTAAATTATTGCTCATATTCTCATAAGGGAAGAAAGTAGTACATCGTTATCAAAAGCATTCAAAAAACATGGTTGTAAACAATAACATTATGAAATTGAAGATCTCTACCTTCTTTATTCACTTGCATCACTTGCACGAGCATTATCAAAGGTATCTAACGATTTGGGAATGTTGTGTTAGAAGCTTCTTTAGGATGCACAAAGTTCTGGGAGAGTGAACACGAGAAATTATGTATGTGGATTGGGGGTTGAAATTATCTCTCTTGTTGGCAGAAGATTCTATTGGCAAGTTAAATGACTTTTGTCCTCTGATAGTTTCATGGATAATTTGAGTTTTTTTCTGCGGTGAAATCCTCAATAATGGAAATAGTTCCTGCCTATATTCTAGCCAAAGAATTGATATAAAAGGGGAGGAAACTGTTAATCTCTGTTACTAATCATTTTAAAGACTGAAGGATTGACTCACTGACAGCTCAATAGCTCATCATAGTGGGTTGCTATGTCTTTTTCAGTTCTGGTCTTGGGGACTATTCAGAATGTTCCAATTCGCTTCATCACAAAAGAATTGGAATTTGCTCGTTGTACTGGTAGTTTTCAGCATGTTTACTAATCCTCTGGATTAACAAAAAATGAACGAAGGTCCTTCAAAGTGTTCAAATCCTATAGTTGTTCGAGTAGACGTCTTGGCCTGAAGCCCCAGTTGCAGTTCCTTTGCTTAAAGAGTCTAATAGCTGATATTTTATGAAATACAAATTTCGTGTGGTTAGAGATTAATTATTTTCTGGAAGCAACATCATTTAATATTCTTAAAGTCATTTATATTTCTGAAGATAATCAATTTAATAATTATTTGGAAGAAACACTGCATTTATTCATGTATTTAATAGATTTGTAGACAGAAAATGTACACTGTTAAACAGATAGCTGATATAGCGATCGTCAATGGTTTCCACCTCTTAGGGTTGTACGAAATTGTTACTTTTCCAACATTAGTTACTTTGTATTTAGAGGGTACAATATTATAAATATATAGGTATAGAGAGGTACTTTATCAGTGACTTGCTTATCTCATCATAATGATATGCATAGTGCTTTTACCAAAACCATGTCTGGTGCATTTTATTCCTTTTCTCATTTTGTTATTTGTTGATTACTATGTATTGGTAACAGAAAATATTTATTTTCTCCACATGCAGGTGAAATCTTTGCTTAAGAATGCCAAAGGTGGCGGTCCATTGAATGCGTCTACCACATCTTCTGGGACAAATGTTGCTGCAACTAATTCTTTGCCGTCCATGTTTCCTGCTGGAAGTACACCTCCACTTTCTCCAAGAAGTTCATCTGGTTCACCTCGAATCTCAAAGCACAGGGCTGGACCCTCTTCATTAGGGTCTCCTTTGAAATTAATTAATGAGCCAGCAAAAGAACTGATACCCCAGGTTTGGAATACCTAATTCTGAGTGGTTCTTTTATTTGCAAGCTGTTGAGATTGTAGTTGTGATGTTTTCTCGAAAATGCTTATGATGGCAGTTTTACTTTCAAAATGGCCGCCCCCCTCCAAATGAATTGAAGGAACGCTGCTTGTTTAGGATAAACCAGTTCTTTTATGGTCACACGGATGGACTACAAATGAACGGTAAGTTGTACTTTATGAATTGATTTCTATGAAGGCTTTTGAGATGATTATGGATCTGTTAGAGACCTTTGATTTGAGACCTCTTGTTCTAGATTAAATCCACTTTAACTGTTTTCTTTTGCAAAAAAAAAAAGGGTGGGGCGGGTTGATCTGTGATGAGATTTCATTCACTAAACGACACCAACTAATTGCTAGTTCAATACAAAATTGCTAAAAATGACCTGTCTCCCTTTTAACTGAAGTTCATCATAGTATATAGTGCTTTGAGTTTCAAACCATGTAGTGCTTCAATTCTTCCTTCAGAGAAGCTGTGAATCCTTTCTTCCCCTACCACCCACAAGATACACATTTTTATTCCAGAAGTCTCTAATGGACCGCCACCTTTGATATTCTTAAGCCAAAATTTCACCTGCATTTGGAGAAAATAATTACTTCCTGTTTCCAATCCATTGAGCTCAACAATAATGAAATAAGAGAAGGAATAAAATGCATTAGGCATGGTTTTGGACTGGTACAAGGTTATATAAAGCACTATGCATAGATTATGATGGGATAAACAAGTCACCAATCAAGTACCTCTGTATACCCATATATTTATAATACTTTACCCTCTAAATACAAATTAACTTAAGTTGGAAAAAAGTAAAAACATGTATCTTATTGTTGGTATGAAAAAAAAAGTATCCTTCCATTTGAGCATGTTAGGGCATCTTTCAATGTTCTAGTCATTACCCACTAAACTCCAAACAGGTTTAGAAATATGTTTCGAGTTCGCCTGACTTCAGTGTCTTGCAGAAAATTTTGTTCCTCAACCTCATACATGTAACATCTATCCCAGTCGATCTGTGGCATGTTGACTGCATTGCAATCCAGCCAAAGCAGTGTATTCTAAAGATTCCCCCGAGGAAACTTAGAGATGTCGATTATGTTATCCATAATATGTGGAATTATTGACATCGATTCGTTATGTATGGCAATGAGATACCATTGATACAAAGCCAATTCCAGTAGACTTATTGGAGGGTCCCATTGGCGTGCATCCATGGGAATTGAACCCACCAATTCGCTAACTATGAGTTGCGTGCTGGCATACCCGATAGTCTCCAATGTGGGAATGTCCAGTGCCAAAGTGTGCCACCTTTAGAGATGCATTGCTCCTCTTAGCCCATTTTTGTTTTGCTACAGTCAAGTTTGACAATATGTTGTGGCATGACCTCAGAGTAAAACTGCCCGTATTCTCTACTTTCCCGTACAGTGAGTCTCATTAAAAGTTAGCTCCTACAGTTTTTCCAAGTTGAACCTATCTGTCCACTCTCTAGCACTGGTAGTTTTTGTCCCAGCTATTATTTGTTTTATACTGAGCTGTGATGGCATCAGCTGGCAAAAGTCATGAGAATCACAAAGAATATCATTTACTTTAGATAGCAATTGTTATGTTAGTCAGGAGAACAATAAAGAATTTTCTGATTACCTATCACAATATTTTTTTATAAAAACAATTAGGCCATAAATAAAATCCCTGAGAATTAGGAACCTTATTCATGTAGACAAAAACTCTATTCAGGAGCCCTCTAGTATTTTGTTTACAAAACCAATCCGATAAGCATTTCCTTTCTCGCTTTTTCTGTTTTACCTATTGTTTCACGTTTAGTTATCGCATAATTTTTCTCTGGATGCTATGCTATGCTTTCCATGTTATTGCTATGAGTTAGTTTCTATGTCCTATTTACTGCGGTATTCGCCTTTTCAACTGCTTTGTTATGTGTTATCTGAGTCGAGGGTCTTTCAGAAACCTCTTTATCTCCCCGAGGTAGGGGTAAAGTCTGCGAACACTCTACCGTCCTCCGACCCCACTTGTGGGAATACACCTGGTATGTTATTGTTGTCACTTTAACTTTTTCAGGTCTTTCATATAGATTATTCTTTATCAACTTTTTGATTTCATTGGAACCTTCACATTTGAGTGGCATCTCATTCAAGTTAGTCCCTTGGAAGAGTATTATTTTTGGGTTAAAGACTGCCATGTGGAAGCACTGCATTGGAATAATTGCTGCATTTTTATTGGAATTTTTGGAACTATGTACAACTTAAGGGCAAATTGTTCAATGCTGAAATTTTCAATATTGTTCATGTTAGAATAGGAATTAGGTATATATACAATCCTATGTAGAATAGGAATATAAATAGTAATAGAAATAGAAATAGTAAATAGTATCATACTTGGTAAATTATTGTATTGTAGTGTACTAGTTGGAGAAGGAGTCTAATGTAGTGTCTATAAATAGGATTTCTGTGTAATAATGTAGATACACAAATTCAATAATATTCTTCTCCAATATTTCTCACATGGTATCAGAGCCTCTACAATCTTGGTAGAGAATCAAAGAGCTTCTGTTGTCGGTGGACGGTTATTACTCATATATGTCACCCATCTGGCCAATGGTTATGTTAACAAAAGTAGGACCAATGATATATGTATGAATCTCATATTCAAGCGAAGAAAACTCAATCAGACAGGTCACTATGCATCAATTTCTAGTGACTTTCTTGGGTTCTTTTGTGTCAACCCCATATCCGTCTGTTTTTGTGTAGCATCGTGCCATCTTTCCGGTGACTACTTTCTTATATTCAATTTGCGTAGCACCGTGCATCTTTCCGGTGCCAACTTTCTCATAATTTATTTGTGTAGAACTATGCCATCTTTCAGGTGACTACTTTCTCATATCCAATTTGTGTAGCACCGTGTCATTTTTTCGGTGACTACTTTCTTGTTTGTGTAGGGTCGTGCCATCATTCCGACCCTATTCATATAATTTAATTTCCTAGTTTGTGATCATTTTCAGCCATCAAATCTAATACTCTGACACATGAGTATGTTTCGACCCGTTTTTTCGTGACTTTTATGTTTAATGTCGACTCGTGCATTGATTTCAAGACGATCCATATATTTTATACCAAATTTTGAGCACTTTCCGGCGATCGCTGCACCTTGAAGAAGTCTACATGGAGCAACCATCTAGTTTTGTTGCTCAAGGTGAGTCTGGTAGCCTTATGTCGATTGTGTAAGTCATTCTATGGTCTGAAACAGTCTTCTCAAGCTTGGTTTGAGAAGTTCAACACTGCAATTCAAGAATTTATCACTCTGTGTTTTATCGACATTATGCATCAAATTCAATATTTCATGAGAAGACCAAGCACATTGAAATTGACTGGCATTATGCATCAAATCCAGTATTTCATGATAAGACTGAGCACATTGAGATTGACTGTCAATTTTGTGAAGTCGAGTGATCAACTTACAGATATCTCACCAAGCCCCTCATTGGTCCTCATATTAATTACATATGTAACAAGCTAGATACATATGACTTGTATGCACTAGCTTGAGGGGGAGTGTTAGAGTAGGAATATGTATATACAATCCTACATAGAATAGGAATATAAATAGTAATAGAAATAGAAATAGTAAATAGTATCATACTTCGTAAAGGATTGTATTGTAGTGTCCTAGTTGGAGAAGGAGTCTAATGTAGTGTCTATAAATAGGATTTCTGTGTAATAATGTAGATACACAAATTCAATAATATTCTTCTCCAATATTTCTCACAGTTCATAATTTACAAGTGTTGGTGTCATGTTGTTGGAATGAAGTCACCTGATTAAAGAGCCCTTTGTTTATTTGTTGTGCATTTGAATTGTAACTTAACACTATTTATTTTTCATTGGTTGTTAGAGTTTAAACCAATTACAAAGGAAATATGCAAGCTGCCATCGTTCTTCTCTGCAGTCCTTTTTAAGAAGATTGATGTTGACAGCACTGGCGTCATAACCAGGTACATGTTTCTGTCTTTTTAAGTATCCGGATGATTCATTTACTTTCCGATACATCCCAAATCGGAAGTCCCAAATTCGAAGTGCAATCCAAAATCCAACTTAAATCCGAGATTCAATCCATAATCGTACAATTCAAACAAAAATCTCAAAAAATTGCATTTTGGTTCAGATTTCTATTTTTCCCAAACTATGCCCACCTGAATCACCTTCGTGGTGTGTTATATTCGAAATGAACATTTAAGAGGCAGAAAGAAAATCCATGAAATGAAACCAAATGTAGGAGAGTTACATGTATTGTGTCTGAGGCATTTTTTAATTGATGTCAAATATTTCTGAAGCGCTTGAGGAGTGAGTCGAAATGCAATTTACTTCACATGACTGCAGGGATGCCTTTGTTGATTATTGGATACACGGCAACATGTTGACAAAAGATATAGCAACTCAAATGTACACAATCTTGAAGCAACCAGACCTTAAATACCTTGTGCAGGTACTTTCTCTAGTTCCTGCTGATGTTTAAGTTTCTTTCTGAATCATTCGCACTGTATCCAGTGTTGTAATTCAAAAGATAATAAAATTTTTGGTTTGATTTATGATTCTGTTTACACAATTGTTTAAGGAGCACTAAGGTTTTGTGGATTCCTAAATTATCCTCTTCTTTTGAAATTAAATGATGAGGATTCATATAGCCGACCCCTACTTATTTGGGACTAAGGCGTAGTTGTTTGGAAAACAAATTGTCCTCTTCTTTCCAATGAATTCTATCAACTGGATTGCAGGATGACTTCAAACCCATTCTTCGGGAACTTTTGGCAACACATCCAGGGTTGGAGTTCTTACAGAGCACACCTGAATTTCAAGAGCGTTATGGTACCTTCTCAGTCTCACATGCTGCATTGATTCAATATGATTCACTTCACTCATAAGATGCAGGTGGACTTTTTGGGCTTCAGAATGTTAATGTCTTCAAATGTTTATAACTACTGTTAGAAGTTCTCAATGGAGGTTCTGATCAATTTATTTCTTGAGAGGACTATTATGTTTAACACAAAGCATCTTTTCTACCCCCCTCACCCCCTCAAAAAAAGAAGAAAAATATGCTGTTGCTTAATTAATTCTCGAGGTTGACTTTTTTGGGATCGGGAACTAGATCATTGGAACTTGAATTGAGTGAATGTGTACTAACACTTATTGGATGTAAAGAAGGTGATGAAGGACATAAGGGTTCCCTTTTTTTATTTATAAAATTTTATAAAGTTGGTGTATGGTCCATCTTAGAGCCTGTTTGGATTGGCTTTTGTCTTATGAGTTATAAGCCAAAAGCCATAAGTTAGGATTTCTAACTTATGATTTTTGTCTTATTTTTTTTATTTTGGCTTTAAAATAAGTGCTTATAAGCGCTTTTTAACATTACCCAAACACTTCAAAATTGTTTAGAAGCTATTTTGGCTTAAAAGCACCTAAAATAAGCCAATCCAAACGGGCACTTACATGCATCTCGACTATTTCACTGGTAACAACTACCTCTCACCCGCATAAGAACCAAGTAACTTTGTCTACCAAGCTTGGGTAAGTAGGAAGAAATCAACTAGTGTTTTTTACCTCAATTTAGATTTGTACACTGGTCTTCGATGATATTGGAGAACAAGGGGTGGGTCTTGACTACCAGCCTCCAGCACTGATAAACTGCTTTTGACAGATCCATTTGTACTCTCTTGTTTCCTAAATGTTTCTATGTGTGTTCGATATTGTTTCTGTTGCCTCCATCTTTTATGTCATCTGTTGCTTACATCATAAATGAACTTTTGAGATGGGTAGCAATTACAACACGTTTGACTTGCTTGTACCGGAAAAACTGTTTCTTGTCAAAGACCTTTTTAGAAGATCTTTACGAGAATTCCTTTTCTATATAAGTATTCTATAACATCCCCTGTTTTAATGTTTTTATTTAAGTCCTTGGGGATTTTCATTACTTGCTCCCATTAAAGGAATCATCTTCCAGTTAAATTTAGCTAATTTGTTCTGCCTTCACTTTTCTGTCTTTTCTATTTTTTGGATAACTCTGCCTTCATTTTTCTTTCTGGCAGCAGCCTATTTTCTCATCAGTTAACTTTGTTGCATTTGCCAGCTGAAACTGTAGTATACAGAATATTTTATTACATGAATCGATCGGGTAATGGCCGTCTTACCCTCAGGGAGCTGAGACGTTCTGACCTTATTACTGCAATGCAACATGCGGATGAAGAAGATGACATTAACAAGGTCCTAAGGTAATACTTGCTTATAAAATGGACACAAAATGAATGCTAAATTTATTTGTGAGAAGTTTAAGAGATTCAGTTCTTTTACATCATTTGATATCATTTATTCAATATTATTTCACCATGTATTTTTTTTAGATGATGTAATTATTCAAATCTCTTTTCCGTTTAGTTTAATTACAAGCATATTTGTGAGACACTGATTGTAGGAAATCATACTCCATAGGATGTGTGAAAAACAGATATATGCCACTAAAATTGCAAAATTCTTTTTGCCACCCAAGTCTTGGTCTAGTGGTAAGACTTAAAGAGTGTAGTTCGTAATGTGTGGGTTAAGAGTGCACTACACGGGTTCGGTTGTTCCATAGACAAAAGTCGGGCATTTAATTGTGGAAGGTAGATGGCGCCGATCATTATCCGTCAAGTTTCGAGCCATGCGCCATCAGCACATGAAAATTTGTCGGTTGTTAAAAAGATCAAACACTAGTTTGAAAAGTGGGCGCTTGAAAACTACATAAACTATGTTTTTGCAGATTTCTTTAAAATATTGGATTTTTGCGGCAGCTGAGGCAGATATTAAATACATTCATATTTCTTCTAGAGTTTGATGTAGTTAATCTAGCTTGACATCTTCTATATTAAGTTCTTGAGCACTTTATTTTTGCTACAGGTACTTCTCCTATGAACATTTTTACGTGATATATTGCAAGTTTTGGGAGCTTGACACCGATCATGATTTTCTCATTGATAAAGAGAACCTCATTCGTTATGGAAATCACGCCCTTACATACAGGATTGTTGATAGAATATTTTCTCAGGTTCGAGTGTTTCATGTACTGTTTGTTGTTTGCAGTTTTATCTTGCCTGTTTTGAGTTTATAACTCTTGTATTCGTAAGAATGCTTGCTCATCACTTCATAAGAAGTTCTATGATTTAATTTGCTATTAGGTTCCAAGGAAGTTCACCAGTAAAGTTGAAGGGAAGATGGGCTACGAAGATTTTGTTTACTTTATATTGTCAGAGGAGGATAAATCATCAGAGCCTAGTCTTGAATACTGGTCAGTTTCTGAATTGACATCCAACTTTCTTGCAATCTTAGTGTGACTCAAGAGTTTGGTTTCTGCTGAGTAGAGATCACCCTTCCCAATAAATATTAGTGACTGACGTTGGTTGTGGATTACTTCTGTATTGTGCTCACTAATTCATTGAATGTGAAAGACAAGAGAAGAGATGATGGTGGAATGTTTCGTAAAAAAGATATTTCTCTGGAATATACAATTGTCCGTCATTTGGTTTTCGGAGATACCTGAAAGCGTTAGATAATGGATGCATTAATTATTAGTTCCTAACCATATATGTTTGAGTAACTTAGATATCATAGTTCATAAGGATTCATATGAGTTCCTTGCAAAATGCCTACTAATAGGCGCTATTGTTTGGTTATCAAGATTTTGAGATGCATGGAATAATTCTTATAGGGTGCAAGATCGAATTATGATTGAAGCACCTTTGGAACCGAATTGTTATAAGTTTGCAGATGATAATCCAAGCAATTTTTAACACTCCATCCATCCCAATTTATGAGGCATACGTTCCCTTTCTCGTCCCTTTAAAAAAGAATGTCATACATATTTGGAAGCAATTTAACTTTGAAATTTCCATTTTACCCCTAATGAGATGATTTATAGCTGCACAAATGTCTAATGTTTATTTTAGATCACAAGTTTCAAAAGTCTTCTTTCTTATACACCATGCTCAATAAAACACCACTTCATAAACTGGGACAGAGGTAGTATCTTAACCCCCCACCCCCAACCTACCACCACCCCTACAACACACACACAAAACAAAAAAACTAGGAAGAGAGGATTTTCATAGAAAATACGAGTGGTGATTTAATTCAGACATGAAACAAAGTTCATCAAAATATTTGCTATAGATAGAATTTAATATCTATAAAAAACAGTTAATTTCCTTATGATGGGATTTTTGCTACTTTCCGGTCCATTAATGTATATACTATCAAAGAAATTAACTACTTTTTATTTCTTTCCCTTCTCAAAGAAAAGGATACTCCCTCCTTCCTATTTTATGTGACGGTGTTTGATTGGGAATAGAGTTGAGAAATTAACAAGGACTTTTGACATGTAAGCCAAATATATCTACAGTACAAAATTGTCTTTCAAATGAGTGGGTATGGGGATCCCATCAAGTAATGTCATCAATGTTAAATTGAAAGTTTAAAGTTAAATTGCTTAGAACAAGAAAGATGCCATTTTTTGGGACACACTAAGAGGGAGTGGTTAATTTTTTGATTGTATGTAAATTAATTATCCGTAAAGTAGCACAAAAAACTTTTGAAGCAGACGATTTGATAACCAAATAGGACTTTCTATATTTTTTTGAAACTGTAACTTAGGAATTTCTATATTTAATTGCACTAAAAGCATTGTTGCAACTCTCCTGTTTGTTTTCTGTTGAGTGTTGGTGAAACAATATGACTTGTTTGAATGCGCTTAGTTAAATTGCTGGTTTTGTGCTGCTGATCTTGGGTATTTCCTTGTATACTTGTTGCAACCATCAGGCAAAAGCTCTTTGATGTGTGTTAGGCTGAGAAGAGTTGTTACAGATTGGTCAATTCACTTCAGAACAGTAGTTTTTGGGAAGTGTATTGTTTTATAATGTATGCACACATACACTGTTGACACTGCTTCTGTTTTGTTTGTCATTTTCTTTCTTGATCAGGTTTAAATGCATAGATATGGATGGAAATGGGGTTATAACTAGGAATGAGATGCAATTCTTTTATGAGGAGCAGTTGCATAGAATGGAATGCATGGCCCAAGAGCCAGTGCTTTTTGAGGATATTTTGTGTCAAATAGTTGACATGATCAGTCCAGAGGTAATTTTGGAACTTTTCACATTTCGCATCTTTCTTACTTATGTCTTTTCCATGTTGTAATTATTGCTCGTTAATCATCTGATCTGTAAGAACACTTGCAATGATCGGACATTTTTAATGCCAAGTTAAATATTGTGAGTAAGATTTGTCTATATAATCCCTTTGGGTGTGGTGAGAGGTTCTTTTAATTGCATTTAGATATGTGTTTTCATTAATGTTTGTTGGGATTAAGTCTCTGTCTTATTATATGTTTTTTAAAATTTGTTTAGAGAATTTGTATGTTAATTCTATTTTTTTTTACACTGGGGATGTTGTTTGTTGTATGTTAATACTAAATGTAGAGAATCTCAAAATCTCTAGTACTACCCTAATTGGTTTTAAAAGACAAATTATTGAGTATTGAAATGAAATGAGGCCCAGATGGAGCAGAATGAATTTTGAGGATTCATATAGCCTACTCCGACTATTCTGAAATGGAGGTGTAGTTATTGTTGCTATTGTTGCCTTGAGATGTATGTTATGACTAACTTGAACTTGTTAGGTTGTTTGACAAGATGTAATCCATGTTTTAAAAAACCTGTAGTTTTAATTTGTATCATCTGCTCTTTTCTCCAAGTACAATAAAGATATAATTCAAGTTTCTTTGTTGCAGAATGAAAGCTATTTTACATTACGTGATTTGAAGGGAAGCAGGCTCTCCGGTAGTGTTTTTAACGTACTTTTTAACCTCAATAAGTTCATGGCCTTTGAAACCCGCGATCCCTTCCTAATTCGTCAGGTAATTGAGAGGCTAATATGTAGTTCTGGTGTTGGTTGGCTGTTGTTACCAATGGTTGACATGAGTTTCATCTTGTTTCCAGGAGCGTGAGAACCCAAATCTGACTGAATGGGACCGCTTCGCACACAGGGAATATATTAGGCTCTCAATGGAGGAAGATGCAGAGGATGCCTCCAATGGAAGTGCAGATGTCTGGGATGAATCACTTGAGGCTCCCTTCTGAGTTCTAGACTTGTGAGATAGAATGGTATGGAGAATGCAGTTACTTAGAATAACCTAAGCCTGCATCTACATACATCGATAGTTCTGCCAACCATTATTTCTTCTCATGCCATGTCTCCGATGACACTATAAAACATTTTCAGTTGTCGATGCATAATACTACTTCTGGAAGAAAGTCTAATACTTGACTAGATTCAACTTCTCTCTGAAAACAGCTAGTGAGACTTTCTTGACAGATGCACAACCGTATCTGTAAGATGCATGTTTGTGGAGTTGCATATAATGTTAAAGCATGCTGTTATAGCAGAAAAATAGATGCTTTTGCTAAATTACTTGAATATAGGAGAAAAATACATACCCCTGACCGAGCATCAATATCAAATCCTGTCAATTACTGAAAATTCATGAAAATTCTGTCAAGTTAATGTGAATTCACTTTTAAAAGAGATTTTAGGTGGCTCAGGATATTATTCACGTTTTCTTGATTTTTCAGTCTACATAAAGTACATCTATTCTTCATGTCACATTCAGGATGCAGTTAGTTTTATGTGGTAGGTAGAATTTTTATGACTTGGCCTCTTCCTGCTTGTAGATTATATTACCACTTTTTCTTATTTGATATGTGAGTTGTAGTTGGAAATGACGACGGTAGACATGATGTGGATATATTGTTTCTCCATTTGTCAAGCAGCCTGACCTCATGCTGTTCTGAAAACCTCTGTTCTTTCTCCAGCCAGGTGTGCCTATAGCAAATCTTGTTTCAAGCTGGCTATTGAGTCACAAAGAGTTAATTTGCACGGAACAGTCAAGTGGGACAAGCTTATCCGTGTGTTTCACCAAGATGTTTTTATGATATAGCCGAGGAGGAAATGTTTGTTTGGTCTGCATAGAGCATGCTCTCATGAAGTATAAGGACATGCTAGTGTTGGAAACTTCTGACTTGAAATATCAAGGGCTTTGCAAGTGCGCCGATTGGTGATAGATGATTAATGAAAAAACTAGATTCCAGTAGTTCAGAACTTCTGTCCGCGCTTGTTCCCTCTTTAGCTGTACGAAGTCCATATTCTTATTTATTTGTTCTAGTGCCGATTTTTGGTGGTTGCAAATACAGTTTTTTCTTGAAGAGGTTTAGTATGGCTAGTCCCACAGTCCATGTGATCAGCTTTTTGTTCCTTTTATTATTCTTTTGTGGATTAGACTTCTTTTAGTGGCATGTGAATGATGGTAGTTCAGTATTGACTGTGTAATGATATGGCTTCTCTATTTATGTCTGCCTTTCCAATCTGATTTTAATGTCAGACTGATGGTATTTGAACAGTTACAGCCTACAGGCCATCAACACATCTGCATCAAGATTCATATGGTGACCATCAGGACAAAACAACAAAGCATATTTATGTATTACTATAGTAAAACCGGAAACAACCTCCCTACCCCACAAAGACATGGGTAAAGTTTGCATACATCTAATTCTCCCCGACTCCACTTGTGAGTTACCTTGTACCCTCCTCAGACTTCACTTGTGAGTATATTGGCATTGGGGGTATGTTGTTCTATAGTAAAATCGGCATCATAAAGAAATATTCCGTACAAAGAAGAGTGAGGAGAGATTATGTTTTGAAGCTTGCAAACTAAGTTTAAGCTTAACCTTTATCACAAATCAAGAGGTAAACTAGGTTAATGTTGGCTAACATATATATCAATAAGCTAATAACATAGAAGAAAAGATCATAGCATAATCAATAACTAATATTCCCACCATTTGAAATTTATGTAATACTATTTGACCGAAGCACAAAATTTATGAATGAAAAGAAAACTTTTAAAATTTGCAATTTAATGAAAGTTTTTAGACATCTTCGTGATAATAAATCATCTGGTTGGAGTAAGCTAAGAATTTTAAAGCTAATTTATTTGTAAATATAGAAAGGCATACTAACAAACTAAAAAGATAAGTGTGGTAGATAAATTGAGACAAATAAATATTTACTTAAATATAGATAAGATTCAAAGAGTAAATACCACCGATTCAATGTCTAGTAGATTACAACTATTCTCACCATGTCTTTATTTCCTTCTCATCAAACTTGAAATCGGATCTTACGTCAAGCAAGAAAAGCACTATTGGGTTTACAACTTCTCGAAGACAAAAGCTAAAAAAAAAAAGAAGTCAAGTCCATCAACCAATGAAAAAGGAAGAAAATATCTCTTGTTCCTTATTCTTATGTTGATTATAGTTTGATATTCATATAATTAGTCGAGATACTAATCTTTATTTCCCTCTCATCAAACTTGAAATTGACTCTTACATCAAGCAAGTTACGGGCTTTAAGAAAGCATTATTGTATCCACAACTTCTCGAAGACAAAAACTAGAGAAAAAGTCAAGTCCATCAACTAATGAAAAAAAGGAAGGAAATATCCCTTATTCCATGTCCACTTGAAATATCTCTTATTTCTTAACTTTAAACTCGTATCTATTACTCTGTATTTTTATGTTGATGTTAGTTTGATGTTTATATAATTAATCAAGGTCCTCGCGAGCTCAGCCGACACCTTATTATAAAAAAAATAATCAAAGGCTTAGTTGATTGACCTAAGAAACGGAGACGTCACAAAACCCCCCAAAAAATCCACGCAAACATATTTACTACTCTTAATTCAAACAAAGACAAAAATAAGCAAAGCATAAACTCCCCTTTTTTCAAAAACCCTACTTCGCCGGCGCCATCTTGTCGGAGCCGGAGAAAGTTACTGGTCGGCGGCGGTGGTAACCAATATGAAAGTCGTCGCTTTAGTCAGTGGCGGCAAAGACAGTTGCTATGCCATGATGAAATGCATTCAATATGGTCACGAGGTTTTCAATTTTCGTCTCTTTGCCTATTATGTGTTTGATGAATCTGTCACTTGTTGTTATTGTGCTCTTATTCTGATAATTTTTCAGATTGTTGCGTTGGCTAATTTGATTCCCGCTGATGATGCAACCGATGAGCTTGATAGCTACATGTATCAAACAGTGAGCTTTTTTTCTATTTTCCTCTTTAAATGCTGAAAAAACATCTATTTGTTGCATAGTTATGCATAAGGTGATAATTTTGTAAGCAGGAGCGGAACTAGAGCTTCGGTTATGAGTTCGGCCAAAGCCAGTAACTTTGGTCCAAACCCTGTATTTATATTATAATTTTCATTGAAAATGTACAAATTGTTACTCCCCCTTTCAATTTGTTTGTCTTACTTTCTTCCGTTTCAAAAAGTATCTCTTTCCTCTTTTTTTGTGAATAAGTATGAGACTGACTTAGAGAATCCAACATTTACGTAAAAGACAAATTAATTAGTATTGGAATGATAGAACCTGAATGCTGAGAATTTCATATAGCCACAGGTGAACTAATTTCAGATTGAGTTATAGTTTATTGATCCATTTTCTAGCATCTTGATGTCTCCTATCTATTATTGGAAATTTCTTTTCTGAATTACAAGAATTCTGGTCATAAGCTTTTTTAATAAGAAAGATAAATGATATTCTCCTTTTCTCCTTAATTACCATGTTTTTATTTAGAATGTTCGGTAACTGTATCTGCAGGTTGGGCACCAGATAGTTGTTAGCTATGCTAAATGCATGGGACTCCCATTATTCCGGAGGCGAATTCAAGGATCCACAAGGCAAGCCTTTTCGCAGGATTTCTTTTGTGCTGTCAATTGCCTAAGTTTGAAAATTTTATTATTGGGTTTACATTAAAGAATCAGAGAGGTGAAGTTTATTTCTTGTTGAAGGATAGGGATGTGAAGTTGTCTTAGTTTTGGTTTGCTTTTTTTTTATATATATAAAAAAGCAGATAGAATGGGCAAATAATATTTCCCTAATACTTTTACATGAATAATCTCTGCAAGATGTTATACTAATGTAATTGTTAACTTGCATATGATAAAGATTTAGAAGTAGCTTCATACCTACAACACAATGTTTTATTTATAACTTTTCTAGTTGGATTTCGCAGGCATCATGACCTAAGCTACAGTATGACTCCTGGTGATGAAGTTGAAGATATGTTTATATTGTTGAATGAAGTAAAAAGACAGATACCCTCTGTTACAGCAGTATCTTCTGGTGCAATTGCATCTGACTACCAGAGATTACGAGTGGAAAGTGTATGTTCAAGGTTAGGGCTCATTTCATTGGCATACCTATGGAAGCAAGATCAATCATTTCTTCTGCAAGAAATGGTAAATTTGTGTTAGAAATAGAGAAAATAATAATTGCTTTTGCAACTTTAATCTGAAGTTTTCTTCTTTTGTTTTGTCCTTCCACTCCCATGGCAGATAAGAAATGGAATTATTGCAATAGCAGTGAAGGTAGGAATCTCTGAGGTCTTTCTACTTGTGATTTAGCATGTAAATATTATACTTGTGGGATTCGTGATTTTTATTTTGGTCACTCTAAAAGAAATCAATAGATGACTTGGAGAGCACTTGAATTTAGGTTGACAACGACATCAAAATGTCATTTACATGGGATGAAAAGTGATGATTTTCCCTTTGTTTAGTTGCTATACTTCTGAATCTTTTCAGGTTGCTGCTATTGGACTGAACCCTTCAAAACACTTGGGAAAAGAGATAGTATACCTGGAGCCCCATCTCCACAAGCTAAAAGAGTATGATATGGTTAGCAAAAAATTTGCCTTTGTTTTACTTCACTTTTTTCGCATTTTTATTTCTATTTTTTTTGCAGGTTATATGGAATAAATGTCTGTGGTGAAGGTGGAGAATATGAAACATTAACCCTTGATTGCCCTCTATTTAAGGCAAGTATTCCATCTCTCTCCCCTTTCGGATGGTTCTGCACAGAGAATATATGGTTGCACTATATGGTCTCAAAAAGAAAGTTAGCTTTTCTACTACAGTGATAATGTATTACCAAATACCTTTGGAGAATATTTATCCATCTGATCCATGGTTTTTGTTTATGTTGCATTTTTAAAAAGTGCATTTTCGTAGTGGCATAATAGTACATCTTTATGCATTTATTTTTGCATTTTTTGTTGAGATTCATTATTTTTTAAATTTTTGGTGGGAAAATTAGAGTGTAGTATCTAAATGGATTTAGTGAAGCTCATTGTGACTTCAAAAGTCAAATGAAGCAAAAAGATGTGAGACAGAGAATGAAATTTCGTGCTTTAAAATTACATACCTCTTCTTTGTGTATCATGTCTAATTTCTCAACTCTCCCAGATGTGAGACAGAGAATTGAAAGCTAAATTTGACACTCAAAGTCAACTGAAGCAAAAATGATGTGACGCTGAGTAGGAATTTAGTGCTTAAAAGTTACATCCCTCTTCTTTTTTTTATCACTCGTCTAATTTTTCAACTCTCCCAGAATGCTCGAATTGTGCTGGATGAATTTCAAATCGTCTTGCATTCTTCAGATTCCATAGCCCCTGTTGGCATCCTCCACCCCCTGGCATTCCATCTGGAAAATAAGGTAGAGTCAATATCTTCAAATGGCGTTGATGAAGGCAGCAATATCTGTCAGAGGAACGTGGACACAGTAGTTGAAGTGCAAGGAGATGTCCAACAAGAAGGTGAAGCTGCTAGAGAATTTGTTGCTATAAGCTCTGAGCGGTCAGGTGTTACTAAACAGGAGCTCAAAGTTTCTAAAACAATGAAGGATAATGTCTTTTCTATATCTTGCTGGCTCCATGACTCCTGTAAAAATTCATCAGGTAAAACATTGAAGTTACTGTAGAAGGTTAATGTTGTAAGTGGAATCATATTGGATTTTCTGTTATATGTTAAATTTTCTCTATGATCTAGTTCGTCTCCATGTCTCTTTTGGATCCTTTTGTTTTCAATGGATTTAGCCTTGTTATTAACAGATCTGCAGGAGGATCTGGAGGTTGTTCTGATGAGAATTGAGGCTCTGCTCGTGGAAAATGGTTCCTCTTGGGAAAATGTACTGTATATCCATCTCTATATTGCTGATATGGATGAGTTTGCTGTGGCAAATGAAACCTATGTCAGATTTATTACTCAAGAGAAGTGTCGTTATGGTGTACCATCACGGTCCACCATTGAGCTCCCTCTATTGCTAGTTGGTTTAGGGAGGGCATATATTGAAGTTTTAGTGGCAAATGATTCTACTAAAAAGGTCTTGCATGTACAAAGTATTTCTTGCTGGGCTCCTAGCTGTATTGGTCCATACAGTCAGGTAACTGATCTTCTTAAATAGTGAACCATTCATATTATTCTGGGACTAGCACGATTATCATTTATAATCTGTCTTGCTATTTTACTTGAATATGAAGCATATAATTAACTAGATATTTCTAGTTTCTGTTACTATCAGGAGAATCATCATCTTGAAAATTTGCTTCTGATTTATTTACCACATCATTATGTTGCAGGCAACTTTGCACAATGACATACTACACATGGCAGGACAGCTGGGGCTTGACCCAGCAACTATGTTGCTCTGTGAAGGAGGTCCAGTTGCGGAACTTGAACAGGCACTGGAAAACAGTGAAGCAGTTGCTAGAAGCTTTAACTGTTCAATATCTATGTCAGCCATAGTCTTTGTGATATATTGTTCAGAATCTATAGAAAAAGCCGAAAGAATTATTGTCCAAAAGAAAACAGAAACACTTCTCAATCAAATGAAGTCGCACCATGCCGAGGGCACAAAGAAGTCCAAAGTCCTAGATCCAATTTTCCTATATGTTCTTGTTCCTGATCTGCCGAAAAGGTAATTTATGTCTGGGTGCCTCCATTGACCACAATATAAATGACACTCTAATATTTGTGCTTCCAAGAACTGTGATGTGAATAGTTAGCTGTAGACTAATCGGATATCTGCTATCGTCATTTTAATTCCCTTTGTATTTGTGTGTCTTCTTTTGTTATGCCATATGTTGTCTATCTCCGGTCAGTATGACATGAGAATAAAGTGGGCCTATTATTTATCTTTCTCGTAAAATAAATTAATTAATTGCACTTCCTTTATGTAGAGCTCTGGTCGAAGTGAAACCTATGTTTTACACGGGAGAGTGTGTGTCAGGTCCAAGTGACTTTGCCAAGCAATCACAATCCACAGGACAAGGTTATTGGGGGCTTGACATTTGCCTTCAGAAATGTGTTGTTTACGGCAAAATATGCACAACAATTCTTTCAGTTACTGAAGAGCTTGCGGCAAAAATTTGCTCCCTCACTAGTGTTGCATGTCCTGCCAATGTTATGTCCAAAGGTCTTGTTGAAAAGGAACAAGTCATACTGATTGCAAGATTTTGCATTTCTCGTCTCGATGAAGTCCTTTTGGAAAGTAATTTCTCTTGGAACGACGTAATGGTTAGTTTCTTTTTCCTGGACAAACTGATTTATTTCACAAATTTTCCTGGAGTGATATCCTACATCTACTTATAAATCTGCGCAAGGTCTCCTCGGTCAAATAACTAAAAATATTAGTTTCACTTTTTTTCAAGAAATGACCAGGAAAAATACTTGTCAGGGAAAAAAAAAGAAAAGAAGACTAGGAATCATTTCTTGACCTTATCATGCAATATGGATAGAATTGTTTGTAGTTGATAAACTACATAGGTGAAATTGGAGTGTTTGCGGACGAGTATATCCTCTTTTTTCAGGGGTTGGAGGTTGAAGAGCAAGATCCGGGAATGAACTTCAATATTTAGTCTCTCTTGGCATTAGACGTGTTACTGGAAATATGGGGATGTTCTCTGTAGATGCCTACACAGATTTTTTTCGAAAGAGATTCTGCCTTGAGCATATTATAGCTATTTCTATGAGCAATTAGTTGTTTAAGCAAAGGTACTGAAAGGATAAGAAAGTGGTAAAAAAAGTAGACAGTGGAAAACGAAATCTCTTGTTCTTTCAATCCTTTGGAATAAAACTGTGTGAAACGCGGTTACTTCTCAGTAATGGTAGGGAGAGAATGGACAAAGTTTGAGCCACTAAAGCTGGAGATTTTCTCTTTATAGTCTGTACTTTTCTAGACCCCCTTTTCTTGCTTTGCTCTAGTCCTCTTACCACTTTATCTCCTCTTTTTTTTTTTTTTTTGCAGAATTTCAGGCTCTACTTTGCGAGTTACCTTAATATCTCTCATGGAACATTGTCTCAAATCTTCTCTGATGTGTTTAATGAACTTGTTCAGATGAGTCGGAGAAATAAAGTAGACGCTGAGCCTATTTTAAATATAGTTCCTGTATTGGGTGCTGGGAGCTCTTTATCGACATTGGATGATATATTCACATGTGAACTCATTGCTAGCAAATGTTAGTTCTCATTTTAGTTGGGGAATGATATATTATATGTTCAATTCAGAAAAAGAGAGCTTTGAACTTGACCAAATGAATATATGAACTTGACCAATTGTTGCAATTTACACTTCACACAAAATGAATATATGAATTGGATCTCATTTCTGCAAATCTCTGTTAAGTTGCTGCATCTCTCTTCTGCTTCACTTTGTGTCAATGTTCTGCATGACTGTTTTGTCTTGAATTGAAGAGATGGTGACTCTTGACTGTTCCTTGTGGGGAAAATTTCAGACTCACAAGAAATGTTTCTTATTGTTCTCAGTTCTGGTGCAAGTCATTTGGTTTGAAGGTAAATTTTTACACCAAAGAGTTTACTGATGGAATTGAATGGAAAAAACTTAGCCGCTGCCCGTGGTTTCGGAGAATGTGTATTAATTATCTATAGTTCAATGATGAGAGCGTATGCGAAGACATGTATTATGTACTCATTGGATTGGTATAAATAATTGGTGCAGGTAAGTTGGTAGAAGCTAGCTGGTGCAGTGGCTACTTTTGAAACTGGTTTCAGTACTTTTAAGTCCCTGTTCACGATTTGGTTAAAAAACAATCCAAATCGATTATAAATAAATTAAAATACATCGCGGTTTGGTTGGATTGACCTCTGATACCATATCGAACAATAGAGATAGAGTCAAAGCTCATTTATATTTATTTTGATTATTTCTTGTGTACATATTTTCATGTATTTATATTCAATACAATGAACAAAGTAATATAATTGTATAAAGGTTCTACAATCTTAAGTCTAACCAACTTCAAGATTTAGAACTTAAGGATAGACAATAGGCAAATGACTAATGGGCAAATTTTTGAACAAAAAATGTTACGAAGGGTAATGTTGGCTTGTCTTGAATAGTTCGGAAGTATATTTGGCCTTAATAACAATTATTGTATATAATTGAAAAAAAATAATTAAAAGTGTAGTACTAATCAACCATTCGTAGGAAACAGGTCACTCGAAGAAAAAAGAATTAAAGAAGTAACTTTGTAAGTAACACATAGGGTTTTGTTATAAATCAATTTGATTTCTTCAACCTAAATTAGAAATTTGAATTTCGAACCTTAAAACAAAGGTAAATATAATGTTTTAACATCGTTTAGATAGAATTAAAAGAAATAAAATTTTAAATCTAATCTCAAATACATTGTATAAATACATATGTAGAAATTCACTAAAATTGTTAAATCTAAAGCTCTAATGGCTTTACTCTTGCTTGAATAGAATTAATTGAAATTTCATCCGAAATATCTATAAAATGAAAAAGGATCAAAATTATTTTTAAACTATATCATATAGATTATTTATATCTTTCGTAACATTTTTGGATAAAAATATCGTCGCCATTATTCCGAGACCAAACAACCCAAAAATTACTAAGATTAATCCCCCCACCACTTTGCCAACTAGGATTCACTATATAAAAAAAAGATTTGTTTTCTTCTTTTTTTCTTCCATCGCAAAGCTTCACCAGTCGACTCTGCTTCTTCCCGGCGATCGTTCACCGGCAAAGAAATCTGCGGTAAGCTTTCCGATCTCCCTCCTCGCCGGATTTTCTCCTTTACCTATTCCCTAATATTAAGCCCATATCCAATTACTATTTTTATGGGTAGAGTACGAATTCTGAATTTGGGGGTTGCAGTGTTGTGTATGCCCTAGGGCATACAGAACCTTCAACTCCAGTCATAGATTCTTCACTCCCATTATTTCTTTTTTCAAACTGCCAGCTTCTCTTACCTCCTGAGGTCAGGTACTTGTGGGATTACACGGGTATGTAGTTGTTGCTAGGTTTTTTTTCTTTCTTTTGAGTGATTTAAAAGAATGGATTTGGAGGTGGCTACTTATGAGCAAACCTTCAAGGTTAAAACTTTTTGAACTTGAAGCAGGCTTAAAGGTTCAGGACTAATTTGCTGTTTTTTTGAGTTCTACAGATTCATTTACATTGTTAATTGCTTCTGATGTCATGTACTATTCGGCCTCTAAATATGGGGTGAAAGTCATACCTTATATAGTATTTTTACTATGTCATTCTAATAATCGAATTGGCGGAGTTGAAATTGGTCGACTTAAAGTAGCACCTTTATTCGTTTGCTTGCTGATATGGACTACTCTTGGTGTTTTTTCTTCTTGTCCCGGTTACCTTTCTTGTGGTGTTTTATTTTCCATTTCTTCGTGAAGTGAAAGCTTATAGATGATCTTAAAATTAGTAGTAATAAGAAGTTGAAGAAGGTGAAAAGATTGCTCCTTTCCTGTGTTTAGCAAGGGAAATGCATAAGATAGTTTGTGAGGAATGTGTGTTATAATTCTTGTCACTGCTTCCTTTTTTGAAACTAGCGAATGATAGTAATGCTTGTCTCTGATTTTTATTCCTTGACTCTCCCGCAATGGTTTTATATCTGAAATTTAAGGATGTCCAATGTCGTCATGTTCCTCCATCTCATAAATTTCAAAACAATTATGATTCCATTACCACCCCTCTTGAAGTGGAGAAAGGGACCTAATTAATTCCGTTTAATGTACTTTTTGGTATTATGCTGTGTTTGAGTGTTTGTTTGACCTCAACAGGATTCAATTAGACAGATGGAATTTGGGTATTGTTTTATCTTTTTAATTTGTTTTTATTTTTTCCTTTTCATAGTGTTCTTACTTTGTAGTTTGTTGCTCTAAGTATTTTCTGGATTGCTCTTTTGCTTATATGGAGAATAGCTTGTCTGTTTGATGGATGTCTTTCTGCTTAAGCTTTCACTCTGATGCTTTTCAGAATATTTACTATTATGTTGTACAATTTCCTGATAACAACTCATAGTGCATCACATCTCCATCTCTATCTGGTTTCTGCAACTCTATATTGGCACTACTGACGTGTATGAAATGATGCTGATGGTTAATGGTTCTTTGTAGGTTGAACATTGAAAGAAATGGCTGAAGGTGGAGAAGAGGACTTGCCAAGGGATGCAAAGATTGTCAAAACGTTGCTAAAATCAATGGGCGTTGATGACTATGAGCCTCGAGTTGTGCATCAATTTTTGGAACTGTGGTATCGCTATGTTGTTGATGTACTGACGGATGCTCAAGTCTACTCAGAGCATGCAGGGAAGGCTTCCATTGACTCTGATGATATCAAGCTTGCCATTCAGTCGAAAGTTAATTTCAGCTTCTCACAACCCCCGCCACGTGAGGTACTAAGTCTTATTAGATCCTTCATTGTTGTGCTGGTAATTCATTCTTCCAATAATGAATTCATATCTTTCTTAGAGACCTTTTTGGTGTGTGGTGAAACTGATACCCTTTAGCCCTCTCTTGTCTAGGAAAGATAAGTAAAATGGAGACTCTGAATCAAAGAATTATATGATGTGACTAAAAAATTTGTCTTGGTGTACCTACAACTTTGGTTGACATTCGGCATAATTATATATTTTTAGTTGTTACTGAAAACAATGAAAAGATCAAACTAATGGGTCATAGTTTGGAAAGTTACCTGTTTCCCAAAAAAATAAAAAATAGGTCATAGTCTGGTGCTATTATATGTGGTTTATTACCGTGGCTTTGAGAAGTTGAACAGGAGGTATTGGTGGCTGAATGCTGGGGTAGTGATGTAGAAATTTTCAGCCTTATGAAGAACAGAAGATGCTGAAGGTTCTACAGGAAAATTTTTAGGGAGTGAATGGGTTCTGGCTATTGGAGTTCTTAACAGTTTCTGTTCTGGATCAACTTTCTGATGCTAGCTGACTAACCGTTTTTACCATTCAAAGTATTATAACAAGATTGGTTAAAATGTAAAATAAACACTTTTAATCTGCATAGAATTTCCTATAATAATCACCAATAGAAGGCTGCATAGACACTACGAAATAAGCAATGACAACTTGATCAACACCCATTCGATCCAAGCTCGCTTATTGAGAATGAAACCAACCAGCAAAAAGCATTAACGCTGCAAAGACCAATGCCCCAATTGCTGTACAGTAGAGTTGTAATTCACTAGTTATACCAGATGCTCTCTTTCACGAGCAACTAGCAGTACTATGCACGACTTTTCTTGCCAACATGCTCTCTCTGTTAATTCTTTGGTTATGATGGGAATGACGCGTATTTCAAGGAAAAATACAATTATTGAACATCTTCTCCAAATATTCCTTTCTCTTCTGATGGATGAGTCTTCTCAAGTTCGTTTGAATATTATTAGTAAGCTTGAACGTGTGAACCAGGTGATTTGAATTGATCTGCTCTCCCAATCCTTTCTGCTAGTTCTTGTTGAACTTACTGAGGATAGACACTGGATGTTTAGCTTGCAATAATAGGGTTCATCCCTCTATTGGTGAGTCAGTTGGGTGTTGGCTTTTGCAATGACAGACTTGCTGCTCTTTTCTATGCTATACCAGTTCACTACCTAGTTGGATTAACGCATTTTACACCGAAGGATTTTATTCTCATATCCTGGCTATTTGCTCACTATCCAAGTCTATTTAAGTATCCATTTGCATATTTCTTCCTTAATGAGTCCGGAGGAGAGAAAGAGCACCTACAATGCATACAAATTGGATGTAAGGCTATGGAAGGCTACTGCTCACCAATGGCTCTTAGTGCTCGGTGGATTCGACTGGTCTAGCAACAATCTGCTTCCTCCAGATATGTTGCTCTTGCTTTACTTAGTATTCCCTGGAAAGTTGAAGGTTCCTCCAGATATCATGTTCGACAACTTAGTTGTACAATTGGATGACTCCGCACATGCTTTTTTTATCTGACGAACTATATTATGATCCTCAATGAGGTTGTTTCTCTTCTTGGATTGGTAAATGTGGCACGGTCTATCTTAGGTATTAACAGGTTCATTTATAACTTGTGTTTTGCTGGGGTGTTCTTTCGAGCAATATAGTACAACTGGCTAGGTGAATTTTGGTGCATCACTAGCTAGTTTTAGTTGAGTTGCTCATGATGCTACAAATGTGAACAAAGGGCCCTCTTAGGATACTCGTAACTATTTTTGAAATCGTTGAGACACTGGATAGACAGAATTATTTCAATACCATGACAATTTGAGCGGAGGTAGCGTTAGAGTTATGGAGACTATTCATTCCCTCTTATTCGCAATGATGAAATTAGTAGAAGATATGCCAAGATATATATCTGTTGCTTATGAGAAACGAGAAGAAGGAAGAAATGTCTTTGCTGTGATGCTAGAAGAAATGACTATTACTGGTGCAAGTTTTGATATTGCCAGAATGATTCAGGCACTCATCATGTTAGCGTGGGGCCCCATTGAGAAAAAGTCCAATAGAATTACAAACAATGAATTATATTAGTGAAGGTTCAGTAGTGCATTATGTTCCTATGGTGGCAGATTGTGCCTTGAGACTTCCTTGACATGAATTCAATTTTGGTGATGTATTCACCATGCACAATGAAGCTGAGAAAATTCGTGAGTACGAATTCTCTGACTTGAACCTTGAGGACAAGGTTCTTATTGAGTGCGCAAATATTGTTATGAACTCTACTCAAGGGTTGGGCCTGGAGAGCATGAAGATCAACTTGGGCCTGCATATAAATTAAGATGCAGTACTAGGTCTAACAACCCAGTAAAATATTAGCAGATTATGATGAGTGGGAGCCTGGTAGACTACTTCATGACTTGAGCTATTAAAGGGAAGCAACCGCAAATAACAGGACATTGAGGAACTTGTATTTTTATTTTCTTAGCTGAAGTTTTAGCAGTTTGAAACCTCCTTTTTCTGTTTTAGTTTTTAATGCAGTATTAGAAATCATCTATATCTTCTTCAGTAAATATGGATCCATTAGACAGAGCTAGCTTCATGTAACAACATGTGACACCTTCTGCCTCATAGTAGATACCTCCAACTAAATCCAGTTAGTACTGCCCATTGCATGTATGTATGATTTCTCTTTCGGATATGGTAGACCGAAACCCCCTCACCCACCCCAAAAAAATGAAAACCATTGCCTAGGAGTATTTCCTTTCTGAAAGTGCTTTTCGTGACTCTCAAACTCTTAATCTTTTAGTTGGAAAGGAAGTGCTCTATCTACTGGAGCAATTTCACTTGTCTTCCCTGCTCAAATTATTACTCTTTCTGCATTTCAAAAATTATAGTATTCTCTTGTTTATCAGGTCCTCCTGGAGTTGGCTAGGAACAGAAACAAGATTCCATTGCCGAAATCAATTGGTGGGTCTGGAGTACCACTCCCTCCTGAACAAGATACCTTGATCAACACTAACTATCAGCTAGCTATTGCAAAGAAGCAAATTAGCCAACCAGAAGAAACGGAGGAAGACGAAGAAAGCGCTGATCCCAACCCAGCTCCTAGCAAAAATCCAAGTCTTTCTCATGAAAAGACAGACGTACCTCAAGGTACTCCTCAACGAGTATCCTTTCCCCTTGGCGCTAAACGTCCAAGATGATGTCTTACGTTAGATCAGCTTTAGTCTCAAGAACCTTTGTATCCGGCTTCCTATGTATTTAATCATAAACATTGTATAATTGTTGTTTAAACATCAAGTATGAAATTTTAAGATCCTTTTGTAACAGTGGGTGTTAGTTTAAATGCTCCTCCTTCCAGTATTTATTAGACACAACTAGCAGAGAGTTGAGCTGTGAAATGAAGAACTATTTTGGCATTATCAATAGTTTTCCAACATATTCATCTGATAATGGTCATTCTGTGGGATCTGTTTTATTCTAGTTTATTGTGAGTCCGGAACCTATTTGAGCCACAAAGAGATAAAAGTGACACAAATAAGTCATATTTTTGAAATGTACCTAGGATAGGCTTAGTGTAGAATTTTATTCTGTTTTATAAAAAAGTTTAACAGCAGTAATTTTTAGTGTAAAACGGAACTTTTTCTTACACTATAAATTATGTCTCTTTATGACCTCTTTATGCAGCTTTTGTAGTGTTTGTCATATCAAAAAAATGAAAAAAATTATTATGTTATATATTTTTATTTTGTTTAATTCCGAAGCTCCACAAAGCTCTATCGAAGGATGGTAAAAAATTACACCTTCAACATCTTTAATCCTTCATTTTTTTTCAAGTTCAATCTCAAAAATATCTTCTGAACCAAAAGTTAGAGTTTCAATTTATTGGGAAGGTGAAATTATACACGACGGAAATACCATTCATTATAATTTTGTCCCCAAACACAATGCTAAGTATTCACTTAATGTACAATTTTAAAAGTTTCTTTCATCAATTTATAAAAGGATGGGGTAAATAGTACCAACTACGAATTTATTATAGTCGAAAAGTACTCAACTTTATTTTTATCACAAGGACAATTAAATTTTGGGGAGTGGATTATCTATAATGACGAATCATTGATCGACTTTTTGAGGGCTCCAAGTGATTACATAGATCAAATCAAGTTAATTGTGCTTGAAATCTATGTTAGGAAGGAACCTAAGACTAGTCGACAACATTCTCCTTTATCGGATGATGTACATCCTCAATTAGAAATCGTGATAATCTTGATGAATTCCCCATAACCCAATCCATTGATTTTCCTATCATGACTCATTACCAAAATATTTTTATCGGTCAATATGATTTTGATTTGAACAAAACTATAAATTAAAGTGACTAGTAATGCTCAATAATCATACTTTGACTATTATTTCTTGATTTTGATTATTATTTGTTAATTTATATTGTTTATTATTATAATATATTTTTGTAGCGGTTTACCTCAGCATGAGACGAAAATTGCTTCAAATTATGGACTAGACAAAGAATTTGGTCAGCCATCACACTATGGAATGACGGAAAATGTTGGGACATCCTCGAATTTTCATGACTCACCTACTTTTGATGCAAATAACTATTATCGGTACGTCGAACACTTGATTTTTTTATTAAAGTAAATTATATTTTATAAGGTAATTTTTTATACTTTTTACGTATATAGGGAAAATATCACGCAAGATGAGCCCATTGATCCGGTAAATATCGATGATCGTGACTTTTCAAATTATGGCTCACCTTCGGCGAATGATAGTAATGATCTGCCTAATGCAAAGGTATCAGGAGATGATGTCCCATTTGAGGCATCATCTAATGATGATTTTTTGACACCCAATCGATCACCAAGACCAATATCCATGAACAATATCATTTCAAATCTTCCACTAATTTATATATTAATCTTGAATCAATAAATAAAAGATGAAAAGAATTACATACCTAATTTAAAAATTTTGTGGGGTTGTGCTACAGACCTCCAATTTTTCGAAAATCTTCAAAATGAACCTTCAATTTTTTGATGTGGGGTTGATCCTTTTGGATTGGAGATCATTTGTTGGGTAAAGTGAAATTTCATTTTTAAAGTGTAAGAAAAAATTACACTTTATAAAGTGTAAGAAATAGTTTACACTTTATAAAGCGTAAGAAAAAGTTCCGTTCTATACTAAATTTTAGATGTTCACATTAACGGCTGCTGTTAATATTTTTTTATAAAACGGAATAAAATTCTACACTAAGCCTATTTTAGTTATATTTCAAAAATGTGGCTTATTTGTGTCATTTTTATCTCTTTGTGGCTCAAATAGGTTCCAAAACTAGAACTTCTTTTTTTCTCTCTCTAGGGCAGGTGGGAAATAGTAACTCGAAATAGTATATTCGAGATTTATAATTGGTGAAATATTTCGACAATCCTTAAATTTGTTAATGTATTTCATTTTGATATTTGAATTATACTATATGTTTTAATTAACCATCAAAAAGCACGATAATATGATATAGTATTCATATCAAAATATTTTTGATTTAGTTTTTGAAAAAAACTTTTATTCGAATTCTCAAGTATCCATGAGAAATAACATTTTTAGTCCTTATGTTATTGTTATATTCATAGTTTAGTGCTCATTCGATTTTCAATTAAATCAAATATGCATTTTTAGTCCTTAAGTTGATAACACCTTAACAGAGTTAGCTTCATTTGAGGCTAATTTGGAGGATTTATCAAGTCAACATTTTGAGTTAATAAAGCCGGATTAATTATTTAAGTCAAGATAGTTTCAAGTTAGGCCTTACTTTAGTCTGGTCTCCGAGCCCGAGTTATAGGAGCAATCATCAGAAGAAGGAAAAGGGCTACTTTACGAGCCGCTACTAATAATCGAAAAGGTTCACAGCTAGTTCAGTCCAGTTGACGAAGAATTTTCGGGGAAAATGAAATGAAATTCTTTTCGAAGAAAGACAATAGGAATCCTCTCAATAGCCGAGGGCCCAGTAAAAAAAGTCCCTTACTTCGGCTAGTAAGGATTTTCATTTTAGGCAAGCAAGTTGCAGCGAAAGAGAGTCTCGACGTGGCGGTGCAATTCTTCTCAAAAGGTGCTGATCATCACGGTGGGGTCTTCGACTAGGGTGAAGTAGTGCTTTCTAAACATATGTATAAAAAGAACATCAACAGCTATTTCAATCAATTTTAAGTCTGACCACGCTCACAGACGACAGAACTAATAATTACCGGATTTATCGTGTTTCGTAGAGAATGGAGCAAAATTGGTATATTTTTCGGGGATTAGCAAGGCACAAGCAGTTGACGATCAATCAACTAGTGTTAAGTTCCGTGAATTAATGGATCTATTTATGTCGGCGTTAACTACAATTAATCCTTTAATTAATTATTATTAGCAATGCTTCTTCTGTTACGGTATTTTTTAGACTGGACATGATGAAACTAGGTTCCTAATGATGAGATTTTCTCATCTCCGTTTATATAAAATGTGTTGAATACCTATTCTAGCTCCTCTTTGATCTTTTGTTCCGAGAGTTTATCGATAAAGAGTTTCTTTCATTCTGAACGATCTCTCATCCTAAAAGTGTATGTAGAATGAGTTATTGAATAAGAAAATGCAATAGAGAGAAAAGTTACGGAAAATCATTTAGTGAAGCCCTATTTGTTGGACATATAGTGTGAATATGTAACCATTGATATCGATCGCCGTGAGGTTTGAGTCCTGAATATTAAATTATCTTTAGTAAAGAATATTTTATCCCTCGAAATTTTCAACGTAAATTTAAATTAATCATATCGAACAAAAAGAACTATTGATACTATATAGATAAATGTTGTGAAAGTATAATTGTACCGTGTACGTCTTATTATATTTTCTTTAATTTTGGATGAGGGTGAAGAATTGTGATAAAAAAGAAGAAGATATTTTAGTATTTTTCAAAATAAACTATTAGCTTTAAGGACTTAAAATGCACACTTGATTTAATTGAAGGTTGATTGTGCTATTAAAATAGGAATATAGCAATAACTTAAGGATTAAAAATACATTTTTCTCATAAATTAATTATTTAAAATATGTTGTCAATTTTAATTATACACTTTAGCATTATTAAGTCATAGAATTGCAGACTTGTTTCAATTGAGAAAGACATGTATATTAATTAATTAAAAAATATGATAGGTTTTATATGATTAGTTTATCTACGTAATGAATATTTGAGAATAAATACAAAAGCTTTTCTAAAATTGGAGTAGAAAGTGTCCTCGAAACTTCTCTTTTCAAATTAAACTTTCACTGCTCATTGGTGAGTGCAAAGGAAGCAAGGCCATGAGCACTAACTCTCAGAAAATTACCAACCGACTAAAGACAAAATCTTAGGCGAGCCGAGTGCGTATCCCCTCAGTACGATGTCTTAGAGTTATTGTCATATTTCATCTCAAATCGAGCTACAATTCCTCTTTCTTTTCAAATCTAGCTAGGAAATTGAATTTTGCTCTATCAATTTTGTCACTCTTATCTACGATAACAACAACTCCACTTCGCATATTTAATCATATACATTTATAATAGTTCTACTAGTATCCTATTTTTCTAGCAAATTAACATTATGTAATGATTAAAAAATATATAAATCTATAAAGGAAAAATATGACATTTATTTAACCTCATAGGACAAATGGGAAAAACAAAAAGGTACTTGAAATTAGTTGCCAATGCCACATTTTACACTTGATTCTTCTATCCCTTAATTGTTTTGTGCTACAGTTTACTCTTCAACCCTTTTCCGGCGCCGGTGGCCACATTGAGAGAGGGGATGTTGCCATTTGTGATCGTTTGCGTTCGATTTTTCTATAAATTTCATGTATTCGCGCGTATACATTTATATCATTCTAACTAAAAATCATGTGGATACATTATCAGATTGTATTTATACATGTATGTATACTTGGTCAATTGTATGTATAATTTGTGAGGGTTTAATTTTGGAATAATTTTAAACTCGAACTTAATTTGTGATGGTTTAAAAATATATCTTAATTTTAAATAACTCTTTCTTTTCTAAATGCTTAAATTCATTTAAACTTGAAAATTTTTTAGTTGAACTTATAATTTTAAAAAAAGATTCCAACATTGGTATGAAAAAAGAAAATTCTATTATACCCATCAAAAAATCGAACAAAAGAAAATAACTCCATCAAATGCATCAAAAATCAGACGACAGGGGTATTTTTGAAACGAGAAGCAAACAAAAGGACTTTTATGTCGCCAATCTAAATGACATCCGTTAGTTATAAGGATATTTATGGTCTAAAAAATAGATGGAAAGAATATTTTTTATATTAAAAATAAATAAAAGATAAATATAAGTTATTTTGAATAATTTGAGGATAAAAAAAAAAGAAAAAAAGAAATTGAGATGGAACGGATATGAAGGCCATAAATAAGAGAAGTTTGCAATTATTGACAAATCCACAAACCCTAACTAAGATTTGTATATAAATATGTAAGAAGAATTATCCCACATTATACTAAAAGGAAACATCAAAGAAAATTCAGCAACCTAAGTATTTCCCCCCCTTTTTGTCTCTGGTTTTGCACTCATTTTTTGCTAAGAACAGAGAAAAAGGTTCTCATTTGTTTCCTACATATATATATGTATGTGCTATTTAATTGTTCCTTTTTTGGGGGGTGGTGGGGTGGGGGTGTTTTTGATTTATTTTTTTCAGGTTAAGTTTTGTTTTTTATTGTTGAATTTTTAGATTTTAACCTGATATAGGATTTGATGAGTGACAAATATTGGTTTTGTTGTTATCTATGGAGGTTTTTTTGATATGGGGTTTCATGGAAATTGATTAGTTTTTGGACTATTTGACTGTCTTTATATCATCTTTGTTGATTGATTTGTTTCATATGTGCAGAAAAGAAGAAGAGTAGAGCTGGAAAATCGCCATAAGTTTTATCAACTAGCATTTATATATGTTTAATCAATCAATCAACTATGCTTCAATCCGAAACTAGTTGAATTTGCTGGTAATGGTAGGATTTTTCTGTCTATTTTGCAGAATTCTGATGATTTTCTCCGATTTTCCTGTAATTTATATCAAGTGTTTGGATGGTCGAATGTTTGTATGAATGTTTTTTATGTTTTTTTTTTGGGAGTATGAATGTTCTGTTTCTCTTCTTTTGGATTGTACTGAATTTTGGCATATATGGTTGCAGGGTGCTACTAGAGGAGTGTGATCTACTGTTTCGGTTGTGTTCAACGACTTGACTGTTCTTGATTGATATCGATTCAAGATGAAAAAAAAAGCTAAAGCTTTTACTGATTCTGGTATCATGCCAGTTTCCGGGAACGAAGAGGTCTCAATCTGATTTCTTATTTGCTGCTGAAAATTGGTCTAACTGTGTAATACTTGCATTGTGTTTTAATATTACTCTATTTCATCATGTATTTGCAGCCAGGAGTTGTTGCCCGGCAGTCTAGTAACTCTTGGTCTGTTCTTCCTATTAAGAAGAGGTACTCTATGCTCAATGGTCGTGCACCTCTCCATCCTGATCGCTCATTTTCTAATGAAAATGAATCCAAGACCAAAGATTCTGGCTTGAATTCTTGTGATAGTATAGGTAAATCTGATACTCCCAATAACTCTCTTCTAGAGGTAAAAGAAGAAAGACCTTTGGGTGCGAAAGTTGACTCTCAGCCTATTATGCTATCATTTTTATCCATATATCCGGAAGCAAATCCTAATACTAGTTCCTCTCCTTCAAGAAATGTTGATGATCTAGTGAAACCAGCATTGGCCGAAAAATTTGCTGGCCGGGAAGCTATAGGTACGACAAAAGTTTCTGTCAAGAAGGAAGTTGTTGCCAAACAAGGGGAAAGCCACAGTAAACTTGAACTTCCTGCCGATTCAGGGGACATGGAATTGTCATTAGGCCCAAAGAAACCTCATGTTTCTTCTTTGGTTGATCCAAATACTAAGGAGAGTTTTCTAATGCGTGGAACTGTAAATCCTTTGTTGCTTTCTCAGGAAGGAAGTTGCAAGAATGCTGATGATACTTTACGAGGGTTTGACTCCTCAGTACTGCAGTCATTGGCTAAAGTAGACTCCAGCAGGGTTAGTCCAAACTCGAGTTTGCTGGAAAATCTGGCATTGAATAGAAACTTGAATTCCCCTACTTGTAAAACTGTTAAGTCAGAACTTGTTGTAGAAACCTTGGTACAAGCTAATGCTGGAACTGCTGCTCGTCCAGGTAGAACACTCGAGGCTAATGTTGTAAAAACTGGGAGTGTGAGGCAGAATCTGCAGTCTATTGAATTGTTAGCTAAGGGCCCTCCGGAAATACTTGAGCAAAAACCAATGAATTGTGAACCACTCCAGGAAGTTAGCCTGGAAATATCCATGATATCAGATGTGATTGCGACCCAAACAGTTGGAAGGATTTTGCAGCTTCAGGAGAGTTCTTCTTCTTCTTCTACACTGCCAATGCCTTTGACCCCTCAACAGGGATGCACTTCTAGATTGTCTACCTGTTCAGATTTGTCTGTGAGTGGTGGGGACTTGTCGACTCCATCTGAGTACTCTGATCATACTAATGAAGCTAATAGGAGTAAAAATGCTCTAGATCAGGCAAATGCTGATATTGCTGCTAAAAATGCAAACTTTGACCTTAAAGAACTAAATGTATCCAGTGATAAAGTGGAGGCATCTGTTTCGGCAGGCATGAATATTGAAGATCACATGGTATACAAAAAGACACAAGACCCACATAATTTGGTTGCAAGTGGTGAGGGGTCGGCAAATGATGAGGATAAGATATCAGCTGGTACAGAAGAAGAATGTTATGGTTCTGATTATGAATCTGATGGTCATCATGCTTTTGCGGGACATGTTGACTCTGAGAGTGTGGGGTGTGTCATAGAGGATGAGGAATATGAAGACGGGGAGGTCCGAGAACCAATGATGCAGTCAATTGCAGAAGATCCAATTGCTGAGGGGATGGATTCAGAAAAAAATAATGAATATTCAAGTAAAAATGCTCAATCTTCTTCTGGCTTTTCTGGGGTTGGGGAATCTCACTGCTTCACTAATGTTGAAAAAGGTTACAGTATGCCAGTTCATACTGAGTCTAATGATGACTTTGTGAAAAGCTGTGATGACAAAGCTGACAAAATTGATCACAAAGACATTAATATACAAAGTCCATTATTAGATAAAGAGGAAACGACTGGAGATGATGAGCAGAGGCTTATTGGCGCTATTTACCAAGGATCAGTTGATCGATCAGGAATAGCAGATGTTCAGGAGGGATGTGAAAAGGATGTCTTGTGTGTCGGACCATCTGCTGGGAGCAGAGGAGCTGGCAGGAATGTTGGTGGGGCTAATAACGAGTATATTGGAAGATCTGATATGTCACCAACAGCCCTTTCATCTTTGCAAAATGCTGAAACACCTGTTAATGCTACCTATAGTAAAGATTTTTCAAATTTTGGAAGCAAGAGCCGGATCATCAGTTTACCTCGTGCATCCGATGTGACATTTTGTAGTAATTTCAGACCTGTAACAGATAGGTCTCTGTCTTCAATAAGTGGAAGAGAGAGGTATTCTGATATGGAGGAGGAGAAACTCCATCTACGGAGGAATAGGTGATTTTTCTTTTTATTGCTGTTTGATTTGTAATTTTTTTCATAATGCTGCTCAACTCTTGACTTTTTCTTACTGCTTTTCCAGAGATGAAATCTATGGTTATGGCTCTAAATTTGTGCGATATAGGTTTCAGGACCATTCATTTGGTAGCTCAAGGGGGAACGTCTTGCGTGGAACAGGGAGGGGCTCTGGCCGGTTTGACAGATTACGTAGAGATTGGGATTCTGGGCGTGATTTTGAAAGCTGTGGAGTTGTAGCTGATTATCGCTTTAGACATAAACGTACAGCTGCTGTTGGGGAATCTGAAAATGAACGTAATGACTATATTAGTAGACTAGATGGTGCTGCCTTTGCTAGTAATAGGAGGAAGCCACTAAATGATACCTTGCCTTCATTTCGGCATCAACCTGCACGTCGACTGTCCCCCAATGGAAGAGATGATACTGCAATGATGGGCATTCAAATGCTTCGTAGAGCTCCCAGGAATATCAGCCCAAGTAGATGCACTGGTGAAGATGGCTCTGCATATGTTGCTCTTCGGCATAGCGAGAAGTTTAATAGAGACTTTCCAGCTGATATTAGTGATCCTGTTTATAGTCACCAGCAATCTATGTACGATGGACCTGATGGTCATTTTGTTCAGGGTAATACAAAGTTTACTGCGATGCAGAGAAGAGGTTTCCCTCGAATGCGATCTAAATCTCCTGTTAGATACCGTAATTGGTCCTCTCCTCGAAGGAGATTGACGGAAGGATTCAATGGTCATCAAGATTTATCTCAGCACAGGTCTCCGGTTATGTACAGAGAAGATAGAAGGAGGTCTTCTCCACGAACTTCTTTTACTGAAGTAGTAATATCTCCTCAAAGGCGTGACTCTCCATCTTATACTGCTCGTCGTCTGAATGATATGAGGGATGTGAATTCTGTACAGGAGCACAGGCATCCGAGGTCTCTTTCTAGCAGAAGAAGTCCACCTGATCGGGTAGTTACTAGTACCAATAGGAGAGTTGAGATTTTAGATCATCGGGAGAGGACTGATGGTAATGGGTACTTTGATGGGCCGATACACACTGGTAGATTTCCTGAGCTTCACAGTGGTGAAAATACCAATGAAAGAAGGAAGTATGGCGAGAGGCAAGGGGGACCTAGGAAAATGAGAAATGTTGAAGAGCAAGAAGGTGGTAATTTTAGACAGTGAACAACTTTGGCATGAAGACGAATTTGATGTCTCCAGATTCAAGAAAAGAAGATATTGACTTGATAGCTCACTGAACCTGTAATATGCAGTTGCCATGGGAAACACTATTTCTTCTTGTTCCTGAAAGAGAATTCTTGTGCCTTGCAGACAGAGACGGGTAACAGTAACATCCTCTTGTATTATAGAAGTAAGACAGACGTCTGAATGCATCTAGATGAATGATAATTGTTGAAGAGAAAGAACGTGACTCTAGACACAGTGGGTATCTCCTTAACGAAGAGCAGTTTTTGACTTAATACCTCATCAAACCTTGAAACTATGGGGAAATATGCATCTATACATGTTTTTGCTTCAATCTTGCTGCAAGTAGGTTGTCCAAGAAACGCTCTTCTTACCATTGCTATCTGCAATTTGTTGTTCCAGAAGGAGAAAAGAACTAATTTTTAGATGCTCTACTATGCTTGGCATGAATACTGGTAGTTTATGTTGCTAATGTGCATGCTGGTTTTGAGTATTGTTTATGAGGCCTTAAACGCAGTTTTTTGCCGCCCGTAACATACTTGGAATGGAGCAGAGAGACTTAAATTGACTCCTAGCAGTAACAACTACCCAAGACTAATCGCGCGGGGTAAATGACTGGTTTATAAGTGTGTTTTAACCAGCTGGTGATGGCCATTTAGACAAATAGGTTGGTGATAGGAAATTGTCCAAGTTGAATTTTACAGGTTAAGATGTTCAGTATGATATAACAATAACACCATCTATGAGAACCAATATCATTGAGAACTAATCCTGATTTGCGCTGTGTAGGTTCATTGAAAATGTTTAGGGAGGATAGTGTGTATGCAGATCGTATTCTTACCAAAGAGAGACTATTTGCGATTACTCAGCTCAAGAAAAAGCACAACAAAACAGTTCAAGAAAAAGGAAGAAGACATAGTAAAATATTAAAGACAGAGACAACATTCTCAAAGGGACAGTAACCAAAGTAAAATTGAACAATAAATCGAAATACAGGAAATAATAAATCGAAAAAAGAAACTACAAGAGTATTATGATAGAATAAGTTACACCACACTCAACTCTCCACTAATATTTAACCTTAATCCGTGTACTCCATAATTTCTAATCTAAGGTTGGCAAGTATATGCAAGTGGTCTGGTTAATTTGTTTTATGTTAGATGTTGGAATATTTATTAGGATGTCCATTTCTTTGTATACCCAGTAGCCTTAATGCATTTTTTTTCCAGACTTGTGTTGTTATTTTATTTTTTATAATCTTACGTTGGATGGTGGGAATGCCGTCCAACAATAGTTGTCCATTATTGACTTGACACACCTTAAGAAACAATAAATAATAGGAGTTATATTACTATATTACCCTTTGAATATATTAAATTTAATGCTTTGAGAAATGTATTAGATATTAAATAGTATCTAATAGCAAGGTTACAATAGATACAAATGGGTAAATAATTCATTGATTTTTCAAACTGAACAACTATTATTGGACATTTATTTTTAGTATAATGAACAAATAAAATTGGATAGAAACAATATAAACTAAACGATCATTGCTAAAAAGGACTATTAGACTAACCCTAAAAAAGAATTATTACTCCAGAAATCGTTTCCTTATTTGTAAAATTAATGCTCGATGATAAATTTGAAAGCAATCTATAAATTTGGGAGTAATCTTTTCTTTCAAATTCGGAGCTTGAATTCATAACCTATATGTAGATCACATAGAAATAACTTTATCGTTGATTCTTTTAATGACTTTCACATCAAGTGTGGCCAAACAGATAACAAAAATATCCCACAGAATGACCATTATCAGATGAATATGTTGGAAAACTATTGATAATGCCAAAATAATTCTTCATTTCACAGCTCAACACTCTGCTAATTGTGTCTATAAACACTGGAAGAAGGACCATTCAAACTAATACTCAATGTTGAAAAAGAACTCTTGAAATTTCCTATGTACCATAAATTGAAACAAAAGGCATAACGTATATTATGTGAAAATTATATAACAAGCAATAATTAAAAAGAATATAAAAAATTAAATTTTGTTGACTTGAAATTTCATTTGTTTCACATAAATTAGAATAAAAGAAATGGAGTAATATATATTTGTCTCGTCCTGAGACGTGTCAAGCAGTCATTTCTCTTTTCATTTGCCTAAACTTTGATAAGTAGAGTTGCTAAGTATATATGTTGGTCGGAGGTAACAAATAATCAGTGAAATGCCAGTCCAATGACAGATAGAAAATATTCTGAACGAAAGTTCTATAACTCCGCATTAAAACGTCCGATGCAAATGCAATGTTATATCATTAGAGGGTTTAATTTTGGGATGTATTATCAAGAAGCATATGTATAGCATAAAACTCAAAATTCCCCATGGAATCAAGACGAATTTGAACTATTAATAAATCAAGTCAAAAATGGTTGATCATTATAACAACATTAGCACAATTATTGTACTGCAATACATCTATTCAGAAAACGGAGTATGACACAATGTACAAAACATTTGTCACAATCAGAGGCGGATTTAGAGTTTTTAAGTTTATCAAAATTTAACCCGTAACTTCAACCGCCTGCAAATTCTAGGTCTATTCAACTAGAAGTTCATGCAAGTTGTGAATGAAATTATCAATATAGTCACTCATGAAACCAGGACTTGAAAGAACTGCCTTCCATTTCCTATGATTCTCTTGCACTAAACAACCAACTTGGCTATCTTTATCCATGACACATTTCACAGCCTTGCACAAACTCTCCTTTGAAAACCAACCATTTTCATCCTTCTCCACTTCCACACCAACCTTAAGTTCTTGTTCCATAAGCCTAGCATTTAAGGTTTGTTCACTAGAACTAGGCAAAAGTACTAATTGACAATCACACAATGCTAAAGACTCCCACACTGATCCATACCCACAGTGACACACAAAACAACCAACTGATTTGTGACTTAAAATCTTCAATTGTGGCACCCAACAATCAAGAATCAATCCTTTTTCTTGAACCCTTTCTTTGAATCCCTCAGGCAAGGCTTCTTCTACTGAATTTTTCCCTTCAGGTGGCTTGACAACTAACAGAAACGGTAGGCCAGTTAGTTCAAGGCCTAAAACAAGTTCTTGAAACTGTTTCTTTTCAAGAATCAATTGGCTTCCAAATGCACAGAACAGAACTGATCCTGGCTCGAATTTCTCGAGCCAATTAGATAATGAATGTTCTTCTAAAGGCCCCTTTTCAGGTTCATTAACAACAGGCCCTGTATAAAGGACTGGCTTTTTAAATTGTGTTTCTATGTAGTCACCAAATGTTCCTTCAATCTCTCGACATGTTTTCAAAACTATTGCATCACATAGTGTCATTCCCTTCATCAATCGTTCGTATATTGTCACTCCCTTGCCATATTCATAAAACAGAAACGATAACAACTTAGCTTCGTGTTCATGCAACACCACAGTAGTAGAAGGGTAACCTGGAGATCCACCAATTGAGCACATCTTTAGAGAGCATAATAAAGTTGCAAATTTACTAGCAAAGCATGGCACTATATGATGCATAATATTGGTACTAAAGTTACAAGTGACAGTTCCCTCTTTGTTTTGATCAAGCTGGAAGCAGTTGCGGGGTCAATTTTTCATATAAAGGGTTCAAAAATATAGCTGAAATTCAAATTTGTGAACTAAAACTACTTTTGAAATTCCGTTAAGTCGTTACCATACACAAAAATTTTCTTATGTCAAGGGATTCATGTGGTTTAACAGCTACAAGAAATGGTAGGTCAGTTAGTTCAAGGCCTAAGACAAGTTCTTAAAACTGCCTCTTTTCAAGATTCAATTGGCTCCCAAATGTACAGAACGCTACTGATCCTGGCTCGAATTTCTCGAGCCAACTTGATAATTTATGTTCTTCTAAAAGGCCTTTTTCAGGCTCAGGAAAAACAGGTCCTGTGTAAAGGACTGGCCTTTTATATTGTGTTGCTATGTAGTCACCAAAGGTTCCTTCAATCTCGTTCGTAAATTGTCACTCCCTTACCATATTCATGAAATAGAAATTAAACAACTAAGTTTCTTGTTTGTGCAACAACACTGATACAAAGCGAACTTTTCAGAAACTGTTATCCAAATTATTGCTATGTTTAGTAATTAGCCTAAAACTATTGCTATTTCTGAAATTCCCCCCCCCCCCCAAAAAACAAGGGAGAGGAGCAGAAGGATAACCTGGTGGTGGCTTAACTTTTTCAGCTGCGGTTGATGCCATAAAAACACTCTTTTCCGGTGATCGAATCAATGAAATAGCTGATGTAGCAGGGGAAACAACTTTATAACAAAGAGTCTTGATACCCCCGATTTCTAATGCTATTTCAGGAACCCAATGAGCAAAATCAAAGAAAACGAAATGGGGTTTTAGATTTTGAAGTAAAAATTTGATTTCATCATACATTTCATCCATAGCTGTTGCTAATAGACTTTCCAAAGATGTAGGCACATCAGCTGTAGTTTCAGCTTCATATGGAAGACCATGGACATGAGGGATTTTAAGTGTATGGAAAGTGATGAGATTAGGGTAGAGATTGAGATTTTGAAGTCGAATTTGTGAATTTTTGGGTAATAAGAATGAGATTTTGTGACCCTTTTTAGCAAGTTCATTAGAGAGGTTGAGAAATGGAATTATATGGCCAAAAGCAAGCCATGGGAACATGACTATTTGAAGCTTTGAATCCATTTTTCTTGAGAAAATTGAGTGACAAAAATTCTCAATTAAAAAAAATTATATTGACCTCATCAAATGGGATTAAATGGAATATGAATTTAATTAGAGTTATTAAAAACTTTAGAATGCATATTAAAAGTTTGAAATTTTAAAAATCATCCCTCTTATTTCAAATTTTAAAATTTGAAAATTTCTCTCTTTTTCATTATCTATTGTCGTTATCGTCGTCGTTGCTGTCATTTATTCTTTCTATCACGTTTTTATTAATTTTATTATATTTTTGTGAATTATTTTCCTTTGATTTTGAAAATTTTCAAAAAAAAATATCTAAGTTATTGAAACAAATTTTACAGAAAATCAAACAATTAGGATAGTTGGTACATCAATTACAATAGTTACCGTAACAATTATGGTAATTTCTATAACAATTACAATAGTTTCTACAACAATTATGGTAATTGCTACAACAATTACTATAGTTGCTATGATAATTATTGCATTAGCTATTGCAGTTCCTTGAATTGTTGAAACAATTTCAACAATTGTTTGAGTTGCTACAACAATTATTAAAATATTGTAGCAACTTCTCTATAGTTGTTGTAACAATTTCAAGAATTGTTCGATAGAGGAGGAGCTGGTGAAGGAGATAGTAGTTGTGGTAGAGGAGAAGGTTGATGGTGTGTTGGTGACGGTGGAAGAAGAGGTGATGGTTGTTGTGGCGGTGGTTATGGTGATGATTTTTAGAAGGGGTAGGAATAACGATGGCAGCAGAAGGAGAGGAGGAGGGGGTGGTGGTGAGTAATAAAAAATAGAGTCTTTGTCTAAATAATAAAACTTGAGCATTTTAAAATTAGTGTTTTAACATTAATCTTAAAAATCTATCACATCTACTTAATAATTAAAACTTGTGTTACTTTTTCTTAATTTTAAATTTTTTTGTCACCTTTAATAATTTTTTTTTTAATATGACAATATTTTTAGATTATCATACTTCCTTAATAAGAAAATAACCGACTCGAATGATCTTGTTGGGTAACAAAAGATATATGAATGAACAAACAAACAAATTTGCACAATTAACTTAATGTAAAAAGAGATTATCTATTCAATGTCAATAGATTTATGACATCCATGTGTGGAGTTGTTTAATGAGTCATGTTAAGAAAATTCAAGCAAAAATTTTGACTCAAAACTCTATTCATTAGAAATTTTTAAATAATATATATTGGGCCATGGTTTTCGAACTGCGGCCAAGATTACTTTACATCGTCTTCATCAAAGGAATTTGTTTGGTTTGTCACTTTTTTTCTCTTCCTTCCCAATCTCAGGTATGTATGTATTGTATGTATCTGTTGTGTTTCTTCTTCCTTTAACCCAATTAATTTCTTTCTTTTTTGTGCGATTCGGATGTGTTTATTTGAACTGAATTTGGGGCTTTTTAGTTCTTTGGGGGATTTTGTAATTTTGAGCCACTGGTCGAGCCGACTTTGGATGTAGGCTTTAGGGTATTGTTTCTGTAGAATACCCTAGCTTTGGTTTAAATCTGGTATATATTCTCACTAAATGTGTGAGTTTAGAACTTGAGGTTGTTGTTCTACGGCGCAGAGCTTATAAAGTTCAAATCTTAAATCTGACTCCACATATACATAGTGTTGGATGTAGGCTTTTACGGTATAGGTTCAATTGAATCCACTAGCTTTGGTCCAAATCTGGTATATATGGTAGGAAATTCACTAAATGTGTGAGTTTAGACTGAACAGATTGTGTTTGACGCATAACATTTGAATTAATACTTTCATCGCCCAGGTTCACAACCCCATCAGTTGAAATATTTTCAGCCATATGTATGTCTCTGTAAAATATGATTTAGACAATAATCAGGCAACAAATCATGAAATAATTTCAAGATAAACTAAAGAGAAATTAAATAAATTTCTTGTGGAAAACAATCAAATACTCATCAGATTTAACACAAATTGGAATATTTGATTTGAGTTGGGTACATTATTTACGGGTGAAATCAATTTTTTTTAGGAATTAAGTACGAACTATGGAGAAGAGCAGAATCAAAAAAGGATAGAGATTAGACAAGAAGAGAAATTAAAAAAAGTAGAGATTAGAGAAGAAGATTAAAGATAAATAGAGAAGGGTAGCAAACCGCCGTCGTCGTTGCGAACCTTCGCGGCGTTGCCTAATCCTCACCATCGCGGCGTCGCCTAATCCTCGCCCTCGCCGTCGTCGTTGCGAACCTTCCTTGCAAACCGCCCGTCGTCGATCATGCGAACCCTCCTCGCGGCGGCGGCCCTAATGTGGAATCACTGGAATGCACTGCTAAGTGCTAAAACTAAATCATCTTTAGTACATTATCATTTGTTAATGCACATTTAAAATACATCTAAAGTATCTTGCTGCTTGAGTCATTATCATGGTTGGTGCTCACTTGTGATATCCCTTCTTTGCTAGCGTTGGCTTCTTATGTGATCGGTTCTGCCACAAGATCCAACATCCAGAAAACGTAGTCAGTTCATATTAGTTAGTTAATGCTAACTATCAAGATGTAATATCTATACGTAGACCAATAACAATGAGAAAAACCTCACCTTGTGACTTTCTGAGCTAGCTTCATTGTCTGTCATTCCTCTCTTGCCACATACTCTTGCTAAGGTTTAATCGGCCGATTTCCAACATACTTCCCTGAAAACAGCATGAATTACCACCTCATTAGGCATCTGGGAACAACATTTCACCAATTCAATAACTAAAACTACTGCCATTTCAGACATTCATGTACTCTCCACTCCACAAGGAACCAGACTTGTGAAATTCTCTCATACAAGTTTGGTTGATGTTGTTCCTTTACCTTACTAAATTTTTTCTTTACCTACACCGGTTTTAAAAGCAGTTCTAAATGTTGTTTTCAGTACATAGTTCTGTTACTTGTTTCTCTCACTATTCCTTCATTGTCGTGGGGAGAGGAAAGGGAAGGGAAAGGGAGGGATTACACTTTCAAATACAAAACCCAGTGGCATAATAGAGGAACTCTTTATATCAACCCGAATTATTTGACATAAAGGACATCAAGCCAAATGGCATATCAATGAAACTGTAGATCGAACTCTAAGCTATCATCCATATCATTTATGATTGGTAGTCCTTATTCAAGAAGGTAAAAGCTGATCACATAACTGTGACAGACCCCCACCATATCAAGTTGTCATTTAATATAATGATTATGCTGGTGTAGCTCCAAGCAAAATAACTACGAAACATTCATATATTGATTAACAGATAACTTGCCGTTCATTCCTTTAAGTGCCGCAGCAAGGTCTAATGGGCTGGAAAAACTTACAAATCCATATCCACTGGTCTTACCAGTCCGCTTGTCTCTCACAACCTGTCAACATGCATTGTAAAAACCCTTTGTTACTGAACCTTGTAAGCTATAAGATAAAATTACACAATAAAGTTCGAAGACAGCAAGGTGAATATAAAATACTTCTTAATTTTTTTCTAATCATTTTTTCAGGTCAAGACGGAAAGAATCAAATTAGTAATACCATCAGCATGATGGATCTCGAAATATAACTAAGCTACACTTCTTTATAACACTTTACTACAATACTACTGCACTTTTGGCACTAAACAAATTACAATTAGATATGTCCCAAGGAAGAGGTAAGGTATCATCAATCTACCAAGGTTGATGAGAAGAAATCACCTAATATTGTTGCCTGTGGGATTTGAACGTGAAGTCTCACGATTCCTAACCCCCTCTATTGACCACTAAGCCAGGGTACGAGTATCATGAACATAAACACAAATAGAGATTTGAACGTGAGACTTTATGATTCCGAACCAATTTAATTGACTAGTAAGCAAGGCTACGAGTATCATGAACTTATACACGAATAGATATTTGAATGTAAGACCTCATGATATTGAACATATACACAAATAGATGCAGATATACTCTCAACAAGCAAACACGAAACAATCTCAACAATTTCACGGGAAATTACTAATCAATTAAATTTTCTATGGGCATTAGTGTGACTAACGCAATCAACATTTGTTTTGTTTTTATCGTTTCTTTAATTATATAATATGATATAATTTGATTTCATGATTTTATAATAATGAAAATCATCACTTGTTGAAATCATCAATTTGATGTATTTGTTTACTCATTTTTTTTCAATTATATTCATACTTAATTTTTAAATAATTTTAATTTATTTTTTATTCTTTATTAAACGCTACCCAAATATATCTATTGCTTTCACTGTCATATTACTCATTAAAGCTCGTAGGGATTTCAAATTGAAAAACAAAATTATGATTATTAAGACAAAATTACGATTGTTAAGACCATCTCAACATATTTGATCCATCTATCAACGTGATTCCTCTTCTCGATGAGTCTCATTACAAAATTTGTCAGACCCAGAGTGTTGAGCTCTCTGCAACAAGGTTCAACAAAAGATCAGCACTTTGACCATAATATGCTTAAGACTAACACAAACTTTAGAAAGTAATAACAGTAATCATGGCAAAAAAAAATTAACCAGAGTAAATGGTAACAATTATTCACCGCCTGTATTCCTTTAACAAAGTAAAAGATTCCACATTTACCAAAGGGGTTCAACTCAAGGCCCTGTAGATTTTTAAAAACCAAACCTCCAGCAACTTTGTGGTGTCTTAGGATGTAAAATTAGAGCTGGAAAATGATAAATTTAATATTTATAATAATTAAGAATATTTTCGTAAATTTATCAGTCACAATACAGTTAAACCAAACAACAAAATTATCATTAAATAATAGAAAAGCATACCGTCTATCCAAATATAATATTATACAGTATAGTACTATACCATACAATATCATACATTGTGAAACCATGGAAACCACCATTCAAACAAAGTGTAAAGAAAGCCTTTTATAATCGAAACATTTACTAATTTTCATTATATTATAGGTTGAAATAATTATATTTTATATCACTAATTAATAATTTCATATAAAATTCCAAGTCAAATACATTTAGACGCAGTTTTTTTGCTAACATATACATTGAAAAAGGGAGAGGTCAGCGAGAACACAAGGGAGACGAACGAGATTTATTTATGTATCTTAGATACATGCGAATCACATATATCTGGTGTGATTCGCATGTATCTCGTATCTCAAATACATAGGAAGGTGGCGAGTGAGATGGAAGGGTAGAGAGATTTATCTATGTATCCCAGATACATGTGAATCCACTTGGATACAATGTATCTAGAGCAAATTACAGAACAAATTACAATTAGTTTTGATCTCATGTATCTCAAACATGTAACTGGACGCACCAAAATCTAATAAGATTTGTAATTTTATAACTTAGCGTGTATTTAAATAATTAGCTCATAAATTAATGAGATTTTGTAATTTCCCTTCATTATTAATGTATAAATGGATTAGGACAAATGATGGAGAGAGACGTAAACACAAAAGTCCAAAAGGCTAAATATCCATCCCGGCCCAAGTCCCAACTTCACAAATTATGTGTAGAACCTAATTTGGGCGAACAAAATAAATTTCATTAGTTTAGGGCCTATTCGAAGTGCGTTCCATCCCAACCCAATTTCCAACTGAATTTATCCCAGCTCGATACTAGCCATGTAAGTGGCTATGCGATCTAGCTTAACCGGTATGTCTTGCAATTCCGTCATGGGCCACTGTAGAGTCAGAAAAATGCTCTGATACAGAGATATATCATTCATGCTCTTTTCCACTTCTGTTACAAAGATATATTCTATCAAAGAAGAAGGTTTAAAATGCAAAATAGAAAAATAATAAGGAAAACATAGGGACTAAGTAGCAAGATTATGGTAACTAACTCCAATTGCCAAAGTACTACTCCAAATGCCTTGTGTACAACTCAATGGGAATTAGAAGCGAGCCTGAAATAACCATCAAACTGTTGGGTTTTGATCTTTTTCCCTTCCTATGTGGATAAATAAAAACTCAATTTGGACTAGCCAACTCTTGCCCATAAGCCCAATTTTTTTTATGATGCATATGTAAGACTTGTAAATCTTATTTTCAGCACACACACAAGAGAAAGAATAGCAGTCAAAGAGAGGAAAAAAAGTGAGAAAAGAGGCAAATTTTTGCACCCCATTCCAACCGTATGAGTCATTCTTCAAATCGCGATTTCCGCTTCGTTTCTTCTTTGATTGAGATGATTTTTGGACATATTGTTCCTCTCAACTTAATCTTTGATTGGGAACTGACATAGGTAGATTTGGACCACTGTAGCTCCAGATTTCTAGTCGTGAACAGTAGTTGTATTTTTGGTGATTTTACTCCTTTCTTCTCTAGTTCTTTGATGTTATATTGTAGTTGTTGTTGCTCATTGTTTGACACTTCTTTGGTGATCATTTTGGAGAACATTTGTAACTTTTTTTTTATTATAGTTGAGCTTTGGCTTTGTGGTTTTTACTCTTCACACCGAAGAGGTTTTTCACATAAATTTAGTATCTCATATTGTTGATTTATTCTTGCTTTGACTTGTTTAGTTTGGTTGATATACTTGCTGCCTAAATATTATTTATGCTTGTATTGATTTGCCTCCTCTTGGTTCAAATAGAAGGAAAAATTTAGACTTGGGTTGTCTTCCGCTATTGTCCTATCGTGCACCTTTGTTTGTGCTAGCTTTTCCCAACAAAGTGGTATCAGAGCGTAAGTTGTTGATTGTATATCATTCATGCCTTTTTCCACTTCTGTAACTGAGATATATTCTATCAAAGAAGAAAGACTAAAATACAAAACAGGAAAATAATAAGGAAAACATAGGGACTAAGCAACAAGATGATGATAACTAACTCCAACTGTCAAAGAACTACTGCTCGGATTCGGTTTCCTGTTTTACATCACCATACAATCTACCGGATTTCTCCTTCGCTTCACTTACCTCCATACTTTTGACACAAAAAATATTCGTAACTCAAATCCTAAAAAAAATTGGGATAAAGGAAGCGTTTTATAATCCACACATTATTCGGTTCCCATGTATAAATGGGTTCGGATACACGAAATGACACAAAAGCCCAAGCCTAAATATATTTAAATATTTATAGTAATAGCTAAATTAGTGTCTGTTTGGCTTAACTTATTTTAAGCAGCTTATAAGCTAAAAAAATAGGAAAAACTAAGTTCATGCCCCATAAAAGCAAAATAATTACAAACAAATATCCCTTTACAATCCATGTCCCACAAAGCATGAGATTTGTGAGCTAGATACCATCACAGTATCAATATATTGACATGATATCTTTTCAAAAAAACTGAAAACAACTTATAAGTCAATCCAAACGGACCCTTACTCACGAAGAGAAGAAATTAAAGATTATTTCATACTCCCTATTTATCTTTTCAAAAAGTGGTATAAACATTCTATTCATCGATTGCGGGAGTTTTTATTTTATTCAACGTCACTACATACCTAATCTCTTGAAATTTGATGAAATAACATATGAAGAACGATTCATTCTCGGCAAGTCTTCTTATTCAAAATCATCTATTGTTCGCATTCTTTGTGACCTTTCATCTAATATTTAGAAGGAGATGTTTATTTTTGTAGGACCTGATTAGTGTATTCATCCTAACTCTTAAATAATATTATCCTTCCTTCAACATCCAAGCAATACATGCCACAATAAATGCGTGTAACACAAGTTTATTAGTTTAGATAATCTAAACAATGGTCACTATTACAATTGAAATTGCCTTTTTCTCCCTACGAGCATGGACTACAATCCATTTGACTTCAAGTTTCCACCCAAATAAAATTGAGCCTAATCTCTCAAAAGGCAACCTCTTAGTACAATTAAGAGGGCAAATATTATAACGTCCGAACACTTACTACGTATGCGCTATCAACAACTTATTTGAGTACCTCATATATATGTTTGATGAGACCCAAGAACATAATGGAATTATTTACCGTGCAAAAATTCTCCCAAGCAAGAAGATTGATTATGCATCTAAACTTGAGAACATGTTCTGGAATTGCAATTCCACAAAAGCACTTCTGATTTCATCAGTTCTAAAACTTGTATTGGAGTTGCAATATAGGATACCTCTTATATTTGGCTTTCAAATCCTTCCAAAACTGGACAAAAAGGATTAAGGATATCCTTATTTTCATCTTACAAATACACTATATAATGAAAAGAAAATCATCAATACCTCTATTTGCTATCTTCTCCTCCCCGTCCTCCAATAAATCAGATTCACATGTTCAATTGGACCAACCACATAAGCTTTTTACCCCTTAGAATATAAGGCTGCTTCAAGCTTGGCATTGACATTGTAGTGAACCATCCCTCTGTTACCATTTAATTTGAAATCGCCACACCTTCAATGTGTGCCTTAGTTTGGCTTTCTGACTTTTCTTTTCAACTTCCACTTTTATATGCCGGATTTGGTATGAAGGGAAACAGGAGATTTCGAAAGTAAAAATCTTGAGAAGCTCTAGGAAGAAAAATATATTGTACAACATACCAACATACCAATGAAATCTCACAAATAGGGTCCAAGGAGGATAGAGTGTACGCAGAAATCCTATCACTATCTCATGGAGATAGAGAGGCTGTAAATATATTGTAAAGGAAAGAATTTAACTTATTTAAAAAAGGGAAGAGTGTCCTGTAAAAGTAGCGGCTCGTCGTTATTTTTTTTTAGCACTGGCGGGGCGAATCAATAGGAAAACCGTTGAAGTCAGAGTAAAGATCAATGGGGAGACTTTCAGGGGGCAGAAGTACAGTAAAATGTGTGCAAACAGTAATGCATCCTGGGACAATCATTTGTTCCTTCTTTCCCAGGTAGAGGCAATGGTGAAGAAATTGCTTACTACACATTTAAAATACATCATCTAAAGTATCTTGCTGCTTGAGTCATTATCATGGTTGGTGCTCACTTGTGAAATATACCCTTCTTAGCTTGCTTCGGTTTCTTATGTGATCGGTTCTGCCACAAGATCCAACATCCAAAAAGTCTATCAAGATGTAATATCATATAAGTACAACAATCACCATTGATAAAAACCCTCACCTTGTGACTTTCCAGAGCCTCATAGTCGATCCTCTCTTGCCACTTACTCTTGCGAAGTTTAATAGGCCGGTTCCCTACGTACTTTCCTGAAAATAGCATGAATACTACCTCATTAGTAGGCATCTGGATATAATATTATACCAATTAAATAACTAAAACAACTGCTACTTCAGACAATCATGTACCTCCCTACTTGACTATTCCTTCTTTTTCATGGAGGGAGGAGAGGGGATGGGGAGGGGGAGAGGGAGAAGGATTACAAGTTCAAATACCATTGGCCCAATAGAGGGCACTCCTAAAATCAATCTGAATCAGTTGACATAAAGATATCAAAGAAAGGGGGAACGAAGAAACCCACACATCGCATCGACCAAACAGTATATCAAGGAAAATGTTAGATCCAACTAAAAGCTACCATCCATATCATTCATGAGAGGTGGTCTTCAAGAAGGTAAAAGCTGATCACATAACTGTGACAGACCACTATATTAATATATTGATTATGCTGACATAGCTTAAGCATAATAAGAGACAACACATTCATATAAAGATTAACAGATAACTTACCATTCATTTCTTTAAGTGCTGCAGCAAGGTCTAACGGGTTGGAAAAACTCACAAATCCATATCCCCTGGTCTTACCAGTCCGCTTGTCTCTCACAACCTGTCAACATGCATTGTAGACACCCTTTGTTACTGAACTTTGTAAGCTACAACACACAATAATACAATAAAATTCCACGAGAGCAAGGCGAATATAAAATACTTCTTGTTTCTTTTTCTTCACGTGAAAGAGGATAGAACAAAATTAGTAAACATCAGCATTGCACTACAGTTCTTTCTTACACATAACTACAACACTTTTGGGCAATAAACAAATTACAATTAGACTATGCTCCAAGGAAGAGGTAATTTATCACCACAGTTACAATCTTCTCAATTAGATAGATGCCACGGATAAGGAAATGGATCTTGGCAAAACTCAACCCCAAAAACTAGCTTGTGAGGGGAGGATTGCCCAACACCATATAAGGAGACCAAAGATTCAACACTCTCCCAAACACCCAGAACTGGATATCTGGGGCTTGGACAAAAAAAGATGGGGGGCCAACATTGGATGAAATAATGAATTGGGCTGGGCTGGGCTCTAATACCATGATAAAAATATGGATATTGAGCCTAACTCAACCCCAAAAGATGGGGGGCCAACATTGGATGAAATAATGAATTGGGCTGGGCTGGGCTCTAATACCATGATAAAAATATGGATATTGAGCCTAACTCAACCCCAAAAGCTAGCTCATGAGGGGAGGGGAGGGCTGCTTAAGACCATATCTATCGTCCAATGTCAACCATTGCTGGAGAAAATGTTGGGTAGAATTAAATCATGGACTACTAAGTTTTTGTCATATACAGGTAAAACCCAACTGATAAAATCTTTGTTGTTCTCTATCCAAGTATTCTGGACACAAGTTTCTGTACTACCTGAGAAGGTAATCCAGATCATTGAAGCCACTTGCAGATCCTTCTTATGGACTGGGGGTACTAAATTATCAAAAAGGGCACTACTTGCCTGGGAAAGAGTATGTTACCCAAGAGCTGCTTAGGGCCGGAATATCTTAGATGTGTCCACAGGAATGAGGCTGCAATCAGTAAGCTCTTATGGAACATATGCACAAAAAAGGATAAGCTGTGGGTAAAGTGGATCCACTCCTATTATGGGAATAGAGACTTGCTGGTGGACATCCCTAAACAGACCTCATGGGTCATTCAAAGGATCTTTAAGGCTACCAAATACTTTTTTCAAGCTGTATATGGTGCTAAGGACATCATAAATATACCTAACTTTTCAATTAAACAGTTCTATTTAAAGCTGAGAGAACAGTTTCAGAAGGTATCATGGAGAAGACGAGTTTGTAACAATGGTGGCCTACCTAGATGGACTTTTATCTTGAGATTGGCTGCACTTGGAAGATTAAACACTAGGGATAGATTAGTTCAGTGCGGTGTCACTACAAATCATATTTGCCCTCTGTGTGAGAAGGAACCTGAAAGTTTAAATCACTTGTTCTTTGCATGTATGGTATCTAATGAAGTATGGCAACAGTTATTGAAGTGCATCGGCATCAGGAAGTCCCCTACTCAATGGTCAGAGGAACTGAAATGGGCTGAAATGCATGCTAAAGGAAGAACCCCACACAAGCTGAGTGTACAGAATGATGTTGGCTGCTTCAGTATACTATATTTGGAGGGAAAGGAATACTCGAGTATTTCAAAGCAAAGGAAAAAATACTCAGGCTATGATCAGACTCATCATACAGGACTTCCACGCTAGAGCTGCAAAACAAGCTAGACTTACAGCATGGCTGCAAGACTAACTTTTATCCTAGCTAAAACTTAATTGGTGTTGGTATAATTAGGTGCTGGCCACTGCTTCTTTCTTGTTATTAGTTTAAAATGATTCTTAGATAAGATAATTGTGGGGGCTATGTCCAACCGTTTATCTTCTACAATGTTATGTAATGTTCACTTTTGGTAATGAGAAGGATTAGTTACCAGAAAAGAAAAGGAGACCAAGGACCCTAATGTCCCACCAACAAGGGACTCAACAGACACCAATCTCCCTAATTAGATTCTCACTGCTTTAGATATCCAAAAACTAGCAATATCTCACACCCTTACTATTGGCTTGTGTTCTCTTCATGTCTGCACTCTGCAGTGTACCCCACCGGCCACCCCACTACTATACAACCTTAGGAATACATTTTCTAAATCCTACAATGATACTACTAAAAAGGTATTAAAGTCCAATTTGAAAGCAGTTAAAAGTGAGGAGAAGTCTCTCTCAAAACTAGATGCATGCACACCATTTTCGATGTACCCACACTATCAATAGATGTCTAAGCATGTAGAAGGATTTCTCTCTCCCTTCATGACCAGAAATACTGGTACTCATGTATAACAATCAAAAACATAAACATGTAAAATTATTGGAAAATATAAATGGAACATACCTTAGCCATATTAAAAGTTGGAAACCTTGAAAAGGCTTTTGATAGGACATCATCATTCACCTCATTCCCAAGATCACCACAGAATAGACGGTAATCATCTGTGACACCATCAGAACAGTAACTTAGTTTCCACTATACTAGAAGTTGCACCAATTCTAACAATAAAGGCACAAATGAGTAACCATACCATGGGAAACAGGTACAAACAGCCATCACAGAAGGAAGTGACTAAGAGAATCAATAGTAAAGATAATTGGGTAAGAAAATCGACCGGCAGCAAATACAATCACTTGCAAGACCGTAATCGGTAAAAGTGGACCAATAAAGCAGAATACTTAAACATTACTAATTTCAAAAAAAAAAGCATAATACTTCAACATCTTATCAGAAAAAAACATAAATACTCAAACATGTAACATCTGATAATTTACTTCGCAGAGTTCTTTTTTGCTAAAAAAAACTTTCAGAAAAGGCAGAGAAAGAAGTGCATTTAGAAAGAGAAGACAGTAAACTCCCCATAATTTAACTAACACAAATTCATATAGTATATTATCATGCATCTATCATCCAGACAAGAAATTTTTTGCAATAATATTAAGCACTTCAGCCTAAGCTAATAGATATGGGGTCTTTGAATTCTTCCCAAAATTCCAAATTGTATAGTTGTTGCGTCAGTTTGAACCAAATTCATAATGCACAAACCCTTCAGCACGAGGTAATATATTAGTATCCATTTCAATTGATAGCTAAAACTTTGATAACTACAAGAGGAGAGAGAACTAGAGTAATCCCACAAAACTTCAGAATAATAAATAAACAGACTTGAACGGCATGAGGCACAGACAGTCCAGGAAAGAAAAAGAAATAGGAAATAAGGCTTACTCTCGGGCCACTCTGCCAGAGTAGGATCTTCCCAACTCTGTCCTGCTGCCTTACGAGGTACAGCTTTCTTCTTGGCCTCAGCTTTGTGCTCGATTTCGCTGCTCGCAAGTGCAGCTTTCACATTTTCAAGTGCTTCAGGTGTGATCGTTTGTGCATCTCTTTGGAATAACTGTTGAGCCTGCCGCAAGAATTACAACATTACAAGCATGAAAAAATATAACGTCTTCTTTTTTCAAACAAGCTCACTGGCTTACCATGACAAAGCTAAAGATGTACAAAGGTCATCTGCAAATACTTCTATAGAAAAATTTTCTTCTGTTCTCCTCCTAGAGGAAACTAACAAGCTTATAATTGGCTGTCATGATATCTTATCATGCACATATACACACATATAGAAGAAAATATAATCTCAAGAAGCAAGCTTGTCTGGACACCACACTTATTTATCTATTTAAAAAAAAAGAAAATTATCTCGACAATTTCATAGGGAATTTTACAAAACTACCCGCCAAATTCGATTATCTTTTATCTTGTTATGATAACTATTCAAAATGATTTGTGAGGTTGTCTATAGTATTTTTCCTTGATTCTTTCACTTCCATTATTTTTTTCCCTATACTGCTCTGGACTTGTTTTTTTTTTTTACTTGAACCGAGGGTCTATTGGAAACAATGTTTCTACCTCCAAGGTAGGGTAAGATATGCATACACTTGTTGTACCCGCCAAATTCTAATTTTTTTTATCCCAATCAACCAGCAAAGGGAGCAAGGCAAAAGAGTTACTTGCATAACTACATAAAGGCAACTTTTTGAGATGGGAAAAATGCAAACTTAGCATGTAAGTAAACTTTCTATGGATGTTAGCCTGACTCTAGCGCAACCAATTTCAATTTTCCCGGGTATACAAAGAGCGAAATTCAGATACTAGTGTTTATTGTCGGCCATCAATATATGCTGATCTTTGAAATACTTACTTGTTGAAACTGAGGCAAAGTGTAAACGCCAGGAATAGAAGAAGGAGCAGGATAGACGGAAGGAGCAGGAAGTTGCACAGGCGGAGGAGCAGCGCCTATGTACGGCTGAGGAGGTTGTTGTTGGAGATGAAAAGGCGTCGGAAAGTAGGTGCCATTCGAGTAGGTGAATTGCGACGACGATGAAGTAGCTGCCGCCGACGTTGAAGGTAACATAGCAACCGGTGATTAGGGTTTTCCGATCGCTTAATTGGGAATTATTGTGATTGAAAATTCTGGAAAAAGGGCGAGATCTATTGAGGAAAAAGAAATCAAGAAATAAATATGCATTGTCAAAAAGTCCGAATGTATACAGTATACTTTGTATAAATGGGCTAAAGCCCATAACAATGAAAAGTAATTGGTTGAAAGCCCAAAATAATAAAATCTTACTAATTTAAAGCCTAATTACGTGTCTTCAGTTTTTGAAATTACCTTATGTACAATAAATTTCATTAGTTTAGGACCTAATTATGTACCTTCATTTTAGTTTCCGTATTTACCTTCTGTATCACATTTTATATATGTACCTAGCGCACTTAGATACATGCAGATCAAATTAGATGTAATTTGTTCCAGAGGCACTGCATCCAATCTTGATTCATATGTATCTAAAATACAGTAACTTTCTCGTTCGCCTCTCTCCTATCTCGCTCATCTTTCTTCCTATGTATTTGGCTTTCAGAATGTAATTGTTATTAAAAATACATGTATCTAGTATCAAAAGATATATGTTGACTTCCTCGCGCACCTCTTTTTCTATGTACTTGGTATTAAAGATACATGTATCTAGTACCAAAAGATACATATTGACTATCTTGCTCGTCTCTCTCTTCTCTCCTCTCTCACTCGCCTCTCATCTATGTATTTGTATTTCAAAACGTATATGTATCAAATATACATGTATCTAGTATTTTTTATATATGTATTTGACTTGAATCTGAAGTAGTAGTGTATCTGACTTGAATCTGAAAGAGTGGTATATCTAACTTAAAATTTGATACGAAATTATTAATTAATGAGACAATAATTAATTATTTTTAAACTATAGAGTGGACACTTTGAAGAAATACGCTAAAGCCCAAAACAATGAAAATGAGAAGAGCTAAAATATATATTCTTAAAAATTAAGTCATTTCATAAGTAATTTCCATGAAGTTTTTAAGAGCCTGTTTAGATAGACTTATTTTAAATAACGTATAAGCTGATAATTGCTTATAATTTTTAAAAAAATAAGTAGGTACAACCCAACTTATGTTTTTTTTACTTATAAGTTGTTTTCAACTTATAAGTTGCTTAAAATAAGCCCATTCAAATAAACTCAATTATTTACTGGGTTTATTTTAAGCACAAAATGACTTTAAATTGACCATCCAAACACTGCAAAAAATTGAAAATAGCTTATAAGTAACTTATAAGCCAATTCAAATCGGCTCTAACTTTAAATCATGATAATGTCAAACTATACTTCATAGTTCACATTTGATGTTGGATTTAAAGTTTGTTTGAATTCAATTTAAATTTAGACATGAGATCTAAATTTCGATCAAAATATGAAAGATATTGCTAAAAGTAATATCTGTTGAAAAATACGAGCTTGTAACTTCTTTTAGGCATTAGCTTGATGGTGTTGTTTCTTCATACTCTAATGAATCAATTCGACAACAAATTTGTTTGGCATGATAGAGTCTTCCAAAAAAAAAGGGATAATTAATTTTCACATGATAAAGATCCAAGGAAAAATACATTGCAATTATTAGGTGATCAATGGGAATATGATTGACACACTTCTTGCATTTATCAGTTTGGTGAAATATCTGGTGCATGCAAGTTTTTAACCGTTGTTACCTTTCACTAACATGAATATAGTGGAATTGAATAACTTTGTCCATCAAATCTTAAGCTTCATATGACATACGTCTTCGATCTTGCATTTATTAATTGATATAAACATTAAAACAACATTAGACGTCTTACAAATCTAACAAGATCAAGCTATTTGATGGTTTGATTTAGTTTATAGCTCTTCGTATACCAACGTCCCAAAATGCACTTCTATTACCAAAATCATATAATAGAATAACTGTGTAAGCAAGACAAAGTTACATTACTTGGAAACAAATAAGAATGTTACTGTACAAAATAATCTCTGACTTTAACAAAATACTACCCACATCTCTAACACTTGTTGATGAACTTTCTATGAAGAATGAAATAATAACTAAACTTAGGACATAGCCTGGAACTAATATAAATAAAAGAACAGCTAAACAGAGTTCGTATGTTAGATCTAAATTAGATGCCACCATTACTATTCTCAATTAGATGCCACCAATCTTGAATCTCGTTAATTAGATGCTCACCATTTTAGCTATTCAAAAACTGGAAATATCTTACCCTCGTTTTGCTTAGCATGTAAATAATGATTTTATAGAAAATTAGCAGCCTAGCACTCCCTCTTTTATGGGCTTATGTTCTTCAATTTATGTAAATACACAGAGGCACATACAAAACTAAGTCAACATGCATGTCTGCACCCTTGAGTCCTTGAGTGCATGCAAGCAAATCACTTTAGATGCACCTGGACTATCACTAGAGGTGGATCATAAGTTAACTTATTGATTCACGTGAATCCAGTAGCTTTTGCCCAGATCGTGTATATGTAATAAGAAATTCACTAAATATTTATATATATCTGATTGTGAACCCAATTATTATTGTATATTAATTTGAGGTCTTTGAAAGAGTGCAAAAACTTCAAATCACGAATCCGTCCCTGACTATCTAACAGATGTTGGCACATTTAGAAGGATCTCTAGATTTTCCAACAGTAAAAGATAATTAAAGGGGCAGTCTGGTGCACTAAAATTCCCGCTATGCTCAGGATCCGGGGAACGGCCGACCACAGTAAAAGATAAATGATATCAACAACACATACACTTTAGCCCTATTGGAGCTGTTCGAAATACAATGCAAGCTTTACCCTAAGTTGGAGATATATTTTACTACCTACACCTCACTGATTGCAGGATAACTGATAAAGCTCATTCTTTGTAAATGGGGTTCATCAACTGTTTTTGATGAAGTATAAATGAACCATAATCTACATTCATATACCACTTCATAAGAAACCTTTGCCTGAATTCATGAAGAGTAGTACACACAAAACACCAGAATAGGAATAGCTTGTTTGGATACAATGATTGTTTTGATTGTTAATTAAATTTTTATTGTATCATATCGTTAAATTCATCATTATCTAACAACAAAAAGTCTGATTTTCTATAATGATCGATTTGGTGTGATCACCCGACCTTCTTTTCTAATAGTTTTACCTGTAGCCTACTTTTCTTGTTGGTTTGTCAAACACAATACTGAAGTGTGGCATTATGTAACTAAGGAAAATATAGTCTATTCAAACATTATATTCATCAAAATAATATAGTACAATACAATATAATACAACACAATATGAAACTAACAGGAAATTAGGCTTACTCTCTGGCCACTCCGACAGGGTAGGATATTGCCAACTTTGTCCTGCCGCCGGCATTGAAGACATAGCAACACTGGTGAAAGAAATAGGATTTTCCGATAGCAAAATTGTGGATTTGGGGGGAATTTGGGAATATTGTAAAGGGAGTGAGATTATGGAATCAATAAATCCCTGTAGAATCATTTTGATCGAATTATAAAGGAAAAGATTCCAAACATAGAACGGATTTCATAGCTAAAATTTTTGGCACTATTTAGAGGTAAATTTGAGTTAATAAAAATTGAATAGTATATGTATATACTTTATGTATAATTAAGTTATATTATAGCTTTTTGAGTGTATAGGTAAGCTATATTTTATAGTTAGTGTATAATGATTCTTGACAAGTTATATTGTATAGTCAGATATACTTTTTATGATTTTTGACTATTTTTTAATGTAAATAAAATATAGTTATATTTATTGTAAACTAATTACTTTATTGTATATATTTGAAACTAACCCAAAAATATTTAGGATTTGATGTATTTTTTTTAAATATGGATTATACGCCTAAGTTTTAAGAACTAACAAAATCACCTAACTTGACTAATTTACTTGAAACATATAATCAATTCTGCTTTAAAAGAGTAACATTTCGAAATAGATAGTCACATGATGTCATATGTTATATCTCATATACGAGCAAGTGCATACTATCACAAATATTTTTTCACATTATTTGAAAATTTTGAAGTTAGAATTGAAGATAGAGTCGTGTTTGGTTATAATTTTTGCAAATAATACTTGGTTGCTTGAATGCACTTTTCCTAAAAATCATGAAATATAATTTGAACATGAAGTATATTTTAATAGGGTCATTTTTATCATAAAATAATAGGATAGAATATGGAAATATATAGTAACTTCAAGTTGTATTTGAAATTTTCATGATCAAAATGCCGACTTTCAAATAAAGTAAAAAAATAATAATGAAAAAAGGAATAATTCTCATGATCAAGTGGGAGGTAAGTTTTAAAGAACAAACAACAACAACATACCCAATGTATTCCCACAGACTGAGGTCTAGAGAGGGTAAAGTGTACACATACCTTACCTGTTATCTCTACCAAAATATAAGGTAGAAATGTTGTTTCGGTAGATCCCTGACTCAAGACAAAATAGACTCACGAAAGATGTAATAGAAATACAAGAGACAATAGGTAGTAACAAAACGACAGATAGAAGCAGAACAATACTACAACCAAATAATACTACAATTGAACTTACACAAAACAACAAATATCAACAAAATTGAAGAACAAAAAACTACAAGCATAGCACTACGACTAGTCGACTACAAGTAAGGGCACCAAGACAATGCACTCTAACCTACCAGCATGAACACACTCCTACCTACTAATAACCTTCTATCCTAATTTTCGCGTCCTTCCCACATTCCTAGTTTGTAGCTTCTCTTTTACATTAGTTTGATGGTGTTGTTTTTTCACCTTCGAAAATAATCCACTCGATATCAAATTATTTTGGCATGAACTTTTTCAATAGAAAATGAATAATTTTAGTTGTAACATTTCAATTTTATAAAAGAAACGTAGAAATGAAATCATGTAGTCGCTTCTAAGACACATATTTGTATTTCAATTTTTAAAATTATTTAATATTTAGCCATTTGTAAACATATTTAATATTCCATGTTACTACTACGTCTTCTTACTATTATTTGAATATGACATTTTGGATTGAATACGTCTAACTTCATACTCAAAGCTGTGAAGTTTGAGCAGTTAAAAAGGTCTAAACTTACGCTATACTAAAGCTCCAAACTAAACGATTTGAACTTTGAAACTTCAAATAAACGTTTTGAACTTTGAAACTTTAAACATACGATTGAAATTTCAAATAAGTGATTGAAACTTTGAAACTTTAGATCCTAATATGAGACAGCAAAACCTGACTACTCGTTAAATAACAATCAGAAAACCATATATGCACTTTTACAAAAAGATACCTTGCACAGAACTTTGGGTCATTTGCACTTTTGGCCTATTTTTGTGCTGACCCTTTCAAGACAAATAATTTTTTCGCGGAACGTAAGTTTATATTTTCATATCATAATCCTACAAGTTTAGTCGTGTCATTATAGTTGTATTGTTATTGCCTTTTGATTATCACATTATTTTGGTATTGTTATTGTTCTTGTCTTGTAGAATTTGCATTGTTTTTCGTTTTAACTGCTATGCTATATATTTATTTTCTCTCTTACTTGGAGCTGATACTTTTGAGCCGAGTGTCTTTCGAAAATAATCTCTCTATCTCTATGAGATAGTGGTAAGGTCTACACACACTCTATCCTCTCCATACCCCACTTATACTGAGTATGTTGTTAATATCCCACAAGTTATGTTTCACGTCCTTAAAGAATTTATGTCATGCCAGACATAAATTTAATTGTTAATAATAAATTTTTAAAAAATAACCCATATGACAGGTAAATATATTAAGACCGAACCATTTAAAGAATAAATCGTACAATTTAATGGTGAACTTTCACCTTGTTCTCCACTATGCGAATAAATACTTTAGAATAGTCCAATTGATTTTCATGTTCAAAGCAAGCTCAACTACCAAATCCCAATTCAATTGGGCTTAAGCCCATAACCAATTTTGACTTTGCAAAAAATGTCCTATAAAGTTTTCATCATCCTATTAAACAAGCAAAAACATTGCCCACTTCAGAAAGATATTTTATTATTTACAAATAAAGAATATATCCACATATGCATATATTATATAGTATGCTTTTTATAAAACTTAGAACCAAAGGTTCCAATTTCAATAAAGCATACTCTTCTCTCTCCCCCCTCACAATTCATGCCAATAACCACAGGTAAGAATAATTCATTAATTCTTTATTTTTTTTAAAAAATATTTAAATTTTATGAAATATCTTTTAAGATATTAATTTTTTTTCTAAAAATTATTAGTGTATCAAAAATATTTTTTCTATCAATAAGATCTATATATATTTTATCATTTTAGATTTTACTTATAAAATTATATTATTATTATTATTGTACGTTCAAAACTATTTATTTTATTCATAAAAAAAGGTTTACACCTATAAAATACAAAGTAAGTTAATACTCAATTAATTTCTCAACCAAATCCTTCTAGTAGTTGGAATATCAATTTTTTTTATTACATGAGTTATTATTATATTTATATTAAAACTATAAAGTACAGAAATAGTACTAATAAATTAAATACAAAACATTTCACTAAACAAATTGGGCACGTTCAAACACGCGTTGAATTTTTGCCCATAGATTATAGAGCACAGAAAACATATTGTATAACAATTTTTTTTTAATTTTTAATTTTATTCTATTTACGAGATATAGATAAATAATTCGACTCTCCTTCAAATTTCACATATATCGAGAACTTTAACTTATCGTTACAAGTCTTTATAACCTGATTCCTTTTTCAAATCTTACACATAACGGAAGACTTAGTGCATCGATCTTTTCATTTATAATGCTTAAGATTCTTCTTTTCATTATTATTGTTACTATTATTATTATTTCACAATTTCTTTTTTCCTGTTAAGGTAAATCGAAAATAATTCTTTCAAGCGGTGCACCTTTATCCGATCTTTATCTGAATTTAGCCTACGAAAATAAGAAAAAAAAAAGGAAAAAAAGAAAAAATTAAATAGAGGATTCATTCATCTGTATTTGGATTTCTTAAATTATTTTGACAATCTATAATTTAGGGTTTAATTTTTCTGGATTACAGATTCATCTAAAAAATTAGGGTTTTTGGTATTCTGGATGTAAAATTCAAAGCAAATTACAAGTGGATTGGATTTTTTTGTGTTGACCGGGAGCTGATATGGTGGGTACAATCTCTGTTTCAGTACGGGGTTAGGGTTTTTTTTTTTTAAAAAAATAATATATAGGATTAAGCGTAGATCTGTTGAATCTGATTATGAATATTTGGTTTTTGATTTGATTTTTACTGTTTTAAATTTATGTAGTTATTCGTTTAAGCTGTTTCTGTGATTTGATGGAGGTAATGGTAAGGTCTGTGTACATGTTATCCGTCTCAGACCCTACTTGTGTGATTGCAGTGTGTTTATTGTTGTTGTTTTGTGATTGGATTTTTTCTTGGTACTGAACTGTTTTTTTTTAATGGATGTAGAGAGCTGGAATTGAAGATTCTTAGATCAGTGGATCAAGAATATGTAAGTATATATGCATCTGTTGTGAATTTGTAAGAAAAAGGTTATTTTGGTGAATTTACTATTTCTATGAATGTTTGTTTTGTTTAATTGGAAAATTTTTGGTGAGTTGATGATCATCCTAAAATTGATCATAGTTTGATTAGGGTGTTTTACTGTTTAATGTTTTGCTTTGTTATTTGTTACTATCTACTGTCGCTTGTACTTTGATTATCACACTTTTTGTTGTTATTGTTCTTTTTTTTTTTCTAGTGTGTGTTGTCATGCTTTTTTGTTCTGCTTTGATATGCATTGCCTTGAGCAGGATCTATTGGAAATAACCTCTCTACCTCTTGGTAGTGGCAAGGTCTGTGTAGCTCTATTTTTGCTAGACCCCACTTTGTGGGATTACACTAGGTATATTGTTGTTTGTTAGTTTAAGGAAAGCTATTACTAAGTAATGAATTTGTGCTATAGCTGAAAGCTCTACTGGGTAAATTCCTTTAGAAAAATCTGTTATAGGGTAAATTTTTGCTAATTCCATTATAAGTTATGTTGCCGTACCTATGTTAGATCCTCCAAAAAATGCACAGTTCCAACATACACCCAACAATAGTTTTGAAGAGTCCAAGCAACATATAATTTACAAAGTGTGGGTCTATTCTAGCACCTATCCTATGAAATTCTCTTATCATGTTTTTGAACGAACGAGAACTAGCTTGTACCCACATTGTTCAGGTTAGATGCACAACTCGATTTGCTCAACTGTAGAAGGTCATGCCTTCATGTTGTTGCATTTCGTGGTTTTCATAGATCTATACTTTTTTTGGAATCTATGTCTGATAAAGTGGGTGAACTGATTCAAGAGTTCTTTTGTGTGTTTGTATGTATATATTTGTGCACAAGCTGCAACCTCTCTTGAAAGATTATCATATATTTGGTTGTTGTCCTTACGTGGATTTTAAGCTTCACGTGGTAGAATTCCTATATTAAAAAGATTCTCAGAGAATAATCATAATTATCAATTTGTGCATTCAGCTCTGGCTGTCTGACTGTTGCCACAAGTAGTCATATGTACTTCTTGAGCCTCCATATAAACCTTCGGTTCTCTTCCATATTTTATGAAGGGAACTCGGAAGTGCTTGCTTTGACTTCTGACATGTATATTGATTTCTCGCAGTCTGGAGGATGGGGACTGAACTTGTTAGACATTGCATCAAAGAAGAAGATATGGACATTTCAGCAATTCCGCCTGGTTTTGAGTCACTTGCACCCTTCACCCTAAAAAAGGTGGAAAATAACCGACTCATGATTAATCAGTCATCCACAGCGAGTGTGTCAAAATTACATCGAAGTCAGGTAGAAACAAGTATTGAAGGTAATGAAGATGGAAAGATGATGAAGTCACTTAGGCGTAAACCTGGGGTGAACTATGGGAAATATGAGAAAAGCTCAGAAGATGAATCTGGTTCCGATCAGGTTGAGTAGCTAGCCTATTACTTCCAAAAAGTTTACTTCAGCACCACTCATATTCTCTTCCTCTTGTGCAGAATCCCTCTGTAAGGCCTTCACTTCCAAAAGGGGTCATCCGAGGATGTGAAGGGTGTCTCAATTGCCAAATGGTCAGTATATGGAGTGAACTGCTTTATTTGTGTTTTATTTTATCACCCTATCATGGCTACTATAGTCTAGGAAGGTATCAATAAATAATTGTATCTACAAACAATAATTGTATTTAGAAATAACCATTTCTTCATGGCAGCCATTTAGGATAATTTAAGCGTTCTGGTAATTAAGATATGTGCAGCACTTAATACTCTGATCATGAAAAGTGTTTACCTGCCAATGGAGTTGAAATCACAAACATAAAGCTAAAGGAGATATAAGCCAACATAGAGTGTTGTAGGTTTATTACATGTATATGCTGTTTTAAAATTTCAAGCTTGGAACAGGTAACTGCGAGATGGCGGCCAGAGGAAGCTTCTAGGCCCGATCTTGGGAACGCTCCAGTGTTCTATCCAACTGAAGAGGTCCTATTTTAATTGGCTAATCAACTACTTTCAGTATCTCTACCTGATCACATCACACATTCACTTTTCTTATCCCATAATTTGAAGGAAGTTTTATGAAGTCTTGCCTGGTCAACTTTTCTCAACAACTTTTTCCAATCTCCAGGAATTTGAAGATACCCTGACATATATGGCTAGCATACGCACCAAAGCAGAGGCATATGGTATTTGTCGCATAGTACCACCTGCTTCGTGGAAACCTCCATGCCGTCTTGAGGAAAAAATTATATGGGAGAACTCCAAATTTGCTACCCGTATACAGAGGATTGACAAACTTCAGAATCGAGATTCGATGAGAAGGATGTGGGAAGCTAATATTCATAAGAAGAAGAAAAGAAGAAGATGCTTAAAACCTGGAGTAGACCTGGGTAATGGTAGTGTTGACAATAGGACCCCTGGTGAAGCTGCTATCTTTGATGCTGAGAGGTTTGGATTTGAACCTGGTCCAGAGTTTACTCTGGATGCATTTCAGAAATATGCTGATGATTTTAAGGCCCAGTACTTCAGGCAAAATGAAGGACAGTGTCCCTCATTGGAGAACATTGAGGGTGAATATTGGCGGATGGTCGAGAAACCCACTGAAGAGATTGAGGTGGCATTCTTTGCTGATTATCTTTTTTTCTTCTTATGGAAACCATCTTGGATATGTAACACTTTCCTCCTTTCTGTCATTCCTTTGTCATCATTTCCCAGGTGCTTTATGGGGCTGACTTGGAAACTGGAGTATTTGGAAGTGGATTCCCTAAACACGACCATCAAGTTGGCTCTTCTGACACGAAGTATGTGAACTCAGGGTGGAACTTGAATAATTTTCCAAGGCTTACAGGTTCTGTTCTTACATATGAGAGCAGCGATATATCTGGTGTGTTGGTGCCTTGGCTTTACATAGGAATGTGCTTTTCATCATTCTGTTGGGTAAGTGGTATAGTTCCCCTCAATTGCTTCATAATGTACTGTAATAAACTGAAGTTTATTGGGTGCAATTGCCTCATCAAGTCTTTCTGTCGATTGTGTAGCTCCGCAGGTGCTTATTTCTTTTTAATAGGGTTGCTCTGACATGTTGAAATATAATTAGCACATACCTTTTTCATATGCTTCTTTTCTACAATTTTGTTTTGAGCTGTAAGCTTCTTTGCTACAAAATTTTCTACTGCTGCTAAAGAACTAATAAATAATATTTTTTCCAGAAAAAGAATTTGTAAAGCCTTCAATAAGAATAGAAATATGCACAAGTGCTGATCGAGCAAAGCTCTTGATCATGTTTATTCGAACTATCAATGGGTGGTATTAGCGATTGCTTGATTGTGATTATTCCTTCCTCTTGCATTGAGGAGGAGCTTCTTAAAGGCAGTCTTTTTGAGTTCATATTTTTGGAAAATAAGCACTAGTTGTTATTGGAACAGCTCTTGATAATCCTTTTCTGTTGAATTGGGTAGCAGTGTAATTTAGTTTGCTTGAAATATATGATTTGGATGATCATGCTTTTCTTTAATAACCTGAAAATATAACAACCCTTGTGCTTTTGTCTTATTTACTTACCAATTCTCTTTTCTAAATTTTTACCCAACAGCATGTTGAAGATCACCATTTATACTCATTAAATTACATGCATTTTGGGGCTCCAAAAATGTGGTACGGTGTGCCTGGAGCAGATGCATCGAAGTTGGAGGCTGCTATGAGGAAACACTTGCCTGATCTCTTCGAAGAGCAGCCTGACCTGCTTCACAAACTGGTGAGCCCAATCTTCATTTGATCAAAAAAGTAATTGAGTCCTAATAACATGTCTCTTTGTTGGTAATACCTGTTCAAGAATGACATATTTTAGGGTTGTGAGGTATAGGTAATATGTGATCCCATTCATATTGTTGCAATGCTATAGGGTCCTCATCAAATTGAACTGTAAACAAGAAACTGTCTTACTGTAAATCTTACTCTTCTCGTGGAAGATCTGTCTGCTGAGTCATGTAGTAGAGTATTCTTTACAAAACGGTGACAGTTAATTTGCTTCACACAAGTTGGAACAACTTCTTATAGGTGGTTTATTTTTTTTTAATAATAACCTATTATTTTATGCAGGTTACACAACTATCTCCCTCCATATTGAAGTCTGAGGGAGTCCCAGTTTATCGTTGTGTCCAAAATCCTGGAGAGTTTGTTTTGACCTTCCCAAGAGCATATCATGCTGGTTTCAATTGTGGCTTCAATTGTGCTGAAGCAGTAAATGTTGCTCCTGTTGATTGGTTACCCCATGGGCAGAATGCAATTGAGCATTACCGTGAGCAAGGCCGGAAAACTTCCATATCCCATGATAAACTATTACTAGGAGCAGCTCGAGATGCTGTCAAAGCGCACTGGGAACTCAATTTACTGAGGAAGAATACCTCAAATAATTTACGATGGAAAGAAGTTTGCGGAAAAGATGGAATTTTGTCAAAAGCATTAAAGGTAGAATTTTTTAGAATAAAATAGCTGCATTCTTTAGGGGAATGTGCACATAGTGACACCAATATTCTATCGATGGATATTCCTCAATCTCCATATCCATTTTCCTCTAATTTTTCTTCTGTTACATTGAGGGTATATTTTCCTATCTTCTTCTTTGTAATTTTTTTTAAAAGAGAAGGGGTGAGGGGCGATTGGGGTTAGACTGATACTTATAGAGGTTGTCCCACTGATACCACATTTAAGTTCTATGTTCATATAAATTTTGTTACTAAGCGTCTAAGCCTAGTACCTCTTTATTCAACTTCACTACTGAGTTATGTTTTGTGCAGAACCGTGTTGAGATGGAGAGAGTCAGGAGGGAGTTTCTTTGCAATTCTTCACAAGCACTAAAGATGGAGAGCACTTTTGATGCTACTAATGAGAGGGAATGTAGTGTGTGTTTTTTCGATCTACACCTGTCCGCGGCCGGCTGTCACAATTGTTCGCCCGACAAATATGCATGCTTGAACCATGCAAAGCAACTGTGTACTTGTTCCTGGGGTGCTAAATTTTTCCTCTTCCGTTATGACATCAATGAATTAAATGTACTAGTTGACGCTTTAGAAGGGAAATTGAGTGCAATTTATCGATGGGCAAGACAAGATCTTGGATTGGCTTTGAGTTCTTATGTAAATAAAGAGAGGCAAGTTGCAGGGATTGCAGGTAAATTATCTCTTAAACCTGAGGAATCAGTGCTAAAAGAGACAATCACAGGACCCTCTGTAACTTCCGTGAAAAAGGAAAAAGATGGTGGAAATTCAACACTCTCGATAAGGGCCAGCAGCACTGGTTTTTCATTGCATAAAGATAAACAATCCAAGGAGCCATTAGCTTTGGAATCAATCAAGACGTCCTCTATGCCTGACAATACTTCTCATGGAATTGAGGGGACACAGAATGGCTTTCAGAGCAAAAGGGATGAATCCATAAAGGTGGTTCCTTCTTATAGAACTCAATTTACTCAGCTGTCCGTTGAGGGTGGTTCATGTAGTAAGAAATTATCAACAGATAAGCGTGAAGTGAAGGGAACTTCAAGTCTTGGTGATGATGTTGTGATCCTGCTCAGTGATGATGAGGGAGATGAGACGAACAATTCAATTCCTTCGAGAGATACTGTGGGAAAGCAGACAGTGAACATAGGTAACAGTGATAAACCTGTCCCAACAACATCCATTGATAATGCAAGAGTCACTGAATATGGAATTAATGGCTCACCTATTTCAGAGAGCATGAAAGTTGAGGATAATGCAAAAGATGAAATACATTTTGGACCTAATCGAGATACTCATTCTTTCGTTGGAGGTTTGTCTGTAAATATGGATATTGATAAACATGCTCAAGGCTGTCAGGTTACAAAAGGGACTTCAGGCGGTAATATCAGAGATGCAGATACTTGTCCCCAGTCCCGGCAACCATTTGGCTGTAAACCAAATAAAGAAAATAGCCAAAACAAGGCAATGGAGTGTGCACAACCTTTATCAAGTGACTCTCCTGTCTCTCAAAACAATTTGGACAGATGTTTTCGCCAGAAAGGTCCTCGTATTGCAAAAGTTGTGAGGAGATTCGCTTGCAATGTGGAACCTCTGGATTATGGAGTTATCCAGCCTGGCAAGTTATGGTGTGACAACCGGGTTATTTATCCCAAGGGTATAATACATATGAAATAATCGTATTATTTTTACTCTACTCTTGGAAGTAATGACAGACAACTTTCTTCTTTTGTTAAATGCAGGATTCAGGAGCCGGGTCAGATACATTGATATTTTAGATCCAACAAATATGTGCCACTATGTTTCTGAAGTTCTAGATGCAGGACGAGATGGCCCATTGTTTATGGTATTTGATATTCTGATTTTTTGATTTTTGTGTGTGCCTGTGCCATTTTAATTCTTATTTTTGGATATTGTGGTGCATTTGATTCTGCCTCAGTTTCTTTCATGTTTCTTCTGCATTAAGTTTTCCATGTAGAGTTGAGCCGCACTTCATTTCTTATTAGCTTGATAACATGTCTATTTAACATTTATCATCAAGGGGTTTCTCCATGAAGCTTTGCTATCTCTCCAGCAGATTTCCAAGTATTGGCTACAAATCAGATTTATTATTTCTTTCACAAGCTTTGTGAGTTTTTATTTGGTTGTAGTTTGCTGTGAGGGCAAGTTCGACTGCTACAAGTTTTCATCCCTTTTGTCCAGAGGTCTATATTAGCTTTAATGAATTAGTCTTGTATTGGGATAATATTCACAGCCTATTGCGGGTTACTTCACAGTTTTCCCTTTTTTGCCTTTTTTTTGTTTTTTCCCAGCTTAGTTGGCATCTCAATACCTGTGTATTATTTGGTTATTCCTGCCATTTTGGTGTCATACTGTTATGTTATTTCCTGCCATTCTGGTGTCCACTTTTAAAAACAGATAAATCAACTGGCAGGTTTCATTAGAGCGTTGTCCAAATGAGGTGTTTGTTCACCTATCCCCTGTCAAATGCTGGGATATGGTCCGCGAGAGAGTGAACCAAGAAATATTAAAGCAACATAAGTTGGGAAAGCCGAAGCTTCTTCCTTTGCAGCCACCTGGAAGTGTTGAGGGCATGGAAATGTTTGGTTTTACTACAACAGAAATCGTACAGGTTCATTCACATATGTTCTTGAAATTAATATTAGATCCATAGGATTCACAAAATTCTAATCTGGAGAAAAATTTCAGTTGCCTATTATCTTGTAGATCAAAAAAATGCGGAACAAAATGAAAGTTGAAGGGAGGTCTAAAAGATCTCGTCTTGACATTATCTTTTAATATCAATGCAGGCCATTCAAGATATGGATTCAAACCGGGTATGTTCTGAATTCTGGAAATCTAAACCGTTGATGCAGACAGTACAATCTTCCCTAGCTGTGGACAGTTCGAAACTCAATATAAAATCCGAGATCTCAAATGATCCTACCGGAGCTGATACAGTTCTGAGTGGCCTACTCAAGAAGGCAAACTGTGAAGAACTTCATGCATTGAACAATCTTCTCAAAACCAATAATTTGACCCCTAATCAAGGTTTAATGACTCGCCTTCTTAATGAAGAGATCGATAAACGAGGTAGATGATTTTGATTTTCAGCCTCGTCGAGGCCTGGACTTCTCATAAGGAGTTAACCCTGTAAATGCTCAAGTCACATTCTAGTTTTAGGTTAAATTGCATTAGGTTGACCCCCATTTCTTGAATTTTTGCACTGGCTCTTAATAGAAAAAAAAAAAAAAAAGAAGGCCGGCACATAGTGTTAACATTTGGACTTTTGGTTCTTGAAATTCTTTGAGGAGGGTGATTGAAAATAGAAAAATTACATTTTCCAATCTTTGCTATGGAAAGTTCTGGATTTAATACTTGTAAATGTGAGTTATAAACTTGGTCTGAAACAAGCCTCTGAACGAGTGAACGCATATGGTTGAGCTTCTCATGAAAATCGAGTTTACGTGGCTCGTGATTCGAGTGCTTGTTGATGGGTCTTAAGATGATCTTTAATTTCATTTTGAAAAAGTGAAAAATTAATAAGACTTAAAATTTTTAATCTTCTAGGGGGGTGAATGACTTAAATTGAAAGTAATTTTTTAAAATCGATATATCATCTGTAGTATGGGAGATCTTGATCTAGGTTTGGTGTGAAAGTCATTGTGCCTTTAGACGACTAGAAGGACTCTCTGAAAATTTCTTGTTTAGAGAACGTTCTACAATCAATGAAAAAAAGTAAACATCCTATTTTTGCAAATCACAGTGTTACTTCCTCCATTTTTTTTTCAATATTATTTTATCATTAAATAACTACATAAAATACTAATAGTCAAATTTGAATTTTCAGGACATTATCAATTAAGTTAGTTTAATAAAATAAATTTCTAATATTTACTTTCTTATGGGCAATGTTAGACCAAGTACAGTAAGAAACTTACAAAAACCACTATAATTTGGTAGCTAATAAACAACTAAAGTTATTATTTCAATATTTATTATTTGTAGCAAATCTTATATTGTCAGACGCTTGTATATAATGTATTCTTTAAGGTAACAAATATAATTTTGTGTCAATTGAATTCGTTTGTGCAACATATACAATATGTATAAACTGTATTCATTTGCGCAGCGAATACAACCAAGGGGAAACAACAGAAGTATAGAAGATTATATTATACGCTCTAATTTCACTTGTTTTCATTCGCTCTATTATATAGATTATTACCAGCTTATATTCATAGTGTTCATTTATTCTAATTTCACTGATGTTGATTCACTATACTATATCAATTGTTATCAACTGGTATCATTAATATTCATTATCTCTAATCTCACTTGTATTTATTTGTAGCTATTGTTCAATTATTATTAAGTTGTATAAATTGTATGCATTCACTTAATTTTAATGTACCAACACATACAATCACGTTAGGTTGTATGCGCTCGCTCAACAAACTTGAGGGAGTAGTTTGCTAGGCATTTCAACAAGGATTTGGCCCAACAACTTTGCAACCTATAAATAAGCCCAACTTTTTGATAATTAAACATCAGAAAATGATTTCCTTATTAAAAATAATTTTCCTTTCCCCTTCCCCCCACCCGCATGAGTTACACCCTTAAGATTTATGAATTTTTACGAGACAATATGTTTTGACATCGTCTTTTAACTTATATTCATCTTTTTAAGTTTTTTGCATGTATACTCACTTTAAATATGCGTTCTATGAAGTTAAGCTTGACAAAGTCCAATTTCAAATATAGTGCTTGAAGTTATATAAGGTTGAAGTTCAATTATTTTGGCTTGACGTTTAGGTAAAATGAACTTCAACCATTTTTGCTTGAACTTCAATCATAATCTCACACAATATCTGAAGTTAGAAAAAAAAAATTTAGAATATGTAGATCTGAATTTATTCGAATTGAACACACACGTAATATTCTTTTTTTTTTAATTAAAAAAATGATATAAATTAAATAACAATATCAAAATTGGTGTCCGTGCACTTTATCCATTTTTTTTTCAAAAATATTTTTTTCATTGAGCAAATTCCAAAGATGTGAGGACCACATTCTCCCCACACCAAACCATGCCAATAATCATAACATTTTGTTTCACCCCAAAACCCTAAAAAAATTTTAAATTAATAATATAGAAACTCTAAAAGAAGAAGTAGTAATATTTAATAATATAAACTAAACTAAATAAAATTGTATAATTATCAGTACACTTAAATAGCAAACATTCGATAAAGCTAAATATGGAAATATGCGAGTGTTTGCACGGACAAAATCCAACGGATGAGAATTATCAACACTGCCACGTGTCATAAGGAGAACCATTGATTTTGGCTCGAAATACGAGGCCAATTGTTGTTACCCGACAAGTGGTACATGATGTGGGAAGAATTTAGATTTTGTGGCCCACAATTGACACGTGTCAGCATCAGAAGGGCAGTTCCGCAGATTGAGGAATTTATGTTATTGGAGATTGATAAATTTGTGGGATATTGGTGTATTTGTGCCACTCTTTAAGAGACAAATTTAGGGTTGAAAGGTGCACATTTTTTCATATATCCTTGGTAAGTGATGTTTTAGCTATAGACATTACAACAACAATAATAAATTAGGTATAATTCCATAAGCCAGGTTTAAGAAAAATAGATTATACGTAAACATTATTTTTACCTCGAATTGTTTTTGAAAGATCATAGACTAAAGTAGTGAGCATATTACACTATTTAAAGAATAATAAGAAGTAAAGAGGACATAGAAAAAAAATATATAGAGAAAGCACAACATAATATTCAAAAAAGGAGCAATAATAACAATCAGAGACGGATCTAAGATTTTAAATCTTTGGGTGCCATACTACTTTGAACAGTAACCTATACAAAAAAAACCAAGCGTAGAATAAGATAATACTTAATATTTATTAGCAAATATGTATACAAAATTTAGACTTATTCTGTTGGTTTAGTTAAGATCTTACTTACAAGAAGTTTAGGGTTCTAATTTACTATTTCACAATTCTTTTTACAATAAATTTGCTAACGATGTCTTGCATGGTAAAAAAGGTTTTAAGAAAATACACCCCACAGCGGGGCTTAAACTTGCATTCCTACGGTAGTAAACCTGAGCTTTAACCACTGGTACTACAAATCTCATTATTTTTAAGGGTGTCACGTTTAATATTTATACTTCCCTTATAAATATATATATATATATACAAATATATAAGTATGTACAAATTTTCAACCGAGACCACGGGGTGGCATGACACCCCCTCAGATGAACATAGAACCGGCCCTGACAACAATAACCAACTAATGTGATAGTATTGCTTAGACATTGGTGTTACATGTTATAACAAGGAGTTATTATGAATTGATAAGTTTTATGTTGACTGCTAACTTATCGCGATCCTTCTTCTTTATATGAGCTGGAGATCAATACCGTGAGGCAGAGTTCAATTACCAAACCAAGTTTACCAAATAAATTACTAATTTTTGTACATTGTATCGAATTAAATGATCACATGCTTCACCAGTTGTGTATAGCCTCTTGTTAAGTAATCCTTTGAGTTTTGATCTTGCAGTCGTACTTTTCAGCTATGAGAGTGTTTTACGCGTTAGCTAGACTCTTGATTTACATAAACTAAAGGCGAATGCTCATCGTTTACATGATAACATAGCAAAGGCGCACGAATTTATCGTTGTTCTTAACTCCATACATATTTTCGTTCTTAATAATCTCCATGAAAAGACTACAATCAAATCAAGGGAGATCAGTCAAGGCATGTGTTTACAACATGAAAAATGATAGTAAACCTTATTAATCTGACCCTTGATAAAGAACAAAAGAGAAAACACAAATCCATTTAAAAACTACTTCATCCGTTTAAACTTCTTATTTTACCTTTATTAATGAGATGCACAAATATATATGATTTTTTTTTAAATTACAAATTTCAATTTTTTGAACTCCATTATTTCCAGTCTAATACCATCACATAAATTGAAACGTAACAAAAAAGTGATCGACATGAAAGAAGGTTTATAGCATTATAATTTATAACATCTTTATAGTATATATCTTTTATGAACGAAAATAATTAGGTGTCATGCGGAAGCTAGCAACGCAAACCTCGAAAGACCATAAGTAAGAAGACAAAAACGAGAAATATATCAAAAGAGACACAAATAATTAACGTGGTTCGATCAACCAACCTACATCCACAAGAGAAGATGAGCAATTCACTATAAATATGAAAGTACAAATAATCGAGAGAAATAACCCCACACAATTCACTCGAAATAAAAAGAGGTTCACACAGGTGCTAACGTAACACTTGTGTCTCACAGTTTCCCCCCTGCACAAAACTCTCAAAGCCCTTAGGATTACATTATGAATGCTACCAAGTTAAAAATGAATAAGTTTCTATTTATAGAGTCATAAACATTTTCCTATAAGAAAAAGGACTAGCCAAATATGGAGACATTGTGTTTTCCTTTTAGAAAAAGGAAAATCTAATTATATTAGAAAAGTTAGGGCAAACACCTAACAATATCCATCTCAATTATCACTAAAGAAAAACAACAACAACAACAACAAAAAATTAACAAGCGTGAGAGTGTGATATATATTATACTCCCTCCGTTTTAATTAGTTTGTCTAATTAGTTACTTAATATACATAAGTCAATTAATGTATGCAAAATGAGTTCTTATTTTACATTGTACCAATACATAATTAAACTCAAGAAAATTACTCAATAGCAATATTAGCCTGTCCACAAAGATTTGCACCTACATTATTATCATCATGAATATTCTGATGAACTTCTTCCATTGCTATTATATTTTTCTGATTTGTTCTTGATCTTTTCCTTTTTTTGTCATAGCTAATTCCTCTAGACTTTGATTGAAAATTACGAACATCGCGTAAAAATAGCTTAACTGCTCGAGCCCCAAACGGGTTCATTTCCGAATTCCCTCCATGTTCTTCGTAAGCAGCACGAAGACGCCCTATAAGAGCGTCCAGACTTCCCCATGCTTGCCTTAAAGGGCAAGCACAGGGTGCTGGAGGATCTCGTACCCCGAAAAAGGGGCAAAGTTGGTTATGAACTTTAGTCTTACCGAACTGGTCCAAGTACCTATTAGAATAAGAAAATATTTTCATATTTAACGGCGGAATCAGGAATTTATATAAAATTATTCAAAAAAAATATATGTTCAAAAGCAAAATTTTAGACTCCTTTATATCACTACAATAATTCCTTATGTCAAGAGGTACAACCGTTTATTATATAACCAAAAAAAAGTTATAATTTTGCACCATAACTTAAAAGAGTAAAAGACAATAAAGTAAACATGCCTATTTATAGGCTTACATCGAAACATAAAATCTAGAAAAATCCTTAACTTTTACCCTAATTTTAATTAAGCACATATATATATAAAATCCTTATTTTGACTAACAAAATTGTGAAAAATAGAACCTAACATTAAAAAACAAAACTAATATTCCTCGGTTTCAAGTTGTAGTTTAATTTGTTTCTGTTTGATTTAACACAGAGTTTAAGAAGGTAATTTTTTTTTTATTTTATAGTTTTAAACTAATGATATGTATAATGTACCATAATGTTCTTTGTATAATGTACCATAATATTTTTCAATCTTGTTGTCATAAATATGACATGACATGAGATATTGAAATTAAAGAGTTGCTAAATTAGGAAGAGACTTTCCTTTTGAAACGGACTAAAAACAAAAGTAAGATAAACAAACTGAAACGATGAATTTTTTTTACAACATGCTCCTATCACAAGATCACACAGTAAGCTAACAAAATAATTAATGCTATATATACACATCTAAGTGTTAATAATACTATTAAACTAAGTACTGTAAAAGAATTATAGGTTAAAAATTTGTATTAAGTATTATTATTCAAACAGAACGTACCTTAGAAATTCCAGAACATGAATGCTGTTGCAATGAAGAAGTGACATTAAGGGATGATGATTTCTTAAATACTGACAGAACGTGTTCCAATCACGACGTTTTTGGTTCTCATATCGACTCAACGGAGGAGTTGAGAGAGTGTTAACGTTGTTACTCGGATCAACAATATTAGCAAAATCCATATGGTACTGAATGAGCTAGATATATGGTTTAATTTCTATCTTATAATAATATGTTAAACGCTAACGAGCAAGAAAACAAATATACCCTAAAAAAGCCAATGGCTACTTTAGGGTCACAGAGAGAGCACTAAGAAAAATCCCCTTTTATTGACTGAAAAATTTATTGGTTAGTAAGAGGAGGGTAGGGGATTGGGTTGTTTTGGTTGGGGGGGGGGGGTCAAATATGTAGTTGACCTAGTTAGTTTAGCATGTTGGAGATGAAAATGAAAAAATATTGGAGAATATATATAATCGATCTGTGGATAACAAAGCCAATGAAGATCAAATTTATAGAGGTCTAAGTGGTGTACTAATTAATGACACTGAAATATATATGCGTATAAAGATTGTGGCTATCGTACAAAAAATATCAGTAAATAAATGTCGTTGTATCCTAACTTTTTGGTAGTGTTTTTTGTTTTAAAAAAATGAGGAATTTAGAGAGACATGATATTATTCATTTGTGAAATTTTTGTTAAGGGGGGGACAAAATAGTGAGAAGTGAAGAGAGTGACATTTGTAGAAAGAGTTTATATTGTGATTCAAAAAGGGAAATGTTCTTAATTTGTCATTTATTTCAACTTGCATAAATGTAATCTACTAAATGTTAGGTTTTGCTTGTAAAAGTTGTAACCCCTACTAGTATTACTCAATATGAGGGCACGTGTATAATTTGAAAGCAACAATACTATAAGGATAACTACAATCCAACAACTCCAAGGAAACTTCATGGCAATTAATACATGTAGGGTGTGTTTGGTAAGAAGAAAAATTTTGTTGTATAGCGACACGTTAAACGAAGATCGACGCACATAATTTCATACTCTTAAATGAAGAGGGATGCAAGAATATTGTGCTGGATAATTTAGAGTACTTTGAGAGTCATCGATATTTTGAGTGATGTATTGAGTTTGAAGGGGGTAATCCATAATATGAGAAGGAGAAGAGTGACTTGGTTAGATGAAATTCCAGTTAAATTTCGAAGGAAGCATAGGCAAAGTGTATTTGAAGTGGCTAATTAATTGGGTTGATTAATGTCATTTTTAGGATAACTAGAATGTCCAAAGAATGGAGGTGAAGTATACTGATTCAGTTGTACAAGAACAAGGGTCATGATATTCAAAATTGCAACAACTACAGGTGCATCAAACTACTAAGCCGCACTATGAAAGTTTGAGAGAGTATGGTTGAGATGAGAATAAGGATCATGAATATGTCTATTTTCTAGAACCGATTCGGATTCAGGTTGGAGCGATCGACAATGAAAGTATTGGAGCAGTATAGGGAGGGGAAAGACTTATGTATGGAGTTCATCATCCTAGAAAATACATATATATGACTAAGTCCAGAGGAAGGTTTTATTTAGATGTTTGGAGTCTAGAGGTGTACTGCATATTTAGAGTGATTAAGGACATGTACGATGGAGCCAAGACCCGAGCGAGGACAATGAGAGGAGACTCGAAACACGTCCTAGTCGAGACAAGATTGCACCAATGATCAGTTTTGATTCCATTTTTATTTGTCTTGATGATGGATGAATACACACGATATATAAAGAGGAAGTACGTAGCATAGTGTGTGTGTAATTTACAGACGATATAGTACTGATTGACGATACACAAATGAAGTTAACAATATATTCGAGAGTTGGAGACAAACCCAAGAGTTTAACCACTTCAGGAGGAGCATGACTAATACAAAGTACATGAGTACAAGTTCAGTATAGCATCACTGGAGAGGATGAGAAAATTGGGATTGATACACAACTCATTGTCAAGAGAAGAAAGTTCAAGTATCTTGGGTCTGTAATACAAGAAAATTAAGATATCGATGAAAACGTCGCACATCATATTGGGGTAGATATAATTAATGCTCACATCCTATATCCTATATGATAAGAATGTGTCAACTAGACTTCCATATAAGTTAGAAAAAGTAAAGTCTAAGCGCATATGACACGAAAAAGAAATCCTATTTCTATTGAGTGTATGGTTGTTAGACCAACTATACTGTATGACTCGCACAACTATTATACACACGTGTGAAGTGTTAGTACAACTTATTTAATTGAGTAGCATTATTTTATAGGGACCATTTTGAGGAAATTTCGCAAAAATTGTGGTTTAATTTTCTCATTCTTAAGATATGCATACTACAATTTATAGCACAAAACAACAAAAAAGTACTATTATAAATTGTCTTTAAAATTGGCAGCTAATTTCAACTGAAATCACTGCTTTTGGCCCCCACCTTCATTAAACCATCTAAATTAATTGTTACTAGCCAGTCCGGTTGACTCGAAAACGAATCTAAAATTTAAAGTTTATGAATTTTTATAATATCTTCAAGTAATTATTTTAAAAATAACTAAATTTGTAATTAAATATTCATACAAATTTAAAAAGATACTATTTTCTCCCATTCTATCTCTATGTATATCAAATTTTTAATTGATTTCTTAACATATATGTATTTGATTTGGAAAAAAGCTACGAAATTCACGTGAATCCGTAAATGACTATAAATTTACTAAGAAAAGTTAAAATCTAGAGAAGTAAATATATAGAGATAAACTAAGGGATTTAACATATATTTATATACATAAGAATATATATTTTTTAATCTATTTTCACTGTAATTTTCCAACGAATAAGTGTTAGCTGTTGGTAACTGCAGCCTTGAGTATAGAAATTCACTGTCCAAACTAAATACTTTGACCTCTGTACTCTCAACACAGAACTTGTCCTGCAACTTTTGGCTGCTTAATTCACACCTGTTTAATGCAACTGCTTTGGTTACAGATTATGGTACAATAGTGACAGCAATAACTTACATAAAAGGGCAGTTCAGTGCACTAAGCTCCTACTATACACAGGATCTGAAAGAAGGCTGAACCACAAGCATCTATTTACATAATGATACAACTCTACCGCTACCAAAACAATATCTTCAGTCTCGTTTTTTTACTGAAAGAACAAGTTACTTCTCCCTTACAGACCATCCAGAAGGGAAACAAATGCAGTCAAACCTCTCTATAACGGTATTGTTGCTAAGATATTTTGGATGTTAGAGCAAAATGTTGTTATAGAGAATATATAACATAACATGAAAAGTCAGTTTCAAAGACATTATAGTGAAACTTGTGTCTAAATCAATATGCTCAACTAATTAGACCTGCTGTTTCCTCAATTGAATCTGGAGCAAAGCCCATATACAATCATATGTACAGTGTATCATGAACAAATTATTCTAATGGTTGTAACTTGTAAGTCACAACTGTGTTCAACAATAAGATAGTTATCCATATGGACATTCGTTCTCTACAAAATATCTGCTTCCAAATTTGTGCAGATAATTAGGACAAGCTAAAAATGTACCGAGTTCAAAGGTCAATTTTTTTTATCTCAAGCTAGAAGTGGACTGACTCGCAGGAAAATTTCTGATGTAGCCATAAAATCATGTTGCATCTCCACCAATGAAGCCTGGCCTTTACATTCACCGGTAGATTTCTTGCTGGATAAGCAAATTTATCTGGTCATTTCCTGAAACCAGCAGATTGCTTGATACACGAGGATTGGCATCGATCTGACTGTCTGGGTGCTAGTGGCATCATGTTGGTTAAAACAGCACCAAAACCAATCCCACAATCATGAATGGGGATATTAGGTATTCAGGGAACCAACTGATGGGATATGATCAAGGAATTAAGCGCAGAATAGTCATTGCCAAATGAAACGGCCAGGGGTGGTAGCTTCATGGGGAAAAAAGTTAGCACCCATGCAAAGTTCCGTCTGAGGAATTTGTCCGTCTTCCACAAGCAATCAGCATAATCTTGATAATCTCTTCCGTTTTTGCTTCTTTTTAGCAGCAGAACTACTTGAATTATTGTTGATGCTGGAGGGGAGAAGAGCAAGAGCTGATGGTCTGCCAACAGATGTTCTGCCCTTTTTAGCAACCCATCTCAAAGGCATATTATTTACTATGGTGCCAATATCATTAGACTGGTTTAGCTCAACAAGCTTCCGAATTTGATCAAGCATCTGATGCGTCCATGCTGTTGACAAATCCAATGCGATTGAATCATCCACCGGTTTTTTTGACAGACTATCTAGAATCTCATTGAATGATTGAAATGACATAGAAGGTCGATAAGATTCAAGATTCCCACATATCATATTGACTTTAATAACATGCTTGCACAGATTTCCTTGCATTGACCATTCACAATCACAATGGGCAAATTCCGATCCAGGATTCCAAACTAGTCGTGCTATAGTGCTGTCTTTCTGGCTCAAAACTTTTGCGAAGGAGTTATCCTTGCAATCCAAGGTCACAGCAGCATCAGGAATCTGCAGAGCTCTACGCCAAGAAGTGGTGGCAATATACTCTGCCTTCACATTTTGAAAAGAATCACTCTCATCTGCATATCGGTCAAGCCAGTAGCTAGAGTGTAACTCAGTTGTCAATTTGTGAACTAACCAATCAACCCTCTGGAGTGCTCCAAGATGTGAATCATCATATAGTCTGACTTTCAGCTTGACATGATATGCTTCTATTGCACCAGATGCTTCCTGGCTCGCAAGAGGTAATGTCTTCATTGTAGTAAGCCACATTTCTGTACTATGAAAAGAGCAATTATTACAGGGTAATACCGGCAAAAGATAGAAAAATATTCTGAACAGATGATTTTATATAATAAGGTGAAATAAACTAAATATAAATGTAAATAATGGGGTGCATATATAGTATAGTTATATTGTTTCTATCTGATTTATATGTTTTGTGTAAGATTATGTTCTTCTTCTTCTTTCTTTGTGACCAAAGAACTTTTCTAGGTAACAAAAGTAGATAACAAACAAAGAGATGATCTAACCAAATTTAGGCACCCATGTGGCTTTGAAATACTGCAAGAAGGCCATTTGATCAACAAAATCTTGAGAAAGTTCTTCTAAAGCAACAAAAGGATCACTTCCATCCCAAATGCTGTACACTATGTTTCCTAGACGCTTAAATATATCTCTTTGATCTTCAATATTACTACATTTCTTGATGATATTTCTCAACCATGATCTACGGATCCGCCAAAGTGAAAATAGAACTGGACATGAAAATATCTCCCTGGAAAGACATTAAGATCATGTAAATTAGTTATAGAACCACATGACTGACCAGATACAGAGAAATGGTAGACTACAAGAATTTTGCCTTATGGGGTCAATTTCTGCTGCAGCATCGTCAATTAGAAAACCGTTGACTTTCCATGTTGGATCAACCGCATGGACACGATCATTTAGAGCTTTCATCCATTTACTCACATCAGGCTTGGCAATTGTGCGGGTGATGATCCAAGCAACAGGAAGGGCGTGCTGTCTTGAGTCAAACACAAGAAGTGTGCACAAAGGATACTGCCATTTTACACAGATTTAATTAGAACTATGGATATGTCGTCAAGGTTTAAAGGAAAAGACACAATTGCTTTATTACCTTTAGTTTCTTTATACCAAATGTTGAATCAGCTGCTATGAGACTACAGTGCCCAAAACGAATCATTTGTTGTAACTGCCATTCAGTTTGGATACCCAAGATGAATGGATCATTTTCTGATGTATCCTGATAAAAGAAAACAGACTTCTTATTGCGCTCGACCCACAATCTTATGCTAGCTTGATCATCTAAATCCAACTCATGAGTAGATCTTTTAATAATCATGCCAAGTTTGTGGACATACTGAGCAGCAAGGCTGTTCACTTTGGCATCAGAACCACAGTAGCGTTGAATACCCTCTATATGCTTTGCCAAAACATTCTCCTCAGGAATGCCAAGATAGATCATAGACATAGTTTGCTGTTGAATCTCATTGCAAATGTAAGGAATCTTTTTTGCACCAGGGCCAATAGCATCTCTATCAAGTGGCCCATGGCATACAAAACCGGACTTGTTAACATGACGCCTGTTGTTATATATAAGAAGTGCAAGAGATGGACGGGCATACAAACGCTTCACTATAAAATGACAAGTGCAGCCCCTCATGGACTGGGGTCTAGCGGCACGGTTTCGAGTGTTAAGCCGATATCGTCGACTTGGTAAAATACCACCACCTTCTCCATAATTTTCCGGGCCAAAGGAACACCAATACCTGAAATAACAGCATGACAAAATATGAAGGAGATACTCGTAAATAATTTCAGCTTTCACATTCATATTATACCAAAAGTTATCAAAAAGGTAATCTATTCCGCAATATTCTGTAATAAGAGCAGCCCTTACGATTATTGAAATCTCATGACTTCTCAAACAGCTACAACTAGGTGTTACTCTCTTATTCCCATGATTTTTTCCCTAAATAGTCAAGCAGGTTTTCACTAAAGAGGATATTTTACATATTTTATGTGGTAGAAAGTTAAAAACCTTCTTACGATAGTACATATTATGAGCTTTATTCTTTGCCGTTGCAAAATTTAGTCCTAGATGACCTTGATCTAGTTTGACTTTAGAAAGTCAAATACTAAACAATTATGGGCAAAGGAATAACATATTGGTCGAAATAGTAAGTATTCAAGGGATAATAGTGGCGACCTAGGAATCTTGAATTAATTCTCCTCTTTACCAAAAAGGATTCTCCAATCAGGTTGCCAAGCAAGGATGGAAAATTCAGTAAGGAGCTGTTACAATTTTATCCAGAAACAAGATGCTGACTGGGGTCTGGGAATAGATTGAGCATGAAAATGTTGTGGAAAACAAAAGCTCCTCCAAAGTTTGCGTGCTTTGGATGAACACTGCTACTTTAAATGCAATCTTTGACACAGGTAAACTTACAAAGAAGTGGACATGTCATCTGCAGCAGGGATTTGTTTTGCACGGATTATGTGGAATCTACTAGTCATCTATTCTTCTCACATTGCAGCCAGATATGGCAGATTTGGTACACTTTTTCATAATCTTTTTGGTGTTATGACAAGCTGGCAATATCATAAGGTAGAAAAGAAGATGAAGATCTGGAGGCCCACCCCTATATGTATCTTGTGAACTATTTCGTTTGAAAGGAATAGAAGATGTTTTGAGGGGAAACAACAACGTATATCTTTTGTTAAAAACAGACGTTACCGAATTTGTACTTTTGTTGTAAGAAGATCATGGTAAAAGATACGACTCAGTCCTTAAAGATTTTGGATTTTGTAGCTTAGGGTAATCTATTTTTTGTACTTTTTGGATTTTGTACTCTATTGATAGAGTACTTCTTGGTACCACTTTTCGGCACTGGATTCCAACTAGATTCAGAAAATGGATAAATTTTGAGTCATCTTTGACTAGATGCAGACTTAAAACTTCAAGCCCAACAATGACTAAATACATGAATGACATACAGGATTATGATATGACCTTAAAACAATTACATGACAGTGAGAATTTACCAACATATGTCAGATATAAAACTTTGTTATATAAAGTAAATTTATGAAGCTTAAACTACTAATACAACTCAAATGTTACTGAGGAAGACTGAGTATTGCTTCATCCTCCATCGTTTAAATTAGGCAAAGTCCTCATAGTTAGCTCTTTAAATTAGTTTTTTGTTTTGTCTGAAAACAGGAAGTTCCACTTCCTTGATTCTTGCCATGTCCCCCCACCCACCCCGAAGAGTTAAGCATTTACAAACAATCCTCTACATTCAGACTTATTTGCCCAGAAAATTCATTCCTAAGTTAATCCACCAAAAGATCAGGCAATAAAAAATTCAAACAAGTATGTAGTTTACTTGTTAAAACAAATAGAACGAAAGAAGAGGTCAGCATGACCATTATTCATTTCACACAAAAAAAAAAGTAAGAAGAGATCAAATGATTTATCCTGAAATGGTTGAAGCACTTACAGCCTGTACTCCAAATATTCATCATGCTTATACTCCTTTAAACTGCCTTTGCTTCTTTTCCTTCCCCTCTCTATGTGAAACCTTGTTGGGAATTCCACATTACAACACTCTCCAATGATAAAAGCATCAACTCGATCATAATGAATAAGGGCAACATCATCATGACGTTCTTCATTTCCGAATTTGATCCAACTCAAATCAGATGCTGAGAAGTCTTCACCGGGCGGATCTTGCACGGGGAGTTCAAGAATGGACTCAACTATCTCCATCTTCTAAAATATTCTGAATAATTAGTAAGGCACATTACTAAGGCGGTCAAACTAGCAACAGACAATCAACTTCAAGAAGGAAGTCAATTAAAAAAAAGATAACAGGGGCTAGCTGCCTCCATTGGACCACATGATCTGCATGCATTTTCATTTGAAAGCACCCAACTCAATAACTGCCAGGGGTTAGAGAAGGAGAAGAAGACATTTCAATTATCTAAGCCTCGAATTCCCAACTATTTTGGAGTCCGCTAAAAGGTGAATACGACATAAGTGGTTAGATTCATAATAGTAAACAGACAGAAGGCAAAAGGGCATTCTCCATCCAAAGTATATGTGAAGTGACCTACAGATAAAGGTGAATGAAAAGAGAGGTGGGAAAATCTTGATTTGATTTTGCTTAAAAGTAAGATTTTCCAGCAGATTGATCAATCGACAAATCCGCATAAACTTGCCTTAATATGAAGATGAATCTCTTTATAGCCTACTACACCTTTGATAAGTAGCGATAGACTTTATAAAATCAGTTGCTACGGTATATGATAAAGGCCAGATAACAGCAAGCATTAGAGGTAAGTCAAATAGAAAGACATGTATTTGGAAAATTCATAGGCACTAAAATTTATAATATCTCCATGAAGATGTAGCTCGAGCTGGAAGATTGATGGCAGTTTTAGCATTACATCAACAGTTCAAATTCTCTCAACATCTTGACAAATGACAAAAAATCATAACCAACAATAAGAAATGATAAGCAGAGCAGTCCCTGAAATTGGGAGACGGAGAAAACGATTAGAAAGCAAAAAAATTTTGGCTCCTAAAACCAACTAAAATGGAGGTCATCATTGTCATTTAAGTTGAAGGCACTGGAAATGATGGTGTTGACCTTTCGGTGCTTCTGTACCTCTGATTCTCAGGCCCTCCTCCCATCCCCAATCCAAACTATATCAACCAACTAATCTTCAATCCCAAATTAGCTATGGTCCATTATATGAATCCATTCCGCTCTATCCAAACCATTTCATTCCAATACCAACTAATTTATCTTTTAGCGAAACTAGGCCATTAAAAATAAATAAATTAGAGAGGAAAAGGGTATCAGATGAACAGGTCAAAATCGGTAAAACATGTCTGCGGCCACCTTGGCCAAAAATTTATACGACTAGTAATACCAAAAGAAAAAACCAGGAAAACAAAAGGTGAAAAGAAAACAAGAGTATTTACATACAGCAAAAAACCCACAAAAAAAAAATCTTTTTCAAGCTCCACTCAGGCACCAAAAGGTTTTATAAAAAAAGGAACAGAAAAAACAAGAAAGTGAAACAGAAAGTGTTCAAGGCAACATTTGGTTTTGGCATACTAGCGAACTATAGTTAAAGCCAACTATATGAAGACTCTCTACCCATTCCATTTTATTCCGTATTTAAAAGGATACATTATTCTTACGCTATTTTTTACGTTGAACACCTACTGCAACATCTCGGAACAGACTCTATTTAGCAAAACTAACTAATATAGACATAGTTCAGAGCAAAAAACAATATTTCCAGTTTCCAACCAAAAGACAGAAAAAAGAAATCTTAATTCTTGCTCCACCAAGGCTCCAAAAAGAAGAAAAAAAGAAACAGAAAGAACAAGGAACTGACCCATAAAATGTTAAGGGCAACATTAGGAACAATTCGTTTTAGTATACAGACGATAACAGAGCAAATTAAAAATCATAACAACCACAACAATCAACCAATGTACTACAATTAAACCTCAAACCTCAAAAAGTAGTTAAAATCAGCTACATGAAGCCTTCTGTACCCATACCATCTTATTTTGTACTTAGAAGGATTCATTATACTTGAAGTGTGTTCTACCTCTCGTGAAATTAGGAAAATAAAACGAATTTGTTCTTGTCTTAGGTATATAATTTGAAATTTAAATATAGATAATAGAGTTACACTAATTTTTAAGCTGAACATCCAATGCAACATCTCAGGACCTACTCTATTTTACAAAACTAGCTAACATGGGCAGAGTTCAGAACAAAAAACAACGTGCCCACCTCACACCTCAAAAGCTAGCTCTTGAGGGGAGGGTTGCTCAAGCCACCCCTTTTCATCCGATGTGGTACTCTTCAACATCCACCTCAGGCCCAGTGCTGGACATCTAGTGTGTGGGATGGGAACTGTTCTGATACCAAGCCCAAGGTCCATTTCTTTACCGTTCTAAAAAAGGAATATGTACATACAGCAGATACCCACAAAAAGAAACATATTCAAGCTCCACCCAGGCACCAAGATTGAATTTTTTTAACAAAAAATGAACAGAAAGAGCAAGAAATTGACACAGAAAATGTTCAGAGCAACATTAGGAACAATCGTTTTAGCATACAGTCGAAAAACAGAACAAAACAAGAAATCACAACAACAACCAAATCAACCAATAAACCACAATTATACCCCAAACCCCCAAAATTAGTTAAAATCAGCTACATAAATCACCAAACCCATCCCATTTTAATCAGTATTCAAAAGGGCTCATATTACTTGCACTAACTTTTACACTGAACATCTACTGCAACATCTCGGATCCGACTCTATTTTGCAAAACTAGCTAACATGGGCAGTGTTCAGAACAAAAAACAATATTTACATGCAGCAGAAACAAGGGTATTTACATACATCACATCCCCACAATAAGAAACATATTCAAGCTCCACTCAGGCACCAAAATTGAATCTTTTTTAACAAAAAAAGAACAGAAAGAGCAAGAAATTAACACAGAAAAATGCTCAGAGCAACATTACAAACAATTCGTTACAGCATAAAGAAGAAAACACAACAACAAAATCAACCAACAAATAGCAATAAAGCCTCAAACCCCAAAAATCAGCTACATGAAAACACCAAACTCATTCCATTTTAATCAGTATTCAAAAGGGTTCATATTACTTACAGTGAACATCTATTTCAACATCTTGGGGCCGACCCTTTTAGCAAAACTAACTCACATAGCCAGAGTTCAGAACAAGAAAAAAAACAAAAACAATGATATTTTCAGTAAAGAACCAAAAAAGAAAGCATTTTTACTGACCCCAGAAGAGAAATTCTTGTTCTTGTGGAGAACTAAACAAACTATGAGAGTATTAAAGATGTTTTTTTTTTTTGCGTGGGGAAGGAGTAATAGGGATGAAGGCGCAGCAGCGGCAGTAGAAATGTGGAGGAGGTTTTGCTTATTGATCATTCTTTTTTCTTTTTTTTTAAAAAAAATTATTTTTATTCATTTTTTGGTTTTTTGACTTTTAAGGTGACAAATTTAACTCATAAAAATATGATTCGTTCAATTACTTAAATTTGAATGGGTTAATGATTGATTTATTTATATATTAATTCAGTTAATTTTGATTTGTTTAATTTAACTTAATAAAAAGTCGGGTTGATTTGTTGACTCATGTGAAATTTTATTAAAATATGTGTAACTTTTTTTTATTTAATGTTTTACATATATAATTATACTCAAGAAGAAAATTTTATTAACTAATAAGCAAATTATAAGAAAATTGTGTTAAAATATAGAACTTAAGGTGAGTTTGGTGCGTATGGAAATATTGTTCAGAAAAGTTCTAAAATTATCTCATGTTTGATTAACATATTTAAAAAATGTTTATTAAATAAGTTTATTTTTCTCAATTTTTTTTAAAAAATGACTTTTCTACGTAAACTAAGAATTACATTTTTCAAAATTTTCTTTCAACCTCACTATCCGATTTTGACCTAAAATTCGGGACCTAAGCTTGATCCAAGTTTCGACTCCCATTGACTCGAGAACCGACTCTCGATCCTGGCTTGAATAGGGAGTTAGCTCCGGAATCAGTGTGGGAGTTGGGTACTAGATCGAGGTCTAAAGTCGGCTCTCAGGTCGAGGTCGAGGTTGGAGTCAGGAATCGAATAGGATTTTGGTCCGTGTTAAAGTGTGGGGATTCAGGTATGGTGTTACACTATTTTTTTTTCTTCATACTATGCATGTTTTGGAAATAATTTTTTTTTATTACTAGCCAAACACTATAAAAATAAGCATGAAAATCATTTATTTTTACTAGCCAAACACACCTTTAGTAAGGGCTTTAGCGGTTTGTGCTATAGTGATTCACAAGAATGACCTTGGAAGTGGATGTCATGTATCGAAACTTCAAGTTTAATATGTTTCAGTTTTTGATGTTGAAGGTTTGCCTATGAAGTAAGCGGGGGTTAAAAGTTCAAGAGTATTCATTTTCTAGGGTCATTGTGTGCAATTTCTTAGTTGTGATATGACTTACTCAGCCCATTTTGATTCAATCTATTTCAATAATAACCTCAAAATGATTATTTAAATCATTCTTTTATTATTTCAGTCCGTTTAATTCCTCTAAATTTAATTTAACTCACTTATTTACAATCACTAATCTTAACTAGTTATTGCCTTAAGTCAACAACACCATATATATATATATATATATATATATATATATATATATATATATATATATAAATACTTGATTATAATTTGATGTGTATACCTTAGACAGGGGGCACACTTTTATTTGTTAAAAGATACAACCTAATAAGCATTTGATCGCGCATACAATTTTTTTTAAAGTTTAAATTGTAAGAACAATTCATTCAGAGCACAGGTTTTCAATAGAAATAGAGTTTAGTTCAAGTATTTAAACGAAATATCCTTGCAGGCTTAAATCTAGCGATGTATAACGTCTTCATTTTAAAAATGATTAAAATTTATAAAATTTAATCATCATAAAATTACCTTCAAATTTTGTGGAATTGAAGTTGAGAATCACTTTTATTAGACTAATGTAATTGTAAATTAAAATCAGATGAACAACTTGCTGACTAGAATTGACAACTAAATTCACTCTTCGAGATCTCATAACATAAGAGAGTCCCTTAAAGCAATCATTGGTACATGATGTATCGTTAGTTCAAGAAAAGTCAAAAAGGAAAAAGTAAAAAGAAAGAAAAAAAATACGCAGCAACCTTTGAAAAGCAGCAAAGAAAAAAAAAACAGTCCAAGAAAAAGTTGGCAGCAACTTTTGAAAAAAAAGTTGTTGCCTCTTTTGATAGAAAAAACGCAAAGAAAATTAACGCGTAATTTTTTTTACACATTTTCATTCTCCTATAAATAGAGGACCTTGTACCCTCATTTAATTCATTCAGAAAAAGAGAGAGTAAAAATACAAAGAGAGTTATACACCAAGATAAATATTGTAGTGTTGAGTGTCCTCTTTAATAGTTGTTCCTTTTACAAGAGAGAAGTGTTAATTGTTGTTTTCTCCTCGTATTTGAGAGCAGTGTACTCTCATATTATCATAGTAAGATACTTCTACCCCGTGATTTTTCCCCTCTATCTGTTTGAGGGGTTTTCACGTAAAATTCCCGTGTCCAATTTATTTTCATTATTTATTATCATATCAAACTTTAATTGTAGTGTTTCCTCCCCGATGGTTAGGTTGTATCTTATAACATAAGAAAGTCCTTTAAAACAATCATTGGTATTGGATATATCGTTAGGTTGTACCCCATAGCATAAAAAAGTCCCTTAAAACAATCATTGGCATTGGTTGTATCGTTAGATTGTGTAGAGTAGTTTTCGAGATATCACATCAGCCCTATCACCACTATTCCTCTCACCTTATAGAGACAACATATACTTGTAATTGTGAATTAAAGGACAAAATAATGATTCAAAAAGGAACAACATTATGAGCCAACATTCATCTCTTACTAAATCAAAAGGATAAATTTTAAAACTAGTCCAACCATAAACATATGAAGACAAACAAAGTTTTTTGATCACTAAAAGGACATGAAATGAAAAGTTTAACGATTGACTAAATTAGCAAATGAAACTGGCTTATCCCGTGTAGCATTTGAAACAGCTTCTAACAAAAAGAGATCATGTCTGAAACCGTTTATCCGGTTACTTGTCACCATTTTCTTCAGCTACTCCTGCTAAAGCTCGCTGCAGATATTTAACGAGAAGAAAGGTAAGCGAAGATTATTGAGTTTATGGGCAATCATTAGTTAATGTAGATGCTTCGACTTATTTAACTTCTTACCTGAAGGCAAGACACAGCATAGTGCACATCACTTTCTGAAATCTGGTGGTGCATAACAAATCTGACTCTGCAATCGGAATTGGCAACATCTCAGTAGGTTTTGGCTTTGATATAAAGAATGCAGGTCTATTACAAGCTGGAGGATACCAATATTTTGAGGCTTCATTTTTTCCATAAATTAGTTGACTAAAGGAGAATAGACAACAACCAAATCTTTCGAAACATATCAAAACTGAGGGAAAAAACGATTGTAGTGTTGTCAATCTTCTGTCTTACCAAGTACCAACAAATGCAAGTTTGAGCACTATTAGCAGATTTTGAATTGAAAAACTAGTTAAGGCACTACAAGTGCCTAAGATTATTGGTATCATCTACTAGAAATGCTAACAATCTCAATTATACACTGTTGCACAGACTTTTCAAAAAAGTCAAATGTTAGATTCTCCAAAAGTAGTGTTTGTTTCGACATCATTTTTGAAACATCAATTATACAAAGGCATAATTCATAAATAGGACCTCAAACTTAACTTTAAATTTTAAGTTGGTAGGCACTTTAACTACCCCACTCTTAATTAAAAAAAAACATGTGAATCCGACCTGGCATAACGCTTGATCGGGACGCAATTCAGGCGCGTCTGGAGTAAAATTCGAGGCCAATAACAGGAAAAAAAAAAAAGCGGAAATGACACTTATGCCCTTAATGAATCCCTTTTATATATATATCCTTTATTTATTCAAATCAAAATCCCATTTTTTTCCTCTTCTTTCTAATTCTATACTCAAGCTTTTTTTGCTCTTTTTTCCCCACCATTTCTGATCATTTTTAATGGAAATTGCTTCGAATTTTTTTTTGTCATTGTGGAGAAAGAGCTATAATGAAGATGACCCATATGACCAAAGTTGTAAAAAGGAACGAATTTATAGTTATGGTCTCAAAAAGATTCGACAATTTATCAATAATAAACTTTCAAAAGGAAAAAATTAATTATACCTGGACTAAATTGATGAAGAAGAAAAGGCAAACATCCAAGAATATCAACTGAAAGCACAAATCTTGAACAAATTTTCCTTCGATTTGCGAAGAAATTATAGCTAGGGTTTGCGATTTTGAGAAAATAGTGAGTGAAAAGGTGAATTAGTTGACTATTTTATTTTTAAATTTTAAAATCTACGTGTAAATTAGTTGGCAGCCATTGAATGGCTAATAAATCCACGTCACAGCGTTTGCCTTACACGCATTTAGGTTGCACGTGTCGAGTGTTTTTTTGTTTAAGCATGGGATAGTTCAAAAGCATGGGATAGTTCAAGTGTCTACTTGTACACTATGAAAGTTCAAGGTCCAACTATGGATGTGATAATCCAAGTGTTTGTACCTCTTGAACATGCATGTTATGTAATTTCTCATTAGTTGAACTCCAAACGAGCTTAGCATGCATAAACAATCAAGGAAAATATGTAGATATGCTTAGATAGAGATTTAAAGAACAAAAGGCAAGCGCACCTCAGTGGGCCTTCTGGTAATAAAAGTAAACCATATTGTTCCAAAGTCTTGATCAACTCTATTTCGCTGATCTTTGACCCCTTCAGTATATCGCAATATACCTGATGATAAGAAAAGAAACTGTAAGGAGCTGAAAGAAACTTTTACATTGCAAGTGCAATATGGGGTCTCTCTCTGTGGACTACTGGAGAGGAGAGATTCCTTTCAGAGGAAAGAAATCCTCCCCGGAAGCCAGTTTTTCCTTCATGCACTTAGATCTCAGCTTTATGCAGGTAGCTTTTTTCGAATGTAAAATAGTTAGTGAATATGGTAACTAGCTCATGAGAAGTTTTGTATCACTGGATTTATCTATTTTAGGTGATTAAGTCTGAACTAGGTCGGGCTACAAGCAAGGTGAGGTAGTTGTCTATGAGGAGAGAGGGTTAACCGGGCTGCTTTTTTAATCAATGTCAGAGCAGCAATGGTTCATCTGATTGAATTGCACATATTTCCGAAAACACTTATCAGCTGTTAAAACTTAAAAGTAAGCATCATCTTTTAAATTAAAAGAAAATTAAGCATCATTTCTGATGTTTCAACTTACAATGTTAGTCTCTACAGTAGCAACATCAACTTTAAGCCCTTTGATTTTGTTAAGTTCAGCTGAGAAGCAAATGGGAATCATTAGACAGATGAATACAGTTGGTTAATAAACTCTTATCGAATGGAGAAAATATTACCGGCCAAAATCTTAGCCTTTCTGTGATCTCCTTCCAGCTTAACAAGATTCTCTTGTAAAGCGGTAAAAGCAGCAGCACAAAGGACACCAACTTGCCTCATTCCACCACCTAGAGTCTTCCTCAGGATTTTGGCCTATAAACCGAAGGAAACAATGAGCTATGTGTCAAAGAACAAATAACTTTTTTTATGCAAAAGCATACATACCCTGGCAATGAAGCTCTTCGAACCAACAACTACAGATCCAACTGGAGCACCAAGACCTTTTGATAAGCATATCTGCACAGACTCTTAAATGAGCAGAACTTCGGGAAAAATACACTAACAAACTTGTCATACATTACAACATAAAGCATAGAAATATCTCTTTGTTTCTCCTTTAGGATACCATGTTATGAATAAAATGTATTTGTTCGTTACTCAATAAGTGGATCAGAAACAACTAGAGACAATAAAGAGAAAAGGTCATCTAGATTTTTGGTGATAATATCACTTACCGAAACTGAATCAGCAGCCTGTACAAGCCTATGAACAGGCACTCCAAGTGCCTAAATGACAGATTAATTCAGTTAATCAGAATTAACATAAAAAAAGAAGGCATACAGAAAGACAAGCGTATAAGCCCTTAAAAGTAATTATGGACAACTCTACAATTTAGACTCCTATAAAACTCAAAAATCCATGAAGTCATATGTCCATAGAAAAGAACGATGATTATTAGATCTGTCAAAAGTCAAAGCAGGCACTTAAGCTATTGTGCATAAGTATGCTTCTAGAATAAAAATGTGCTTTGAATCTAATATTTATCATTTTAACCACTCACAATCATTTTGTAGTTGTTTAGCAGAGAAAGATTGAACTACCTGTAGTTGAACATCCAAGTGAAACAAGCTAATCTTCTTAAATCAGCACGCCGATAAAATACATAATTTTTCTTTTTAACTTCAATAACCGTCCTCGAGAAAACTTATTCTATGTCTAATTGAGGAAATTAAGTTTCACTCTGTTGTAACCTTCCGAAAATTCCATTAATATGATCAGTTGATTCCAACAACACGGTACTCCAATTCTTCAGAATTTCAATTCTATATCCTAGTTCAAATGTAGCTCTTTAATTATCTTTCAAGTCCCATGAGATCTCAATTCACAAAGGTGCTACTTGTTTTCACATAGCATTGAACAATACTAGGATATTCTTCCAGAAACTACTGAAAATCAACAATACTAGGATATTCTTCCAGAAACTACTGAAAATCACTCATTTTTGAAGATCCATCCAATTCAGGGTAGCATTATTTACCGACTCCAGACAAAAGGTTATTTCCTAACAAGCAAAAAAATTGTGTACTCACAACTGATGCATTGAATATACGAGCTCCATCAATGTGAAGCTTCAGACCATACTTCTTTGCTAGCTCTCCGACTTTGTCTGTGTACTCCGCAGAAAGGCATCTGCCTCCTGAGCTGCACTCATAGAATGTTGTTGATTAAGAACTTGCATTATAAAGAGAGACAATACTCAAACTGACTACAGCAATCTGAGGAAAAAGATCTATACTCAAACTGACTACAGCAATCTGAAGAAAAAGATCTACACAGATTTTAGTCATGTTTTGTATCTAATATTTGCTAGGAGTCTTTTAATCTTGCTAGAGGTTTATGCCAATTGAAACGTAGAGAATTTATAATGCTAGAGGCACTAGTTCTTTTATAATATTGGACTGATATGGGCTTAAACAAAGTGACATGATCGGTGAAGATTCATTTAACCGATCCCAACTTGCTTGGAAGTGAAGCATAGTTGTTGTTGTATGGTTCACGATATGCTAGATATATACAGCTCTAACAAAAACTAGCACAAATCCAAAGCATTACCAGATAATACACCAATTTGAGGGTTGCCGTAAAAAAAGTTAACGGTGAGAGAATATTCTTACTGAGCATGTGAATTCTCCAAGCAGATCAGCCTAGTGGTCGGGTAACATATTTCAAATCTAGGATCTCGAATCGCAGCTTCAATCAGATCAAGATCCATGGTACCATCTTCATTGTTCTTCACTGTCCTTGGATGAACACCTCCAAGGGTGGAAATACCTCCATTTTCATAAATATGGATATGGGAATAATCACCAAGAATAATCTCACTGCCCCTAATTTGGCAATGAGTCAGCACACTAATAAGGTTGCCCATAGTGCCTGAAGGAACAAATAATCCTGCTTCCTTGCCTGTTATCCTTGCCATCTCAGATTCAAGGCGTTGGGCTGTTGGATCATAACCCAAGACATCATCATCCACTTCAGCATTGGCCATTGCGTTCCGCATGGCTTCAGTTGGTTTAGTGACTGTGTCTGAGCGAAGATCTACAGTTCTTACCACCATCTTCACCGAACTAGAAAACAGAAACACATCAATATATCCCTATAAGTAAATAATTTCATTCTTGAAGAACCATTCATCTAGCTTTAGTATGCCCATGTAATAAAAAAATAAAATAAATTGCAAACAACTTTTTCAGCAGCAAAACATCAACACCCGACAAAAAAGATTCTTAGCTGGAATTTCAGAAAGTGTCTAGGAAACACAGACCTATAGGCACTCAAACAACACGGCAGATGAAGTACGATCACCAGTTAACAAAAAGAGATAGTTTATCACTCACCATGCAATAAGTAAACCTGTCTCAAGAAGAAACTTGAATACAAATGGTAAAGGAATTAGTGACAGAGCTACCCTTGTCCAAGGAGTGTCAATTGGCACCCTTTTGCTGGAAAGTTACACTGTGTAGATCGGTAAAATTACTTTTATAGATATATAAACTATGTTGAATCCCCTTGGCTTCTTCGTGTGTTTACTCCTCTATATTTTGACTCTCTTTAGTGAAAAATGTGGCTTTTCCACGGAAAGGAATACTCTACTTTACAATCAACTGTCATTCACTAAGCCTCAATCCCAAACTAATTGGAGTCAACTAAAATCATCTACAAACTAGATAAACCGGAAAAGCTCATTATCTTTAATAGTGTGGAAGCACACCCCTAACAGTGTTTAAATTCCCACAAAAAGAAAAACAAATTGCTCTGGTAACTTATAGTAATATAAGCCATGTTAGTGTGAATAACCTTCTCTAAAATTAGCAAGATAAAACTAAGTTCCATTATCTTTACATATAAAAAAAAAGATAAATGATGTAACAGTTAGGTCACACAAACAATATGAGCATTTAACTCAAATCCTAAAGTTAAAGAATAGAGAGCTCAATATCTTGATAACCTCAATCTTATTTACACGAATAAGGGACATTATATACTACTACTCCCTCCATCCCAAAATAAGTGTCTATTTTCCCTTTTCGAGGGTCAATTTGACTAATCTTCGAAACTAAATTGAATTAAATCAACTCAATATAGGATTTATGTACACTCTATCCTCCCCAGACCCCACGAGTAGAATTACACAGGGTATGTTGTTGTATTTTAAAATTAAAATTTTGACATTCAAAAGCCATACGAAAACTATTATAAGTTGCAATTTTGATGGAAAAAAAAACATTTTAAAATGTTGGTCAATGTTCACATAGTTTAAATCTCCAAAAGAGAACAATGACACATAATTTGGAACAGAGGGAGTAATATAATTCAAAACTCTTTCAGATACTCATAACATCATACAGTTTAACACAAACATAAATGCTAAAGGAAATAGATATACGGAAAAAGTTCATACTTTGTAAGCTTCTCTGCTCTGTTTCTTCAATATAGCAATGCTAAAGAGACAATTCACTCAACTGCAAACCAAATTCCACAAGTCAATCACCACAACCACAAAAAAAATAATCATCAAATCCTTCAAAAAAAAAAAAAACTCACATACAAAGAAGCATTCCCCCTTCAAAGGAAAAAAAAAACCAGAACCACAAAAAAGAAACAATTTTTTTTCACTTTCCAACTCAATAGGTGTCTGTCTTCTAAGCCACAAATTTCAAGAATCAAAGAGAAATAGCACTAGTACACATACATACAAACAATTACCAACAATACCCAGTAATCAAGATTTGGAATTTTGCATAAAAATTCAATCTTTTTCCCAAAAAACCAAACCCCACAACCCCAAAATTACAAAAAGATGAAAAATTTTAAACATAACAACTTTTGGACTGATTGCAGTGATACAAAACAGAAAAAAACAGTGAAACAGAAGTACTATCACATGAACAAAAACATCATCAAACACCTGTAACGTCTGAAAATGAGACAGCAAATAAGCACATTTAATCACATGCATGCAATTTTAATTTTTTTTGGGGTCATATCAATATTTTGTCACTAAAAAGCAAGAATGGAAGGGGGGGAAAAACAAGATTTTGTTACTAAAGAAAAAGATCCATATGGCAAGTTTATAGCTTTTTCAGGTTTGTTTTACCTTAAATTTAATGAATTGGCTGTTTAGTAATTATATTCTCTCCACTTATTTCGTATTTATAGTTGCTCATTTTGATTTTGTCTCTTAGGACTCGTTGTATAATGGATAATTAATTTCAAAATTAATTTTAGAATAAATTTATCTCGAAAAAACTTATTTTGAAATTGTGGTGTTATTAAGGATGAAACAACAATTTTAAAATAACTAATTTCAAAATAACGTGTTCCCAATAAACAAGTCGCAATACTATATTACAAGGGATAAACACAATGACAACTTATTTAATACTCCTTTTTTTTTCCTTGTGTGACTAGATATGAAATTGAGCCCGGTTACGGTAATCTTAGTAGTACAGTTAATTAACCATTTGAACTTTCATCTTGTTGGTGAAAGTTCGATCCTCCATCTTATAATCATCTCCTCAATTTTCTTTCCCTCTACCCTAGTTTTGAAAAAGAGAAAAAAAATTAGGCCGATTCGATATTTGTTTTTTCTATCTATCTATCTCTAATATTAAGTAATTGTGTGAACGACTAGTTAGGTCAAATTTCTGAAATTTAACCCTGCCCACAAAAAAAAAAGAAGCTAATTGGTTAGGGAGGATTGAGAAAACATATTTTTGTGTGTTAGTAATATTCTTATGTTTGGTGAGAGTCGGTTCTACATAAAACCACTAAAACAATGACTTGCTGTTTCAATTTTTTAAAAGCCCCATTTTAATATATATATATATATATATATATATATATATATATATATATATATATAGTTATCAAAACAAATTTTATGTATTGTTAAATTTGAAGAAATTTTTTTGGGAAGAAAGTAAAATAATGTTTTATCTTTTACTGTGGGACCGTTATAATAATTGAAAAAAAGAAATATTTTTTTTTACGTGGATACTTATTTTGTTGTCTGTTTTATATCCTTGTTACAACTAATATGAACCCACATTTTCCTTCAATTTATCTTTTTTTCATTTTTCGTTTCACTATTTTTATTCTTTTATTATTAAATTACTCTTATCTTCTACAAAATTTTAAAAATTGCAACAACCAAATTATTATATTAAAGCAACATATACTATTTTGATATCAATATATCAACTTACTAAATTCTTGAATCAGATTTTACTATTCTAATTTGATATTATATTTGTTCATTAAAAAAATTATTATTATTGATATTCTTACTCCATATTTATATATTCCTTATGATTTGTTATTAAAATTTATTCATTTAATATTTCAACTAGAAAATATGATTCACATCTAGAAAATCTTGTATATTTTTTCTTAAAAAATTTAAGACCTCTTTATAAAATTTAATTTTAAGTGGTTATATAAGAATGCTTGCTTTAATTAAGGGCTCAATTAGATTACGATGACTCTTTTATTAATCCTCAAAATTTCAACTTGTAATACTATAATTCAATTTGATTGTTTTTTTTTTCTGGTGGAATGTGTAAAACATGTAAGAAGATATGTTTTGAAAACTTTATGATGCTAACCTTAGGTGGAAGATAAAGAAAGAAGCTACTTCCAATGAATCTGGAATTATCAGTTTGATTTGGGCTTTTCATTCCACTTTTTGGGCCCACAAACAAAAAAGCATAATTTGAAATACATTGTATCCGTACGCATATAATATCTCATCTTTAAGTGAAATCGCTCCGATATAATATGTAATTATAATTGTACCATGTATGTGTGGCTAGTTATATAAGTGTGTGATATTATGTTTTCAAAGAAGAACCTGAATGTATGTGTGACCAATGTTATACGTATATATATATATATATATATGTTTTAAAATTAAAAGTTGAATGTTTATATATATATATATATATATATATATATATACACGTGAAAATATCATTTGTATGTGTAGTCAACTGAACTTAATGTACATGTGTCTTCAACTTAGATAAACTTAAGTGTTTACTTATTTAATTTTAAATAAATTTTGAGTGTCTATTTATACACGTTCAAAAATAAATGGCATAAATCTCAAGTGATGTCAGGTTAAAAAAAAAAGCACGTTTATATATTAATTTGGAGAAGTACAAAAGATGGAGAAGTTTGGTTAGACCAAAAAACATTAGAGTTACGTACGTAATGACGTGTTTGGTTTTGTATGTAAGGACTTTCTTGTCCACTAGAAAAATATTTGTTCAAAGGCTTTTTTTTATTCTGTGGTCTTTTATTTTGGATTGGTTAGTCATGACTCATGAACACTTGGTATATGGCCTATCGTGCATGTCTTTTTTCATTCAATTTAATCAAGTGGGAAAGATTTGAGTCATTTTGGAAATATAATATTTCGTTTTAATTTATTTATCTGTTTTTTTAATTTGACATGGAATTAAAGTTGGTAAAAAGGATTTTTAAATTTTATAATCTTAAATTAAAAATATGTCGTACGTAAAAAATGTCTTCGTCATGTGAGAAATTAGATACATACTACCTCTTTGTCACCTCGTTAGCTACTCTCACTATAACTGTTCTATTAGACACCTTATTACATTTTTATCACCTGAACTATTTCATTTGATATAGGTACTATTTTCCCACCATTTTAGATACTAATCTTGGGAACGTGCGTTGTGCGTTTATCCAAAATATTTCATATAAATTTTGTATTGCAAATGACATATTTTATCCCCTTTAAATCTATTGGTATTTACTAAAAAAAATCTATTATTTTTATGATAGAAAATACATATATCTTTCTAATTAAAAGAATACATCCTTAATTATAAAATTCATTAAAAATGTGTAAAGTAAAAATAATTAACTATTGTACAAATACAATATTCAAATGAGTATACTAAAATACTACATGTTAGGCTAATGTATACAAAACAACAAACCATTGTAAATTTTCAATAATAATAACAAAACAATAGAAATCTGTACAATTAAAACAAATACGAAACATAAACAGTAAACAAAACAAACAAAAAGAGATAAGAGAAGAGAGCATAGAGATTTTCTCATATATTTTTTTCAACTATTTTAAGTTTGTACAATATAGTGTCAAATGTCTCTATTTATAGGATAGGATTGAAGAACACAAAGGGTTGTCATGAATATGACATTAATCCATTTGAGATCATAGATGAGAGATGAGAGTAAAAACCATAATGAATATAATTATTAGTGGGAGTTACGTATATTTACATAATGAAGAGTTAGTGAAAATAAAATTTATGTAATGAAATTCGTGTAAAAATTGCTAATTCGACTTTTTAATAGACTTGTTAGTTCCGCTCTAAAAAAGTAAAGGAGAAGCTTCCTACAGCTACCATCACTATTAAGCTTGACAAAAAACAGTGGTGGCTTGATCGTCAGGTATCTGAATCATATGATTCTGAAGTAAAAATAAAATTTATGTAATGTACTTCCCATTAATAGAAATATTTATATATATAAAAAAGAATATAATATAGATATGTATGATTTTTTTCTTTTTGAGAAGGACAAACATAACCATTCATATTTCCAATTGGAAGATGAACAAAACAAAATATTCATGAATTAACTTTAACACAGAATTAATACAAAGATTAATACAAAGAATACATATTCAAGAGACTTTATGGTGGTTGATTCATGTACTAATATGATAATTTACTATTTAATATTTAACTTATTAAATAGTTTATAATATCTAAAATTTAATATAGGAATAAAAACGTAATCTAACTTTTGCCTAACATTTTTTCCACAACAACAACAACTCAGTGAAATCCCACACCGTGGGATCTGGGAAAGATAAAGTGTACGCAGACCTGATTCTTACCCAGGTAGGACGGCTGTTTCCGAAAGACCCTCGGCTCAATAAAAACATAAAAGCATAAAAAAGGTTAGATAAGGCATATATGAGAAAGTAAATAACGAGAACGATAGAGATAAAATAGAGTAATCCAATCCAGAAATGATGGAGTAACTCTACCTACTCTAGGAAAAAAAAAAGTAACCCTACCTACTACCTCTTCATCACCTCGTCAACTTACACTCACCACAAGTATTTTAGTGGACACATACTACCTCTTCATCACTTCATTAGTTTGCGCTCATTATAACTATTCTACTAGACACTTATTACAATTGCATCAACTCAACTATTTCACTAAGATATATTTACTAGCTATTTCCCCACCATTCTACATATTGAACAACTCTACCCACTACCTACTACCTCCCAATCATATATTCCAATGATACCTATTACCCTCAATTTCATCAGATGCTTACAGTCATCCATCAGTATAAACATCAGGTAACTTTATCGACAACCATGAACCAACTATGTCTCCTCAATTATTCTGTCGAATACCTATTATTTTCCTATTAATATATATATATCAAGTAACTTGATTAACAAGTACCGGATAACTTATATAACTATCCGTTAGGTTATTTTGAGATTGAGTTATCTCTCTTTCATAAAAGATACTTTTTGTAAATTTAAATTGGATATTTTGGACTATTCGGTAACTACGTAAATTAGTTGACGAATAATTTAGATAATTAATTTAATTGGTGGATTAAATTGTTAATTTATATAATATTCTATATCACTTTATTTATTAAAATAAATTAATAGGACTTGTCACTTTTACTATATAATTATTTTATAAAGAAAAGAAAAGAAAGAGATGGGAGAATAGAAATCCGCGATCGATTTCTCGACAACAGAAGAGAAGCACAATGCTTGTATGAAGCAATTGTAAGCAATAATTAATGCCCCATCTTCTTTAACTTCTTATGAATTGTATCATACTATGTCTACATTAATATAATATTATTTCTTTTAGAAAAGATACTAAAGCATATAGGTGTTACGTTTGATTTATGGCCAAACTTAGTGAACTAAATAGTTGCAGTAGTTAAGTTATGATGACAATTATTGAACTAGAAAATTAATGATGGCCAATAATGAGTTAATCGTTGGGGACATTAGATTGTTGGCTTAATAGGTTTGGGGTTGGAATTTTTCTTATGGTTATCATATTATGATTTAATTTTTGATATACTGAGATAGATGATTAAATATTAGGTATATTGCATTATATGAATTCCTTTAAATTTATGTTATTTGGATAAATTGGAACTTAACCCTAGGTTTGAATTTTAAAAAACATGAGAGTTGACATATTAATTGGCATCAAGAATAAGAACTTGATTATAGATTTAAGTGAGTTTTTGTGTCTAAGCTAGACATATAGTAATATGAGTGTTGTTAGTTTCGAAATCTTATCGTAATTATTTATTTGAATAGATTGCAATGATTTGGAAGCCCAACGGAAGGAGATGGCTCAAGTCTCGAAATGATTATTCGATTAATTGAGGCAAGTGAACTTTTGAAATTCCGTTAAATCTTGTAGAATTTCCGAATTTCCTTTCTAGTATGTGTTGGGAGTAATGGAAAAGAGGTCGTGGGTTGTTTCTTACATGAATTAATCTAAGTTAAAAGACAAAGTTAACAAAAAGGCAATGTGTTCTAATCTTGTGATGTGAAAGTATGAAATGCCTTGATTTCGATATGAATGTGTATTTGATGAAATGCTTTGATAGTTTTATTGTGATTGTGAACTTTTTGAACTTGTCATTCTTCATTATTGTGTGAACATGCCAATTGTATTTTTTTTCTTGAACACTGTGATGAGATGGAGATTTTGTGATGCCGAGGTCTTTTTCGGCGAGATTGTGTTGCGGAGGTATTTTCCGGCGAGATTGTGTTGCCGAGGTCTTTTTCGACGAGAGTGTGATGTCGAGGTAATTTCTGACGAGAATGTGATGTCGAGGTAATTTTCGATGAGAGTGTGATGTCGAAGTCATTTCCAGCGATAGTGTGATGCCGAGGTCATTGCCGACGAGAGTGTGTTACCGAGGTCATTTCCGGCGAGAGTGTGATGCCGAGGTTATTTTTGGAGAGAGTGTGTTACCGAGGTCATTTCCGGTGAGAGTATGATACCGATGTCATTTCCGGCGAGAGTGTGATGTGGAGGTCATTGCCGAGAAATATGACTGATACTCGATTATTGATTGTGTATAAGTATTCTTGCATACTTATTTGTTGTATATTGACTCTCGTATTTGATTTCTCTGATACTTGTGATGACTTAACTATGATTGTGGAACATATTTGAATAGTGTATTGTGAAATCTAGGTTGGGCTGGTTTTCTATACAGGTTATAGTTATGGAGGTTCGGTTAGGATGAGAGGAGTTTCCAAATTCTATTTAGATTTGCCTAGTTTTGGTAATTGACTTGTTGGGTACTGTGTTGTTTTGCACTCACTCTTTGCTTCTACACTTGTGTAGGTTCTGAGCCCGAACCGTGAGTTTGAGTCTTTTCATTTTCATCTGACGCTTCTAGGTGACTTTGAGAGGTAGCTAATTGACATCCTGCAATCTCCCTTGTCCCTTTATCTATGCTTTGTTCTATTTGAGACACAAAGACATTCGAGACTTGTAATTATCTTCAGTTCTGTATTTACTAATGGCTTGTACACGTGACAACAAAATATTGGGGGTTATTCTAGTTTATTTAATACTTCCGCTTTTACTTATTTGATATATTTAGTATTTCCGCATCATTTCCTATAATTGTTGGGTTTAGGCTGACTTGCCCCGATGGGATAGAACGAGTGTCATCACATCCAATTTTGAATCGTGACAACTTACCAGCCAACGCTTACACAAAATGAAAATGTCACCTTAGACCTCATGGCTCTAGCTTCTATAATAGTCTGTTCCTAATTTTGATCTTTTAAACTGTCCGTTTGGATGTTGCCCTTACAACTAAAAGATGACCTTATACAAGTTTCTAATTTTCAAGAACATACATATCTTTTGAAAGTTGGAAAAGGACTCCAAATCAATTGCTATTAGAAGCTATTTTCACAGTAAAGTTAACCACAAAGTTCAATTTTAACCAGAAAGCTTGTTAAAACTGAATTCACATTTACACTAACACAAGCATAGAAGCAAGTAGCCATAGAAGATACAGTAAATAAAGGACCTAATTAATTTCCTAGAAAAATTGGAAAGAGTAGGCTAATGAAGTTCATTATTTTGCAAATACCAACATAGGGAGCTAAACCACAGTTCAATTTTTGACAATTTCGAATTTTCATCCAACCATACAAGACATTCTTGAAATGAAGCAAAACTTGGTTCCAAATATGTATTATGAAAACAGGATTACAAAACAACTAGTGAACAAACAACCACTTTCTTCGTAGAACCTTACAAGTTTTTGGGATCAGCCTCACCGTCACCTGCTACTACTTTAGAGTCCTCTGTCTTAGTAACATCCACATTACTCTCTTCTACTAGGATTTGCTGGCCCTCCATAGGTACATGGTCACTTATGGCTTCAGCATCCATTGTGGAAGCGTCACCCATTTTCACCTGTCCCTCAACGTCTTGAGGAGTTGTGTCATGAGAGACAGAAGCAGAAGTTTCCTCTGCAATGGGGCACTGGCCAGTACCTGAAGGCTCCACATGCATATTATCAGTTTCAATAGAAGCAGAATTTTCCTCTGCATTAGAGCACTGGTCGGTACCTGAAGGCTCGACATGCATATTACCAGCTTCAATAGAAGCAGAATTTTCCTCTGCATTAGAGCACTGGCCGGTACCTGAAGGCTCGACATGCATATTACCAGCTTCAATAGAAGCAGAATTTTCCTCTGCATTAGAGCACTGGCCGGTACCTGAAGGCTCGACATGCATATTACCAGCTTCAATAGAAGCAGAATTTTCCTCTGCATTATTGCACTGGCCGGTACCTGATGACTCGACATGCATATTACCAGCTTCAATAGAAGCAGAATTTTCTTCTGCATTAGAGCACTGGCCGGTACCTGATGACTCTACATGCACATCAGCTTCTATTGGTACATGAGAGGCAGAAGCAGAATTTTCGTCTGTATTGGAGCACTGGCCGGTACCTGAAGGTTCTACATCGTCAGCAGATGGCACACTCTCCTTTTCTGCCACTTCTGCCTGGGCCAACTCAAGAGCACGATTTTTTGCTGCAATTTCTTCCTGCATTTGAGCTTGTATTCTATACTCATCCATGAGCTTCTGGATCTTTTGCTTATCTGCTATGAGGTCACCATAACTTTTCTGTAAAGTACGCTCAAGCTCCTTCTGCTTCTGAACTTCTTCCCACATATTGTTGATCCTGTGGGATGCTGCTAGCTGCTCTTGTTTTTGTAATGCTCGGAAACATTCAAGCTCTGTTCCTGCTGTGTCCATTTTCTTAAAGGTTGACTCTATCTGTGACCAAAGTTTTCCAGCTCGCATCTGCTCATCCACAATGAATAGTTAGCTCGAATTTATAGCTTACATCTCAACTCTCAACATATAGTCAAAAAGAAAAACAAACAAAAACTAGAGTAGCCAAAAAAAAAAAAGATCCAGTGTAAGAACCAGAAACCTGTCTGGTTGCAGAAGTGATATAAAACTATGCCTCACGATAAAACCTCTAAGAAAATGAAGTAAACATAAAAATGTACAGGAAGCAGCAACTAATTCAGATTAAACTTAATTGTACCTGATATCCATTAGTAAGAACTTTGATCTTTTGCTCAAGTTTTGTTGCTTTCTTAGTATCATCATCCATTTTCTTCTTCACATTCTCAAACTCATTCTGCAAAGCAGCCAGCTTTTCCATGTTTCCAGCAACACTTGAGAGACCATAAGCATTCCGGGTAGGAAAGTACATGATATCATTCAAAGTTGTTTTGTGTACTTCGACAAATTCATCAAGAGATTCACTCTCATGTCCCATTGCCACACGAAGAAACTCAGCCTCATCCTTGATCAATCCATCAGCCTGCACAAGTGGAGTCAGTTATGCAGTAGTAGCTCAAGGTAAAATCATACAAACTCCAAAAAAACATTACTGTTTGCACACAAATTTAGTAATGAAAAGGGCACATCTATTAGCACACAATAAAAGGCAGGAGGAGTCTATTCACCATTGGCATTTTTGGTTTCTTAAGTCTTAACTAAAGACTCAAATATCTAGTTTCAGTAAATTCGTCCTCATAACAACAAATACTAAAAACAAAGCTGGGACACCAGGTATTGTGTCATGAGTGCAGTAGGGTTCAAAAAGTTGAGCATGTAAGCTAGCTTGTGTTGTGTGGAGTCAAGTATAAAATATATATACACACTACATCTATACTACTTACACCTCACAAATATAGTATTGGATGATCCTATTGAACCTGTTGTAATCTTCAATTCTTGCAACCATAGTTTAGGATTTATCAGAAATTGTAGGAATGATTTCAGAAATCCTTATACAAAACGGTTATATGATAATGTTAAAAAAGCACTTTCCAAATGCTTTATATGGAATTTAGACAACTCTGTCTTTTCTAGTATTAATGTGACAACAACTCTCAAGTCTTACATGCATTTGAAACTCTTTCACTCAAAAGTACAAAGTTAACTTTGGGATTTTGCACACTCATTTTCCATACATAAATGCTGCAAAGCAGGTAAGGAAAAATAAATTGACAAAAGGGTAGAGGAAACCATTTTTTTCTTTCTGTAACATGAACATACCTCTTTTAATTCATCTTCCTCGAAATCTTCAATAGCAGGTTCAGCAACCATTTTTTGCTTGACCCCCTTTTTCTTCTCCTTCTCTGCTTTTTCATCTAGAGGGTACTTGGTATTATCATGTTCTAGCAAGGACATAAGTTCCTTTCTAATCATTTCATCAGCCTGCTCAATTAGTGTAGGAGGAACAAAGGAGCTCTTGTCTTCATCAGTTCTCATTAAGGAACTTCTTATTAGTTCTAGAGAAGCAATGGGGGGTCTAGGGAGCTCCCTTTGCAATACTTTTGACCTTTTTCGGAGTAAAGCTTGCCGCCTTGCTTCTTCTTCAGCCTTCTCCCTAGCAATCCTATCAGACATGTCTTCTTCGATCTTCTCTTCTGGTTCTTCATTTTCTTCAGGAGGTTGTTGGACGACTATCTGGTACTCATTCTTGGGCTGAGGAAGGCTTTTCAAACCAGAAAGCAATTCTTTTTTTGAATTAAATTGCCCCAGTTTAGAATTATTGTGCATGTCCATTTCTTCATTAATGCGTAGCTCATCCCTCATAGGAGTTCCTTTGGGTGTCATCCCATAAGGATCTCTCGAAGGTGTCATGCCAATCCTAGGAGTAAGGTTCGTGGCTCCAGGAGTCGCTGAAGGAGTTAAAAGTGGGTTTGGTGTTTGAACCTCCCTTTTCTTAGGAGTAACACCAGAGAAATCTGAGGGGTGCAACAAAGGATTATCTCCTCCAAGTAATGGAGTCTGAGACTGAGTCAATCTTCGTTGATTTTCTGCTTCCATCATAATGGCGTCTTGCTTTGTTGAAGGGGTTCTTTGAGGTGTTCGCATAGGAGTCATTGCATGCTGTGGTGTCTGGGCATAATTTGCAAGAAGAGCACGTGTTGCAGCATTCCCTTCGGACAGTTCATCACCCCCAATTAGGTCACTGGCAATACCTATCTTTGCTATGGCTTCCAATTCATGGTCTGGAATCTGTGGTGCAGGAAGATTCAGTTTCGACCTCTTCCTCACTGCTTCTGGATCATTAAGTTTGTTCACATGCAATATGGATGTAGGGGCATCCTGCCTTTCTGCAATTTTATTCCTCGCAATATCCTGCTTTCTTAGGCGAGCTTCCTTGTCGACTCTCCTTTCACCTTCTAGTTCCTCAATGGTAGTTGGAAACTTAGGTAGATCAACTGGACGGTCTTCCTCAGTGACATCGTAGAAACCTGGAGGAGGCTTCTTTTCAAAGGGAATTTCTGCATTGTAATCAATACCTCTCCTTTTTCTCTTCCTTTGACGGGCATCTATTCCAGCAGCCTTCAGTTCTCTCCTCTTCTGTAAAGAAGCAAGCCTCCGCGCCTCTTCAAGCTGCTTTTCTCTGGCTTTCCTTTTAGCCTTCTTCCCTCTTGTGTTGGCCAACCGAGCCCGTGCTTCAGAAAGCATTTCTTTCTCATCCTCATCCATATCAACAGGATCAGGACGAGCAGGCTTTGATTCTGGGTTAGGATCAATCTCTCCAGGCTTCAATTTTCTCGGATCATCATTAGGATCATAGTTCTCATCCTTGGTACATGCTGCATCAAGAAGCTTCTCATAACGTTCAAGGCACTGGGATGGTGTACGACCAACAATTGGCGCAATTGTCCTCCATTGAGTGGGCATGAGCTTTGCAAGGTGAAGTAGTTTCTCATCCTCCTCTCTAGTCCATTCAGTCTGGAAGAAAATAGCAGCAAGTTGTGTCAAGAAGTGGTTAAGCTGAGACATAATTTCCTACTGACAGTCTGAAGTAAATTGGAAAATATGTGTCCTCTCTGCTTTCTCTATTCAGAAAATCATTAGATGCCATTGATAAGTGAAATAGCAGAAAAAGATCGGAAAAAAAAACAGACAGAAATCTCCGCACAGAACCTAGTTTTGTATCTTGTATGCCAGTAAATAAACCAAAAACAAACTTTGGCAAAGCCATAGTATGCTCACAAAACAGAACTTTTCTAGTTCATGGTGGAATAGGACGAAAGCTGGAAGGTAACAGCCATCAACAAATATATAATGGTGCTACACATTACAAAGAAGATAAAACGCATGTCACATTAAACTAAGCAAGAAGAAGGAACCAAAACCAAGAATGTTAAATGTTTGGTTATCAAGAACTGTGGAGAATGTTAAATATTTTACTCAATTTTGGGGGGAAATAACTTCCACAATAACTAGTTTTCCTTCTCAGATATCTTTAACACACTTGTAACACTCTTTTGAATCAACACTTGAACATTACAACATTACAATAACAACAACATATTAGGGGTAATCCTTGTGGGGTCTTTTGAGGGTAGAGTACACAGACCTTACCTTAGCTTAGCACTTGAACATTACAACAACAAAATACCCAGTGCAAATACTGGGCCCTTACCACTACCTCGCGGAGGTAGAGAAAAACCCTCGGCTCATAGCACTTGAACATTAATTTATCAAAATCTAACACTCAAAGCCTATCCTCATACCTATCCTGCAGCTGGTACTATAAGCATATGTCACCTACTTTTACACCCTACCAAACATTGAAAAATACTCCAGAAAAAGATCTCCAAAGATGAAACATTCTCCACAGCAAAAATTACCAGTCAAAAACAGTTTTCACATAACATTTTTCAAAACCAATAAACAAACATTAACAGCATATAACACAGAAACAAGGTTAATTCAATAAAAATAAATACTGACCTTCTTAATTGAAGGATCGAGCCACTCATACCAGCGAGCTTTACACTGCTTAGCAGATTTACGAACAAGTAAAGAAGAAATACGAGCCCATTGATTCTTCCCATACTTCATCACCGCCGCCTTTAGAATCTCATCCTCCGTATTCTTCCATACTCCTCCCTTTATCATAATCCTCATGTTTGCTAACTATTTCAGTCTCCCAAGGGAGACTCTGAGAAATCTAGGGTTTTGGAAAAGTATACTTCAGATTTTGTGTGTCAATGTGCTGAAATCTATACGCCGGCGAGAAATAGAACTTTCCGGTAGACTCCGATAGAGAAGATTTAGGGCCGCGGCGGCGTTTTTCAGGATATTTCGGAATCGCTTTTAGCTCCGAAGCTGATAAGATTTCACTAATACAACCTTTTCAATGAGTTCTCCAAATGCGACTTGATTTGGAATTTGGGCTGGGCTGGGCTAGGCTTATTTTGGCCCATCAACAAATTGTTGGGTTAATTTTTGTAAACTTTACCTAAATCTCATAGTGAAAAAAACTCAATTACAGTGTATTCCTTATTTTTCTTAAATTACCCGATTTCCTTTCTTTTTTTCAAATTTCTGATACATTACTCACCTTCCTGGTACATCAGTTTTTTGGTGTAAAATAATTAATGCTTGTGAGTTATTTATGGATAGTAACGTAATTTAAGTTATGATTGATTGTTTCAATCAATTAGAGTGCTAAATAAGGTAAAGAATCCTTTTAAGAACAAAACAGTTATGAAGATCAAGGAAAATTCTAAAAACAGAGCATCAGTGCGAAAAAAAACTTCAATCCAAATTTCAATTTTCATCAAGCGATTCAAGATAAATATCGCGATACTACTGATTACATGTTCTTTACAAGATTAATCATTCAAAATTTTTCAAAACATCTGAAAACAAGAGGGGCAGAAAAAAATGCATTTTTTTTAAAAAATAATCTGCGAGTTGTGCAAGGATCACAGATGATATAATTTAAAATGGCTAACAATGTCAATGCTCTATGAGAAGTTATGGTATCAATATCATCAGACCATTTTTGTGACTGTAGATAATGTCTTCAGAAGTAACGGGGAAGGTCGTCGCACAGTGTGATTGAGCAAAATCATGAATGTTAAAATAGTCAATACTCTAGCCTGATGAGCAGTTCCTAGAGAAACTGGGACAGCTTTTTACAGTTTTAGAGGTTGTATTTGATACATATTTCAATTAATTAGAATAGTATTTGAATATCAATAATGATACATGAATGGTTGGTAATTATTTTCATTGTAAGTTACTTGATAGTGATGTAAATTCAAGTTCGACAAATGAGGATAGCTGATACATAATCATTCGACATATTCGACATCTAAAGGGTTGATACATTGAAGATTGTTTTATTTTTTTCAACTGAATTATGGCTGATACATAACATGTATTGATATAGGTTGTATATATATCAGAATTATTAAATATAGATACATGGGATGTTGATACATAGACAATATGTATCAGAATAATTAAATATTGATACATGATAATCTGATATATAATCAAGATGTATCAGAAGAACTATAACTTGATACATGAGATTCTGATACACAAACAATATGTATTAGAATAATTAAAGCTTGATTTATGAGATGTTGATACATAAACATGATGTATCAGAATCATTACATTTTGATACATGAGAATTTAATACATAAATAAGATGTATCAAACACACTAAAGGTTGATACGTGAGGTGTTGATACATAGACAAGATGTATTAGAAATATTAAATATTGATACATGATAATCTGATATATAATCAAGATGAATCAGATTCATTAAAGCTGATAAATGAGATTCTAATACATAAACAAGATGTATCAGAATCACTAAATCTTGATACATGAGATGCTGATACATATACAATATCAAAAGCATTCAAGTTTGATAAATTAGAATCGATACATTAACAGTATGTATCAGAAACAGTCAAATTTGATAAATTAGAATATGATACATTAACAGTATATATCAGAAGCAGTTAAGTTTTATACATTAGAATATGATACATTAATAGTATGTATCAGAAGCAGTCAAGTTTTATACATTAGAATATGATACATTAATAGTATGTATCAGAATCAAGAAGCAGTCAAGTTTGATACATGATAATATGATATATAAACTTTCATCTTATATTAGAATTTCATACATGAGAAAAACTTAAAAGTCTGGTAATTGTACATTCTTCTAATACAAAATTTTAAAAAAAAACTACTCGACGTCAATCGGTTCTCCTTGACTAGGAGATATGAAATCTCTCTTAGGTTTTTTAGGATCATCGTTATCGCTAACATAACCATCATTGGCCTCCCGACAATCATAATTCCATAATAGTGTGGCATATCTTGAACGAAAGAATTCGGCATGTAGTCCAGTATTTGGAATAGAAATTCCAGCCTAAATAACTTTATACCTTTTTCACCTATTGATGATTCAAAATCATCAAGAAAATTAGCCCTATATGCCGTGCCGAATCTCAATGGGTGGGACGGAATCTTCTTGATGACATATTTCATTCCCTCCATTGACATGAAAAATGGTTAAATACAACTTGAACTTTATACATAAATACGATGTATCATATGCATTAAAATATTTGATACATGAGATTCTGATACATACAGAAGATGTATCAGAAGCAGTAAGGCTTTATAAATTATAATCTGATACATAAATGTAGATGTATCAGAATCATTAAAACTTGATACAATAGAAACTGATACTTAAACACGATGTATCAGAAGTAGTAAATCTCCAAAAAATGACATTTAAAAAAACACTATGTATCAGAAGAGTTAGCGTTTAATACATGATAAGCTGATACATAAACGATATGTATCAGAATCAAAAAACCTTCATAAATACTTCATTAAAAAAATCTTAATTGAACTCATACCTTTGGGAGATTAGGGCGTGTTGTAACCCCTTCAATCTTGTTGTCTAGTTCTTTGGGTGCATGTTTAACTGGAGCTTTTGACTTTAATTTCTCACGTAGTTTATCCATCACTGCTAGATCATTACGATGTTTGGATCTAACCTCGTCGTAACCTTCCCAAGATGAATCAGAACCAGGTGAAACAAGAATTCCTTGATTTTATTCGACTGTTTGAGACCATGAACGAATTCCATATGTATCATTGAAGATATGAGTTACAAAAACAGAAAGATTTACAGAAGAAAGCAAATGATATCAATTTTAGAAGATTTTTCAAAGATTTACAGAAGAAATCAAATGATACAAATTTTAGGAGAAATCGAATTGAATGAGGATGAAGTGAGATTCAATATAAGGAAAAATTAAAATATACCTTAGTTAGAACCTTGAAATTGAGTAACATATGTACTCATAAATTCAAAATCTCAAAAACTGATGAAGAGGAGCGAATTAGGGCGAGAATTTAGGGAGGAAGAGTGATGTATCAGTGAGGGAGAGAGAGTTAAAGGAAAAAGAGGGATTTTGGAATTTTTTTGATATAATAGGGAATACAAATAAATATCGTATTAGAATATGTGTAAAAGGGTAATTTTTTCTTAATTTTTCACGTGGGAAATACTTTCCAGCGCACTTGACAACTGCGATCGATCCGATAAACCAAAGCATAACTTTTTAATAAGTTTTGACTAGGTTAAATTCACAAATAGTTTTAAAAGGGGTGGTCTTGATTGTTCGACTTTGCTAAACAAATTATTTAAGAAATATCCTCCTCTTCAAAAGAATCGCTAGGCAAGATTTTGTTGTCCAATGGACGTAAATTGTGGACATAAGTTAGTTTTTACTTATAAGACATAAGGTTAGAATACTCATGAAAGTGAACTTACTCAATTGACCACAAATTTGTATTAAAGGTAAAAGTTTGAACTTATCCATGATGGACAACAAAAATTATGCACAAAAGTTAAAACTTATATGACTAGTGAACAACAAAAATTCTTCCCAATGATTTTAAGATTGAACCATTGGCTTTTGAGTTTTGACCTTTCAAGGTTTATATCCATGAGGCAAGTGAAAGTCGAAAGTTAAAGATGACTCATTTCCAAAGACATTGAGTGTTACACATTTTATGAAATACATGTGTTCAATGTTAAGAAACTTAAAAATTGAACCCGTAAAGACGCACAGAGAACACATAAACAGAATAGAGTTTCCTGTTTAAAAGTTATATTTCCTCCTCATTATCATTTATATTTCTCCACATTAACATCCATCAATTTTGAAAAGATTGTGGTCTTGTTTAATCCTACTTAGCATCCCCAGAACTTGGTGCATCCTTACAACTGCTGGTCAATCCTATAGACAAAACAAGGCACATTTCTGAAACTAATAGAATTACAAAATTTGACAGCTAACTCAAGGCAACTGCATCTCTTCTTCAACAAGTGTAGAAGGTAGATTATCTGTAATAAGATGCAATGATGTGAAGCACGACGGCTGTAAATCCAGTCACAAGCAATTCCTGCACACACAAAAGATTCAATACCATGGATAACCGTTTGAGATTATAATCATGGTAATGGATGAATGCCTGCCTATTCGTTTTCCTAGTCATGTCAGTGAACACCTCAACATTATAATCCTAGCACGATTATACAGAAGCAAGCAGCAGGATAACGAAAAAAACATATGCAAGAGGCAAACATATCTTGGCCCTCCTAGTCTATGTGCCAGGTCACCAAATGAGTCATTACCCAAGAAGGCTCCCTATGAAAGAATAGATGGTTAAAAACACAGAAGGATTCGGTTTTTGTATGGTATATAAATATGTTCGGTAGGAATTTTTGATGTTCTCATAGTTGGACCTTAAAGAAAGAATAGATGGCAAGTAGAAAATACAATTGATGGTGTATCTGAGAGTAAATTCAATCCAACCTCCTCCTTTGACCACATGGAGATTTGAAAACTGAGTTCCCCCCTCCCCCCCCCCCCTTAACCTAGCCTGAATTCGTTAGACAAAGTAATCCTGACTGAAAGCATTTTTTCTTCAGCTATTCATAGGATGAAGATAAGTCATAACTATTCAGAGATATGGCACTCATAAATGCTGAAAAAATGATTCTCAATGGATAGAACATCATTACATGTGAAGCCTTTTGTTTGCGCAGCGGTGGTAATGATTGCAGTGGGAAGATGTTCTCTTACCTGATTGTTGTACAGAAAGACAGGTATGAAACCACCAGCATACTCGATAAAATTGAGGAGACCAGTATATCCCTGTACAGATGAATAACGGAAATTTAATTTAATAGAAGGCAACAAATATGTAGTTATTCCAAGATGAGAGATGATTAAGAAAGCGAAAAACAGATTCTTTCAAATTGACTTTATGGAGGACCCAACACATTTTTGTACAGATAATATATTACTCAACACCAGCATTTTTCATTTGTAAATCAGTTAACATCTGCTCAAGTGTTCACCACTAAGCAAGATAAACAAATTTAGCAGGAATCTTGGACACAGTGAAGAAGGTTTAGCCACAAAGCTATCCCCAAAATGTTCATTCGTGAAAACCTTTTGTTTTACACTTCCTATTTCAGTAACTTAATAGTTAGTTCTCCAACACCTTTTGAGCATTCCTTGACAAACTTCTTATAGCAACTCCTTACCTAATCATTTAAAAGTTGAAAGAGCTGGGACCTAATCTATTGTGTGGAAGTAAAGTTTGTCAATATTCAGAAGAAGCAAAATCGATTGGAGTGGAAAACAAGTTCAATAATGAGGTATCTCTAAAAAAAAGTGTGGATTAGGATTAGCACACAAAAGAATCATCTAATGTTTCAAACAGAGCAAGAATTATGTCATTTGCATATATCTGTGCCCTGATTAACAAAAGAGTGGTCTGGAGCAACATAAAAGCAAAAATAACTTGGGGCAATAAGGGCGGACGCAGTAGGAAGGCTTGTTTGTGAACTACATGGTAAAGGTCATATGAACTAGGCTAACTTAGAAATCTGATGTGTCAAAATAGGTCTAATACTGAACTTTTCCGCAAGATACAACACCAATAGAAGATGATACTAATGCCATACAAGACTTCATAAAAATAAGAAAAAGATATTGAGCCATAAAAAATTGCAAGGCAAAAGACAGAACGTGGAGCTAAACTTGAACCCTCATCTTCATATGCTGAGGACGAATATCTATTATCAGAAGTTCATCTATGAAGAACATAACTTTGAAATTTATAGCTGAACAGTAGGTTATATTACTCTGACAGAAAACATACCAAGGATGCAATAGCAATACAACCAAAAACCAATGCAAGAGAACGAAGCAGCCTTTTTCCCATCCTCATCATTCGTCCTTCATCTTCACCTTCCTCCTGAAGAAATGTAGCTAAAAGATGAATGCACTTGAAAGGTAATATGTACAGTCCCATAAAAATCCACATAAATCTCTGTTATATATGGCATATGAAAAAGAAATGTTGATTTTCATGTAAACTTCACATTAATGATGGACACGTTAAGAGATACAATCGAATTCAGTAACAGAAGAAGAGCAAAAGACAGCAATTCTATTTTATGTATACTCACTGTAAACGTGGGAGTTGGAGGCTCAAATGCTTTTAATTTCTCAAATATCCTATATACAAAGACGAAGGCCAAAAACTGTAATGGCTTCCACTCAGCACTACGCTTTATAAAAACCCAAGCTATCTGCAAAAGTTAATACATAAAGCAACAGAGTACCATTAGGAGAACCGAGATCAATAAATCAAGAATGAAAACTGCATTTAACAGAGAGTGGTGACAATGATTAACAAACTATTTCTGTTATCTTTTTTTTTTCTTCTGGCAAGGCAGATTACTGCTGTCATCTACTAATCTTGAACTAATGAAGCATTACTCATTGCAATACAGAGTTTCATTTTTTGGTATTAAGTATTTAGAAACAAAGCGTAACACCAAAGAGATTGAAGCCTTAAACAAATGAGGTTCAGCTAAAGGAAGGCTGAACCTTAAAGCACAAATTCTAAGGCACTATTAGTTCTTCCTGATGATTGGTTACTTTATATAGTGTTTCCTGTAACCCTTAAAAGACCCCGAAGGCTGACCACGGAACTCCTTAATTACCAAAAGAATAAAAGTGCAGAACTTGAAAAAGAACCCATAGAAGTGGACACAAACAGAGACTAGTTGAAGCATCAGTAAGCTTTCATGCATTTTATGTAGGGTCAAGCCATGCTTGAGAGGAAACCAATATTTGGAGTTGCTGTAGCTTTTCATACATGACAATTATGAAACATCCAAGGCACCATAATGATCTGAATAGCACATATAAACTATCCAATTAGAAAAAGTTAACACTTCAATTGCAAGAGGATAGGCAGGTCACCTAGAAAACCAATAAGTAAACAGATCCATAGATACATTAATATAGAAAAAATCGAAAGAAGCGGAATAACTACTCTGTCTCAAAAGATTGGGACTTTACAAGTCAACCATATATATTTTTGTATTTTGAAAGGAAAATACTTCCAATTACAGAACTATTCATATAATTTTCTGAATTTTCTAAATTACACTTCTCTACGAATTTATCAATGATTTTACTCCAACAATTTGTAAACTAGCATCCTAAAAACCAAACATGATAACCACATTGGAATGGAGGGATGCATATTTTACTACTTACAAATACAGCTGAAATTGCCAAGTTGATTTTCACATCTTTGTCATCAGATTTGGTGAACCTGAAAGCATAGCGATGATAAAGTTAAACAAAACAACAAAACAATTAAAATTTATAACTGAAAAGGGTAAAATAAATTACATAATCTGCTGCATAAGATTTCCTACCAGTAAATGTGAAGCAGAGATGTTTCGAGGGACAAGGACTAGAAGGAGAAGAGAAACTAATATCATACTGAAATGTTTGCATACAAATAGCTTTGGTTGAGTCAGTAAGGCATTTACCTAAATGTGTGGTAAAGATGTTAATGCATGTATGTGTTAATTACACAACAGCCAACTAAATTCAGTAAGTGGAATCTATACTAATTGCTAAAGCATTGAAAATAAGTGCCAATTACGTGTAGTTGCAAGCAAGAGAATTATCTATTTTCAGAGAGCTATTACATGAAAGCATTATTGGCAAAATACGTACCGTGGACCCCATGGCACAATAGGCTGCTTATCAGCATATCGTACCTCTTTAGATACCTGAATTAAAAATAATAAACTTATAAGAGAAAACGAAATCCACCCCCAAAAAAGCTAAACAGCCAAATTTTAGACAAATAGAATATCATAAATGCAATTATATAGATAACTCTTACAGTAATTCCAGGGATAGAAGAGCAATTCTATTTTCATATAGTAAAAGGTGGGGAAAATTTGTGACAATAGAAAAGAAAAATAATGAAATGTCTATAAGGATCTTAATCAAGCCTGAATTCTCTGAATAAATAATCCCCACACCCCTACACCCCAATTACATTACATAAATAGAGAATAGAAAAGATTTACAAAACCCAACATTGCCTACTGCTAAGATTTCAGCTTGACTTAAAACAAAAAAATACCTTAAAGGAGCCAAATGTGACACCCTTCTTCCTTTTCGTTAATTGTGACATCATGATCTTGTCATAAGCCTTCTCCAACTGAAATAAAAAAAAGTACAAAGCTTACTTGGAGTGCTCATCCTAACAACAATCATACATAAGGAGAAGGAAAGTGAGTTGGAGAGAGATTGCCAAGCATAAACTACATGAGCAAGAGTTGCTTCATCACCCCTCCGCTCGGCATCTTTCCTTCTTCTTGCATATGCTGCCTTAACCATGTCAAATCCCTCAATAGGGTTTACACCCAGAACCTGTACAAAAACGGTTTAGCACAAAAGACCAGAGATGCACACCCCTCACTAGAGGAGCTGAACTTTATAAACACGTCTCATGTCCAAATGAGAGATAACTCTAAATTACCTCATAAGGATTTGAGTCATCGCTGGAACTAGAACTTCCAGAAGCTGAAGCAGCAGCACAGACCACCTTTTTATTCAGTCGAGATTTTACGGAAAACCTGATGTATTCATGTCTGATCACACAATCAATTGCTAGGAGGGAATGCAATCATAATCAAGCAGTACAAATGTTGTAACATTAATCTCTAACACCCCTTATTGCCATTTTACAGTTATGATCAATCAATCAACTACACATCAATCTTTTAAAGAGGAAATGTAATCAAAATCAAGTAGTTAAAAGACTGCAACTTTAATATCCAAAACACTCCACATTGCCATTTTACAGTTACGATTAGTCAATATATCAATCAATCAACTACCCGTCAGTCTCAAATTAGCTGGGGTCATTTATATGAGTCATCCATATCCATACATTTATCAATTTCAATAACACACAAATTCCATTTCCGTGAGCTCAACTGAGATTCTATCAACAACACTTTTCAGTTAAACCTCTCTTTCATATCCTAACCAACTTTTACAGAACCCCAATTCAATTTTCAGCAACCCCAACACAAAACAACATAAATGAACCGCAAACAGAAATTGGACTTTATGGGCAGTATTCAATTTGTAATTCCCTATAAGTCTCTAATCCATAGATTAAAAAATAACAACAGAATGTAGATAACAAAAACAGCAAAGTACCTGAAGAAAGAAAATGATAAATTTGAAACTAGAACAGAACTTTTGAGATAAGAATTGGGTCGAGAAATTAAAGAAGTATTATGGTTAAACTGAACTGGGTTTGATGATATTGTAAGCACCATTTTTGAGCTATTAGCTCTTTCTTCTCTGCTAAAGGGATTAGGGTTTTCTGGGTTTTACTCAAAAGCTCTTAGCAGGAAGAAGCGTAAGCATTTTGCAGGCTGTGGATTCTTGAAATTTGTTAAAGTATAATTGTAAATTATGTAGGAGAATGTAATATCAAAGGGTTCGCGTGGCCTAATGGATAAGGCGCTCGCCTCCGGAGCGGGAGATTGTGGGTTCGAGTCCCACCGTGAACGTTGAGCTCAGATATATGTTTTTCGTCGAGCAAATTATGTATGTATTTAAATGTATCATCTAAATTAATAATAAATAAATTAAAAAAATTATGTAAAGCTTTTAGGTGAACTTTTAGCAATTTTTTAATATGAAAATATTATTTGAATGATCGAGCAAATTATGCATATAAATATATCATGTTAATTAATAATAAATATATATAAAATAATTTAAAAATTAAGCATGGCTTTTAACTGAACTTTTAGCAATTTATTAATATGAAAATATTATTTGGATGATCATACCACTTCACGGAGGTGCGCTTTATTCGACTACATGATGAACATGTTTTAACCTAAGTGTATGTCGAGCGCTTAAGCAGAACTCTGCCTACTAAAGTAAGCTAAGCTTCACCTCGGAGGAAGTCAATTAAACTTGATGAATTGCGTTTTGCCAGATAGATTTTTTTAGAAAGATTTTTCATTGGTAATTCAAAAATAGAAAACATATAAAATAAAGGCGCATTGCGAGAAAGAACTTTCCACGGGAGATTCTCAATCTTACACTTGGCGTGACACACAGATTTTTCAAAATAACTTTGTATATAATGCAACTTTTACACTTAGAGCTTCGAATTTTTACTAAACTCCATAAGAAGTTTTAACTGTATGAATTTGATGTCTAGGATACAAGGAAGTTTAGTTATTAAAAAAAATTTAAAGTAAATTGTGTTTAAACTTCATAATACAATCGTGGAGAAGTTGAAAATTCAAGAATATTATCTTGAAATTCAAAAGAGATATCATGAATGAAATAATTATTTTAATTTCATATTATTTCACGTACCTATATGCTCACGTATTTAATGTTTGAAATAAAGATAAATTACAACCCGTCAAATATAATAAAGAAGCAAACTATAAATTGAAAATATATAATTTCTTTATGTAACAATGTACACTATAAACAAAAAAGGGAATCACAAATGGATTTTTACAAGGTACACAATATACCAATCATGAAATTATTTTTTCTTCATAAATTATTCAATAAGATCAAAACAAACAAAAAAGGGGAATCACAAAATGGAATTTTGCAATAAAGTGGTAATGATATTAATATTATTTTATTAGTTCTTCTTAGATATGTTGAAGTGAAATCCATCTGGAAATCTTATAATTGGTGCTCGAATTATTTTGCCTCCTTTAACCATTGTCCATCTGCAAAATTCATATGAAAAACAAAAGAGTTTAAATTATCTGCACTGATAGTAAAATAATGTCAATTCAAAATATTTTTATAAAATAATTATTACTAGTAAATTTCTATGATAATTAAACTGATATGATGACTTGAACTTATATACATTAATAGTTTGAAGTATTTTTGCATTTGTTTTTTCATATTTCATTTGGTGTTTGATACACATTTTGAGGCTCAATAAATCTTTGATTCTGAAAATTCTTAAAAATATCATCGCACTCATATTGCATAAAAATGTATTATTTTTGAAGAATTCACCACGAGTACAACAATATTTTTTGAAAAATTCAAAAAATATATCTAAAATATCTACTCTGCGTATAAAGTGTTCCTATCAAAAGCGACTTTAGTAAAAATATTTGTATATAATCAATCTATATAACTTAGATAACGTGAAAATATTTACGCAGTCAATACATATAATTTTATATTCATTAAAAAAAATGTAATAAAGTACCTATATTTAGTGACCAAAACATGTAGGAAAGTGGCTAAAAAGACCCTGCTATATTCTGCACCAGCACATTGCTTCATCCCAAATCCAAATGGCATGAAATTTTTAGCTCCGCCATTTAGTTGAATTTTCTTTATTTTTTCAACAAAAAGAAAAATTCATCAGAAAGGTAATTTATATTTTGCTAGCTTTTTAATAAATTATTTTAATAAATGTATATACCTTCCATCTCCATGGATTAAATGAAAGGGGATCCTCAAATTGGTCTGAATTTAAATGAAGAGCAGCAGTTGCAATCATAATTACCCATCCTGCTGGAATTGTATATCCTAAATAAAAAATAAAAAATGAAAATAAATTATCACAATTTTCAATTTCGACTTCAGAATTTGAGGTCTACGTGTGTATTATATAAATGTGAATATTTTTCGTGTTTCATTGTCTAAAAATGACTTATTTTTTAGAAAATATTTCTATCGTACCAAATACATCTTTCAACCTTTTAATTTTCTCTGAATCATATAATATATATCGTACCGTTAACTGAAATATCCTTTAATGCTCGGCGAAATAGTCCAGGTGCAATATTTCCCAACCTCAGGACTTCATTGATAACCTATAGTATAGTATAGTATATATACAGATGATAAAAATAAGAAGAAAAATATTAGCCACATTATAATTACATGAATATAGATTATGTCAAATCAAGTCATTTGTAAGGTAATTATAGAAAAATCTTCTGATAAATATGTAATCAGTAATGTGATAAAAACGATAACTAACCTACTCTATTACATGTTAAAAATTCACTGGTTGTATAAAAAATCTTATAAAACAACGTATATAACTTAAATTCTATTTATAATTTTTCTTTGAACAGTCTGATAATATAAAAACTTTTACATCATCTATATATATAAATTAAACTCGTTATGTTACAAGTGTAGAAGAGACCTGAAGTGTAAATGTCATGGATTTGTAGTCATTCCAAGTGAGAGGGGCATCTAAACTCTCTTTATTCTTCAAAATTGCTTCATGTTCAACCTAAATCGAGATAACATATGCAACGATTTATAAAATCAAATCGCGTAAAAGAATAACTATATGCAACGATTCATAATAAGTGAAATTAATATACTTACTATTAATTCCTCCAGGACATCAGGATGTTCAACAAGCAACTTGAAAGACAAAGCCAATGTAGTTGAAATAGAATCAGAGGTAACAAATAACAAACCAAACATCATTTGAACTATGTAATCCTCAGTTAAAAATTTATGAGAATCCATGTCTCTTAGAAGATGATCAACTAGGTCTTCCTCTCCTTTGCGTTTTCTTGTAGATGACTCAATCCTTTTTTTCAGTACGTCTCTCATTGTTTCACGTACTTTCTTATGTATCTGCATTAGAGTCCGTTTTGAATTAGCTGATAAGCTTTAAGTACTGAAACTGATGTCATGAATAAGCAATTTTGTGTTTAGATAATAAGCGGTTAATGTGTTTGATAAACTGTTCTTTTGTTAGAATGGCTGAAATAACTTTAAATTTTTATACCTTTAAACATTTATGATGAGAAGTTCCAGGAAGATTAATTGGGAAAGACATTAGACCTTCTACTAAGTCTCTGAACATGTCACTTATATTAAATGGTGCATTCTCAAGATCACCACTGAAAATTTGTTTTGCAGCAAAATCAACTGTCATCTGCAATTTCCCAAAAGAAAAAATAAACATTAGAGATAACTGCAAGTCTACAACACCTAAAACTACAACAAACAATATAAACATCTTAACGTGACGTCAACTCGCAACTAAACATTCTAACTATAAACATACATATTTGATCTAGACATATCAACTCGTCTTTATTGTGTCAGTTGAACATTTCAACTTATAAAATGATTATTTAGACACATTCAAAATTTATATGTTATGTCAGCGTCGGATGTCAACGAGATATAAGTATAAACGAATTGAGGTGTCTAGATGTGCATTATCAAGAGTTGGAGTATTTAATTATTCTAGACCTATCCCAAAAAATAAAAGATCAGTTTTGTCATTTTGTGAGCACAATTTTCAAAAAATAAACATAAAAAGAGATACATAAAATTAGTGATTGGAATTTACTTACTTTAATGGCTGCACTTTTTACTTCAAGAGATTCATGATTTGACCATTTTTCAAGAATCAAATTAATAAAATTTTCCATTTGAGGAAGTAACTTTTCCTTTAATGCCTCCACACCAAAATGATTCAATGTTAAATGCCTTGTATATTTTCTTGAAGATTGAGTATTTTGTTCAAATACTTCAGCAAAAGTGTCTAATGACCATGTTTCCACTAATTTCCCATCTTGCTTAAGAATAAAACTATTGAATTCTGAATCAGCACTTATAATCACTGGCCTCCCAGCTACATTTGTTTTAAACATTTGTCCATATCTGAAATAAGTAGAAACAAATCATGTTTTGATGTAATAAACAAGTTTCAATACAATAAAAATGATATTTTCTTAGTTTCAATTTATGTGAAGTTATTACCCTTTTCTTATTTGGGTCAGGAGTCATTCGAAAACAATCTTTTTATCTTCACAAGATAGGGTATGTTCTGTGTACACACCAATACCTTCTCAAATCTCACTTGTGGAATTACGTTGGATATGTTGTTATTATTTTTGTTATTTAACAGAATACGAAGTTTAAGGAAGAAATGAAAACTTTTGAAATTTGTGATCTTAAATATATCAAATATTTGTGTAGCCGTAAAACTCATGATCTTAAACATGTTATACAATTTGTGTAAAGTGATTTTTTTTATTAAAAAAAAATTATTTTCAATTTTGATAGAAAAATTCTTTTGAAACGAACTAAAAAAAAATATAAGTATAAATAGAATTAGAAATACGTTTCAAAACTCAAATTTTCAATTCAAAACTAAAAAGTCTAAATTCTGAATTTGCTAATATTTACCACATTAAAGTGTAAGCAAGAACATGGACTTACTTTTTAATTCTATTTTTCAAGAATGGAGGAAGGTCCAAAGAGTGACTTGGAAGAATCAATTGAAGAGTTTCCCCAATGAAAGGAAATCCCATTGAACCTGGTGGAAGAATTCCATTGCATTTTGGATTTCTCCATCTATAAAACCACTTAGTAGCATAAATAGTTAAAATTGTTAACACAACATACCAAACTCCCAATATATTTATCTTTTTTATTTCGTCTAGGAAAGAGGTGAATAAAATGTCCATCGCCGTAAAATTATGTTGTAGTAGACTTGAATCTGATTAAAAAATGAGATAGAAATGAAGTTTTTCACTATCTAAAAGATCTTCTATAGTGCAATATATAGGCTAATATGCGGTGATTACTCCAAAGATTTAGTTTTAAAAAAAATTGTTATTATGTGTTGACTAGAGGATTTTTATTATTTTTTTTAGTTTGGAGCATAAAAAATAATAGTAAACGACATTGGGTCGGATCAAACTTTATTTTTAATTTATAAAATCATATGTTTATTCCTAAGTTGGGCATAAGAAGATTAAAAAAAGAATAAAAAGAATGAATAGGTTAATTTAAGGTATCAGAGGTGTGAGGATAATAACAGAATCCGGAGAATTCGTGTTTATATCAAATCAATAAATAAATAACATATGTTTAGAGGTAGATTCATGATTAAAAATTTATGGATCTGAGCTTCAAGATTTTTAGCATTGAATTCATTAGAATACCTTATACTAAATAGAAATTTTAGGATCATATCAAATAATTATATACTTATAAAGGAATTATTTTACGATGAATAATAATGCGGAGATTGTTGTATAGTCCCAAACATTTATGCTAAGTACGACACTAATGACGTTAGTAAAGTAAAACATAAAGTGTTTTGATCCACATGAGACAGGCTGAATACAAATCAGTTGTAATGTAAGACGAGTATATCTCAAGCAAATTGTCAAGTAGAACGCGTGTGTCTACTTGTTCAGTACATCAAAAGTTGAAAAGCTTAGATGTCTATTAAAGCCAAGTTTAAGAAGCACATTTATGTATTACGCCAAAAATGTTGTGATACCCATATCGGATCCCCCAAAACTGCACTAAAATCTGATATTTTTGAAGAATTCAAGCAACAATGTTCTTGTAAAGGACAAAAAGAAGAAAGCTGAAAGATAAATAAAGCTAAACATTGGTAGTTGTATTTTCTGTATAATCACACCATTAATGATGTTTCATTTTGTTAGTGAAACTCACAATGAGCACTTTTTTCTACACAATAAACCTACTTTATGAACCAAAGAAAAAACAGAAAACTAATCTGAAAAAATCAGTTAATTGAATAGAATTGTAACTAATTAAACTACTATGACAGTTCAGAAATGATCTGTTGGTGAGTTTGTTAAGTCAGCAGAAGCAACAACCTTGAAAGAATTTCGCGGAATGGAAGACGCTGGAGAAGGTTGATTTCCTTGCCAGTCAGTTATGATTCCTCCAGCACCCTCCACTGTAGGAACTTGCCCGAGAAGACCATAGGGCTCAACAGCACAATCAACGACGAGTTGCAACATACCAACAGCTAACTCAGAGTTAGCAATGCAGTTGCTGCTGAAGAAGGTTTCTCCAACCTTGTATGCCAACCTGTTGTAGGCGTATTTGGCATCTTTGTTGTAATCGGAGTCCTTGATGTCAACATATGCTTGTTCTAGTTCACTAGCTCGTGTCTTCACACGGTCTCCGTTTCTAGTAGTCTTGACCCTCATCCCAATAATAGGATTACAGATGCATCCAATGACTGGTTTACCATTGTGAACTACAGCTAGCGATGAGTCTCTCCTCAGCACCATTAATGGGATCCAAAACCCAAACGAACTTGGGAATTGTTGTTCCGCTGCAATTGTTCCATCCAGATTGTTTCTCACATACAGCGTGGCAAGGTAAATCTTTCAGGATTAGTGAGATCATCGCCTCCTCTGCTTCAGCGGCAATGTTTGTCCATGATGGAACATTAGCATTGGAAAACTTGAAGACATTGCCCCGAGCCAAATAGTGCCTCATAACAATTTCCCCTGCAGCATCGACAGCCTTGTTGGCAAGGTCACTAAGGGGCAAAGATTCTTCCTTGCTGGAAGTTAACGAATAGCTTGAATCCATCATCATGTTGCTTCTATCAACTCAAGCCCTGGAAATATATTAGGCACATCGACATCAATACATTGTACAAATAACCACGCAAAATTAACTCTCCTATGAATGAGATACCATACAGAGACACGAGGAGAGCCGAGCAAAACCCTGTACCATCTCCTCTCAGACACCAAAAATACTACTTTTATTAGGTACTTTTGATCTGCCATGCGAGCGCACCCAACATGGCAAAGGCCTGGTAACATAAACCGTAAATACCTCACTTTTCTCTCTCACATCTCACACAAAGTCACTCAATCTTTCATCCTCTCATACATGTGATCGGGGCAGAACCACATTGTAGCTAGGGCGAAAAATTATAATATTTATACTAATTTTTTTATGTATAAATAGTAGATGCAAGCCTAGTTCGAACTTATGGAAAATCCTGTGCATATGCATGCATAAATTAAAAAAGGCTAAATGTATATGAATCATTTAAATACATATAGACATTAAATTTAACAATTATAACCTTATATGCAAATACTTGGACGAAAAAGAGGTTTTGCTTTTATCTAAAACAAGTGTAATACATAAATATGTCCTTTAATTTAGTCATCTATATTCTCCAATTTGACTGTGTAAAAGTAAACACTTAAATCTGTGTAAAATTGAACAAGTAGAAACACATATCATACGTGGTATAGTACATGTAGGATATCATGTAGGACGAATGTATTTATTTGCTCAAGTTTTTGATAATTAAAGTGCTTACTTGTAAACTAATAAAGTTAGATGTCATAATTGTCAGCTGAATTTAAGCTAAGTGTCATAGTTATGTATTATGCTTTTTTGATGTTTCCAATTTGAAAATTTTGAAAAAGATTTGTATGTGTTTTCAAACGTTCATTACATAAATAAATTAACAATTTAAATTATGTCAACTCTTTTAATCATACGCATTAACTTCAATAAATCGTGAAATATTATGTATGTTCCAATTGATGCCGATGTGCATAACTAAAATAGGACAATTTTACATAATCTATACTATATTAAAAGCATGAAGACCTTTAAAATGTTGATTGAACTTTGTGCCCTTTATTAAAATACTTCGCTTTAGATAAAATCGTATTTTCACCATTTTTCTTCAACTATTATATTATTATTTTAATAATATTAAATGGAGAAGCTTTTCGTATTATAGTTAAATTCCTAATCTTTTTCCAATTAAGATAGATTGATAAAAAAAATAGTCAAAAAACTTCTAAAATTAATAGGCAAAAAATGATTTTAAAACGTCCAAAATAAAAATTGACAAAAAAATAGTCAAAAAATGTCCCAAAAAAAGGTTTTTTTTTTTTTAAAAAAAGTCCACACAAATTTATGGCAATAAAAAAGAAGTCCAACAAAAGGAAAAAGTCAAAAGTCAAAAAGGAAAATATTCGTAGTTATAACTTATAACCAATAGTAGAAAAGGAAAATAACGGAGCAACAACACTCTTATTAAAATTAGGAGTTCTTAAGTCTTAATAATTAGGACTTTAAATAAGTAAAATTATTTTTCCATCTTTAGTTTGGATCAAATTTTACAAAAAAACATATCATCTCCTACTTCTATTTTTTGTTCTTATTTTAATTTAGATTCAAGTCGTCTTCTTACCTTCATTATCATTATTCTTTATATATATATATATATATATATATATATATATATATATAAGAATTATGCATAATCAACTGACAATAAATTCTCTTCTTTTGATAATTTCTCGTGGATCTCTTTCAGTTGAAATTTTTTTAATCCAAAAATTAGACGAAACAAGCATGCTGCCGCTGAATTAAGCTGCCGAAAAAAATCAAAGGTTTATCATTTTCCTCTTTTATCTTGCTTTATTTAATTGTGGCTTAGTTTTATTATATATGTTATTTAACTATGATCTGATATATTATTCGTTAGTAGTATAGTGTGTGAACTCTAATTAAACTTATTTGTTGAATTCAAAATATAAGGTTACAACTAAGTGCTCAATCTTGATACACAAAGCTTTTATTTGATTAATGAATCCATAAATTTAGAGTTATAAGTGACTCTTTCAATTTGGATTACCTCTTTGAATATAATAAATTCAATTGAAAAATGCATTGAGAAATAACTATAGTTAATAACAAGGATATATTAGAAACTAACTAAAAAAATATTTTTTTAATTTTCTAAATTAAATAAATAAAAGTGGACATCGATCTTAATATAGTAAACAAGTAAATGTTGAATGTACCCAAGGGCATTGAGGGCTTGACTAATATTTAGGAGTTCAACTATATTAATCATATATGTAATTTGAAAGACACAATATATTTTGAAAAATCTATTAAAATTTAAATTATTAATGAAATTTGATGTCTACTAAAATTGTGTCCAACTAATTTTTAATAAATAACTGATGAATTAAACTTATTCCTGATCAAATTGATTAGGTTAAGACTTCTAATCAAAGACAATTCTTGCATTAAATATACGGAGTGATATGACAATAATTTTAATAAAGAAGAATATTAGAGTCCATCATCATTATGTTATTTCTACATATATTTTATTATTAATTAACACGATACATTCATGCAACGCGCGTACATTAGACTAGTTAACTAATATACGTAACGAAAACTTGACTTTACAAAAAATATGAGTGAAAAATATTTAGTGAGAACATTTTATCAGGCATTCTAATTAAATACTCAATCAAAACACGATATGAATCGAGATTATGCTTTCTGGAGACACACTCTCTATATTTAGTAAGAACATTTGATCAGATATTCTAATTAAATACTCAATCAGAGCACGATACGAATATAGATTGTAAGACACACTCTCTAATAAATAGTTTTATATCGAGAATTCAAACTTGAGAGCTAACCTCGAACCACACCCATGTTGGTATGGTATAGTGTCATTTCTTCGAATCTTCTATTTTTGTTCTTTCTTCCATGCAATTTCCTTTATCTATTTGAGCACGTTGAGAGACGGTTGACAACTCCTATTTTTCCAGAAAGACAGTCAGCCAAAAAGGGTGACGACAAACAAGACCATGAACAACCCAGATATCCATTATAACAAATAAAAATTAAAGAATCCCTTTGAACTTTGAAAATTTCGAAAACCCCAGTTGAAAATAGATCCCCTTTTTCAATTTCATTCGAAAAAAGAAGAAAGAAACGATCTTTTTTTTTTTTAGAACTATAGTGTGATGAGAATCAGTTTTTTACAATTAGGGGTTTTCTCCTTGTTGTTGTGTAATTGTTTAATTGGAGCTTATTGTTCCAAATCTGAAGAAGCATATGTAACCCTTTTGTATGGCGATGAGTTCTTGCTTGGGGTTCGAGTACTTGGCAAGTCGATTAGAGATACCGGATCCATCAAAGATATGGTTGTTTTGGTCTCTGATGGTGTCTCTCAATATGCTAAGCAACTATTACTGGTATGTTTGGATTATTCTCTTGATAAAAAGTTACTTTTACCAAGAACATAAACCCCTTGATCTCGAACTAGTTGAGGTCGGCTATATGAATCTCATTTTGATTCATTTGGACCCGTATCAGATACTCAATTATAGGTATAAGGTTGTTTTATTATAAGCTTGAGCTGAGAAATGTGAAGACAGTTGAATTGTTATTGTTCTTGGACCATATGTGCTTGCTTATTGAAGAATACTGAATACTAGTATAAGAACATAAACCCCTTGATCTCAAACTAGTTGGGGTCGGCTATATGAATCTTATTTTGATTTGTTTTGTTTGGACCCGTATGGGATACTCAATTATAGGAATAAGGTAGTTTTGTTATAAGCTTGAGCTGGGAAATGTGAAGACTTTTGAATTGTTATTGTTCTAGGACCAATAAATTCATTTCTTTCGCCTTGTATGTGTTTGTTTATTGATAAGTACTACTACAAGAACATAAATCCCTTGATCCCGAACTAGTTGGGGTCGGCTATATGAATCTGTTTTAATTTGTTTCGTTTGGACCTGTATCGTATACTCAATTATAGGAGTAACTTCATTATAGAAATGAAATGGTAGCTTTTTTTATAAGCTTGAGCTGGGACATGTAAAGGCAATTGATTTGTTATTGTTCTAGGACCATATGTGCTTGCTTATTGAGGAATACTCAGTAATACTACAAGAACATAAACCCCTCGATCCCAAACTAGTTTGGATCAACTGTATGAATCTATTTTAATCTGTTTTGTTTGGACCCATATCAGATAGTCAATTATAGGAATAACTTCATTATAGAAATGAATTGGTAGTCTAAGTTGCTCGGACTCGGGTGCGGGTGTCCGAGACGGATGCGTATCCGAGAGTCGGATTCGGCAAAATCTAAATTTTAAGATTTGGGGATACGAATCCGAGTATGGATACGGGTGCGGGGATTCGGCTAAAAGTATTCAATATTATAAAAATATAGTTATAAAGATAAAGATATTCTTCCCCTCAGGAAAGAAAAAGAAAGCCATTCAAGACCTTCCACCAACTCTCCTTACAGATCATTGCTATTGTCTATCATAAGTCGGAACACAACTGCTCTCTATTTAGCATCTCTCTATTTAGCCTGAAACATGAAGCAACGAATATTGACCAAGAGGGAAAGTATTTCTTGGTCAAATTATCTGATGTGGATATACCGAATCCCACACGTATCCCGCACCCATCTGATGTATCTGATGTGGGTTGTCCATGGACTCTTGGTCAAAGTATCTAATGTGGGTTGACCGAATCCCACACATATCCCACACCCGTCTCGTGTCGACACGGGTGCGGCAGCAAAAACGAAGAGTCCACGCAACTTAGTTGGTAGTTTTTTATAAGCTTTGAGCTGGGAAATGTAAAAATTGATTTGTTTATGTTCTAGGACCAATAAATTCGTTTCTTTCGTCTTCTATGTGTTTGCTTATTGAGGAATACTGAACTACTACAAGAACATAAACCTCTTGATCCCAAACTTGTTGGGATCAACTATATGAATCAGTTCATTCTGCTTCATTTGGACATGTATTGGATACTCAATTACTATAAGAATAACTTCTTATAAAAATGAAATTCACTATTCCCCCATCTATGTTCTTTCTTATTGAGGAATACTCAGTACTAGTACAGTGATAACCGAACTAGTTGGGGTAGGCTATATGAATGATTTCGTTTTGCGTCATTTCAGATACTCAATTATAAGAATAACTTATTATAGAAATGGGATTCACTTCATTTGCGTAGCTTTGAAAGTTGAGCTGGGAAATGTAAAGTTAGTTGATTTGTTATTGTTATAGGACCAACAAATTCCATTCTTTTACGTGCTCGAGGAATACTCAGTATTACTACAACAACATTAATCCCTTGATGCCAAACTAATTGGGGTTGGCTATAGGGATCTATTTTTTCTGTTTCACTTGTACCTGTTTCAGATACTTAATTGTAAGAACGAACTCAATATAAAAACGAAATTCACTTCCTTTGAGTAGTTTTTTTGAAAGTGCGAGCTGGTAAATGCAAAGGTAGTTGATTTGTTATTGTTCTAAGACCAATAAGTTCAAATTTTACTTGCTTGAGGAATACCAGTACTACTACAACAACATAAAACCCTTGATCCTGAACTACTTGGGGTCGGCTATATGAATCATTTCATTCTGCTTCATTTGGACTTGTTTCAGATACTCAATTGTAAAAATAACTCATTTTGGTAGTTTTTACAAGCTTGAGCTGGGAAATGTAAAGTTAATTGATTTGTTATTGTTCTAGGACCAATAGATTCAATATTTTTTACATGCTTGAGGAATACTCTGTACTACTACTACAACATAAATCCCTCGATCCCGAACTAGTTGGAGTCGGCTATAAGAATCAAATTTATGCTGTTTTATTTGGACCTGTTTCGGATACTCAATTATAAAAATAACTCAATATAGAAATAAAATTCACTTCGTTTGAGTAGCTTTTTATAAGCTTCAGCTGGGCAATGTAAAGTTAGCTGATTTTTTAATTGTTCTAGGACTAATAAATTCAAAAATTCTTCTGTGCTTGCATGTTAAGAATAACTCAGTATCGTCTCCAAGAGGATGACTCTGTGTTTGAGCCATAAGAGAAACCCCCGGTGATTCCGGTCCGAATCCCCCTTTACAATGCTTCAGTGTGTAAGCCCATCTATCCAGCTTTCGTGCGCAGGTTCTGACCATCACTTGCATTTGTGGGTTTTAGCTGATTGCCTTGTGGATTAGTAGAAGTACGCACAAGCTGAAACGTAAACATAAATTATTAGAAAAAGAAAGTTCACTTCCTCATGGGTATTCTTTAAGAATGTGAATTGATTAATGTAAAGTTAATTTCTTTATTAGTGATCTAGGACTAGGTAAGTGAGTGAATATTAAAATCTAAGTTGAGTGCTGTTCAATTGTTAGAAGTAGTAAACTGGGTCTATCTTGAAGATAGATTTGAATTTGATATAAAATTCATTCACAGTTTTTTTCTATTTTGTAGCTAAATTACATCCCACTCTTTCCAGTCAGTAAAAGCAAATTGTGAAAGTGGTACCTGGGTGAAGTCCTATAAAGTCTTTGTTATAGCTGTTATTCTTAAATGTAATTGTCAATCTTTTTGTTTATTATGTAGCTATTTCTAGGCGGTGCTTAACTTTCCTGTTAAAATGGTTGTTTTGGTGTTTGGTTTCTTTCTTGCAGGCAGATGGTTGGATTGTGGAGAAAATTAGTTTACTGGCAAACCCAAATCAAGTGAGACCGAAGAGGTTTTGGGGTGTCTACACAAAGCTAAAAATATTTAACATGACCACTTACAAGAAAGGTAATACGATGCGTCAAAACTTCAACTTAAATGCTAAAGGAAGAAAGGGATGTAAAATAGAACCTTGGATTTTCTTAGGTGTTTCTAAACTCTGGCTTGATGAATTTTATCGTCTTCTGATGATTTCCTCCATTCTATTCCTGTTATATTATGGATGGTACAAGTGGTGTAATTTATTTCAGTTTTCTTCTTCCAATTTTATTCTTTTACTACAAAGGTCATTTTGTCAGCCTGTTTTAAAAAAACTGATGTATCTGCAAGTACATCGAGTATGTAATTGTAGTAAGAATAAAAATAGATGAATATATCTGAAGATAAAGAGAAAGAGAGAGCCATGTTCCGCTTCCATAAAACCTTATTTAGATGTAATGTGGCTCGAGCAATTAGAACAACAACAACAACAGCATACACAATATAATCCCATAGGTGGCGTGAGCAATTATACTGGTATTTTTTAGTTTCTGAGGCTATGTGTGTACTACCAGGCTCTAGGCTTTAGTACAACTAAGTCATCTCTTGTGTATGCTGTTAAAGGGAAGGGCGATGGGTGTGTGAAAGGTGGAGACCTAGCTTGTTTCATTACATGAATATTTCAAACATTACTCCTGTAGTTTTCTTTTCTGCTAAGCAATATGCATATGGTTTTCTGACTTGTAGGCCTTATTCTTGCCATTTCTCCCTTGTTTTGGCAGTGGTGTATCTTGATGCTGATACAATTGTTGTTAAAAGCATTGAAGATCTGTTTAAATGTGGGAAGTTTTGTGCAAATTTAAAACATTCCGAGAGACTGAATTCTGGAGTTATGGTGGTTGAGCCATCAGAAAAAGTTTTTAATGATATGATGAGCAAGGTGACCACTTTGCCTTCTTACACTGGAGGTATGGTATAGCTGTGAACTGTTTTGGTTTTAAGGTTATATGTTGTCATCGCATCTTTCTATAGTCCAACTTATGTTTCTATGGAAATATTTTGATTATCTGTTATCATCTGATAATTTTAGTGAGATAGTTTTCTAGTTCTGATAATTCGTTACTCAGAATTTTTTTCTTTGTCCTAATGGTGAAATAATTTTTGTTTTGATAATTATTGTTGATTCTCTCGCTAACAGGTGATCAAGGTTTTCTCAACTCCTACTACGTTGGGTTCGCTAATGCTCATGTTTATGAACCAAATTTGCCTTCAGATGTCTTAAATTCTAGAAAGGTTCCAGAAATGGAGAGACTTTCTACTCTTTATAATGCAGATGTTGGCCTCTACATGCTTGCTAACAAGGTATGTTTAGTTTCAAGAGACTGCCTTTCTTTGAGTGTGTTTTTAGTTGGGTGGGGTGTAGGGTGTAGGATGTGTTGGCTTTAGCTTTTATCAACACTGGACAAAATACAATTAGTTGTAACTTTTGGAGGAAGGATTAAAACTGCCATTTCCATTAGATGTTACATATAGAAAAAGAAGAAAAAGTTAGACATTCATGGAATTGGAATATGCTGTAGTAGTATTGCAACACTGCAAACCTTAGTGCTAGTTTCATTTTTCTATTTAAGCTGCTGTGTAGGCTTCGTTGACTTTTTTTTTTTTTAATAACGGTCGTGTCTGGGCGAGCTTGTGCGCTCCTCGACTATTCCACCAGGTACATGCTACCTCCCACCAACTAGTACTGGATATGTTATGGTCTATGAGCTTTGTTGTCTTGTATAAGCAATTTATCTTGAAGCTGCTATATTATGGATGTTAAAGCCCAATTTGTGTCAAGCTATTCATAGATGAGTATGGGGTTATGTACTTGGTTTATCATGCGTATAAGTTATCAACAATTAATCTAATTTGTTCATATTATATCATATTTTATGCATAGAATAATCTTTCCATTGAAAGAGAAATTTTGGAGAAAGCTGATCAAACCATTTAGGAAGAAGTGCTGCCAAATTTGCATACATCTTTAATGGCCAGATATAAGGGAGGAAAAGCCTAATGCTAGGTACCCTCCACCGCAAACCAAAAGTTGGGAATTCAAGTCCCCTATAGAGCAAAGTGAGAATGGATCTTTCTCTGACTCTCTGACTCCTGTTTTCCTTGGGGAAGGGCACTCCTTGGTCTTGCCGTGTGTGGGCGTGCGGGGTTTATCATATCCCAGGAAAAATAAGAATTTCTTGGATGTTGGGAAGTTTTTTCCTTCTGAAACAAAATGAGAAGGTTTCATCTTGATGACCATAGGCAAATGTTTGGAGTAGGTATTTTGACAAGTGCATTAAATTTGCTTCTTCTTTTGACCTTTATCTTTTCTTAATCAACATATCTGCAGTGGATGGTGGATGAAAAAGAACTCCGTGTTATTCATTACACACTTGGCCCGCTTAAACCGTGGGATTGGTGGACTTCTTGGCTGTTAAAGCCTGTTGATGTCTGGCAGGTATTCTTCATCTTCTCTCCTCCAGCTGTTGCTAGTTCTCTTTGCATTCTCCAAATATTGTTGTCTTTTTCCTGCACTAGGATGCTCCCTGGTTGTGTCTCCCCACCCAACATCAAAACTTTTTTTTGTGTCTTCGTGGAAGCATTTTTTCCATCTTGGAGATGAGGATGCCTTATGATGTGGAAAAGGAGGACTTTTGGACATGCCTATTCAAGATTGTGTGACTTTCTTATGTTTGCCTATGCTGCAGAATGTCAGGGTACAGCTTCAAGAATCTCTACCTGGAACTAGAGGCGGCAAAAATTCCAGAGATGAACTTGTTGTCAAATTTCTTTATTTGCTTCCGTTGCTTCTGATAGCATTTTGTTACTATCGGTCGTTCTTACAGGTTAGTGATTTTAAAAAAAGTGTTAATTACTTAGACACGATAAAAAATTGAAGATATATTCTAAAAGATTGCTTCTGCAGACACAATCACTATGGCATCATATTAGACAAATGTACTACAAGGTCAGAGGAGGTGTCCTAGCTTATGCCTCTGCTCCTCCATCTGCCATCAGCTCCAACCAGCAGGTATCTCTTCTCCTTCCTCTCAGTTGTTGAGTCGTCAACATCCTGATTAAGTTCTTCACCTTCCTTTCACTATTCATAAATTGGCTATCATACAATGCAGATGCCTTAAATTATTGCCTTCATAGGTGACGTATTTTGGCTGCTGAAATAAATGACCATATTTCTACCACAATATTTATTTACTTCTTGATAAGCTTCTGTTGCTTATCTCACATAATTTTAAAGTGATAAACAGTCCCCAAATGGTATGCAGTTGAAGATGCCTGCTTATCTGGGTGCGGTATCTGTCTCTGTCTGTTTTGCTGCTGCTCTGGTGTCCCTTAGCCTTCCACTTTTAATCATTCCGCGCCAAGTAATGCCATGGACTGGTCTCCTTCTTATGTATGAGTGGACATTTACACTTTTCTTCCTCTTGTTTGGAAGTTATTTGCACTTAGTTTATCAGTGGGGAAGGGTTGCGGCAAATCAACCTGGACAATTTCCAGCTCATCCTGTATCTTTGGATTATGAACCTGGAAAAGGTTCGTTCATTTAACCAGATCACTGAATTCTATTTTACTAAATTTGTTGGTGCATTTCTTCAGTGTTGCTGTTTTTTTGTTGCTTTGTAGGTCATCAGCGGCAGCAATCATGTTGTGACAATGCAGCGTGGTACTATGGGTTTGGGATGGCATTTCTTGCCATGGCAGCCCCAGCATTGCCTGGTGTTTTTGGAGTCACTTCTTTGTTTTTGAGGTACTTTCGACAGGATTTCTGCATTTCAATCATTTTTGTGTCATTTGCTCGTCTTTTCAGGCTGCTTTTGAATTACGTGATGGCACTTGGTGTCTACTTGCCACAGTTTCTGGTTTCACCTAGAAAACTCGAATCTTTTAACTATGCATACGTGTGAAGTTTTAAGTTTATTGCAATACCATTATTTAAATGGAGTCCTAATCACATCTTTAACTCATTCATGAATAAGACAGGAAAAATACGTTGAGATGATTCTTATAGGAAGTCTATTGGGTGAGAAAAGACCAAGTAAATTTAGGCTTATAAAGTTAAATCAGAATTTCAAATAGGTCATATTTTAAAGGTAGATAAGCCTAAAAGATGCTTTAGCAATCATTTTTTGTTGGACGTCAGTCTCATATACTCCTCTTATGTCATCATAGTGAATTGCTTTGTATCCTTTTTTTGCTGTCTTATTTTCTTATAATCGTGCTTTGAATTCTTCTTTTCTTTTGAGCCGAGGGTCTATCGGAAACCACCTCTCTACCCCACAAAGGTAGGGGTAAGATGTGCATACATCCTACCCTCCTCAGACTCCACTCGTGGGATTGCATTGGGTATGTTGTTGTATGTTATCATAGTGAAGTTTCAACAGCATTGATGGGGTGTTACGTAAGCCATCTTCTATGACCACGTAGCATCGCATATTCTGATCAATTCTATAACTTTAACTTTTCGGTGCACGTCCTCCTTTATAGTTTCATCGCTCAAGTAGAATTTCTTGGTGATGCCATTTGGCTTCTTTGGGCTTCCAATTTCCCACCCTCTCCTTTCGTTTTCTTGTCCGTCTTTTACAGATACCTCTTCTTGTGATTAGGCACTAGAATTTTTTTTAATGTAAATAGTTATATAACATCTCTTGGGTGGAGATTGGTTGAAGATGATATGATGCCAGTGAACGTCTATGAAAAAACTGTCAGTAAAGTTTCGTTCTTATGCTTCTTCCGCAGGTTAGGTTTGATGGTGGTAGGTGGCCTTATTTTGGCATCCTTCATGACATATGCTTCGGAACATCTATCGATTAGATCATTCACGAGGGGCTATGAAGAAAGGAACACACCAAGGAGTAGGAATGTGTGTTTTTTATGTTGATCATGTCAACATTTTTGGTTTTAGCTAACTACAGGCAATCTTCATCTCATTTGTAGTTTGTTTTGACATATTCTTCCTAGTGAAATATGCAGAATATGCCGGGAAATTTTTGGTTTCTATTTTCTAATATTCTCTTCATCTTTTTTCTTTGTTTTTAAAAAAGGTTGAGGTGTAATTCTTTTGTAAGGTTAAAAAGGTCTTTGTGGATCAATTCCCAAGTGTTGGAACACTTCCATACGGATAGTCGTAGTATTACTTTTATAGTTTCTTGCTTCCCTCTGATTATTGTAAATATTTATTATTTCTTGTACTTCGATCACTGTATTGTTTTGTTGTAATTACTGTTTTTTTAGAATGCTTTGTCATGCCTTGTTTAGTATTTTGCTTGGTTTCTTTCCTCCTATTAGTTAGGGTCTATAGGAAAACAACCTACCTACCTCTACTTTTTATGAGATTACATTTGAGTATGTTGTTTGGAAACCACCTCTATACCTTCCTAGATAGAGGTAATATCTGCGTATATACTATCTTCTCTGAATGTTACATTAGTTATGTTATATTTGCCTTTTCTTATGTTTTCGACCAAACATTACTCTATGTTAGTTTGGTCGCTATATAAATGTGTTGTAAATAATCGAATTTTTTGTTTGAGTAGGAATATTTCAATTTTTTTTTCTTTCCTTCTCACTTTTCATTCATTTTCACCGCGAAAACATAGCTATCATAATAAGAAGCAGGCAAAGGAGTTCATTGACTACTATTGCTTGTCTTATTAAAACGTTATTGACAGAATGATTTCCGCATCCTGTCGATTGGCTAAGTGGACTCAATCAAATGAGGGGTAATAAAGACTAGAACTCTTTGTACAATCTGTCATTCACTTTATGTTTGATTAATTTGAATTTGCGCCACAAGAATAAGCAAAAACTCTTTTAAGCAACTGAACCTAACACTAGTTGATATTCAATCAATCAATCACTTTTACAAATTAAAAAAAAGCAAACACATAAACTTGCCTCTCTTGTCTTTGCATCCATTGGGGCATCAAAGTGAATCATCATAAGTGGTTTGGCAAAGAATCATAATCCAAAATAAACAATCAAAAGCCTTGTCATCTTACAAAAAATTAAGAATTCCAAATAGGGGATTCCATGGACATATTGATTTGTAAGATTCTCCTATTTTTCTACCATTTATTTAACTTTTTTTTTGTTTGAATGAGCTTTAACTCTCTTATTTTGTGATCTAAGATGATTAGATAAGGTTTTCTATATGTGTTGAGGAGCATCTTTTCCCATTAAATCATAACCAATTGTTTACCAATGAGTGGTTATTTGATGTAAAAGATAGATTCATTGGGGAAAAAATATTTTTTTTTCCGTTCTAATTTATATGACATGTATTTTTTGATAAATATTTAATGATGTTTTGCAACAAATTTTAATGTGGTAGAGAATAAATTGCAATCACAAATAAAATATGAAGAAATATAATTTTATTGATAAAATATGTCGGTATAAATCTGTTTGTTCCCTTGATTCTTCTATCTGAATTTTCTCCATGGTTCGAGGGCTGTTAGTAGCGTATTTCTCGAATGTATGATGATTTGGACTTGATCTCCATGAAAGGATCTGATTTGTAGATCTTCTTGAAATATTTGATTATCAAGAAGAGTCAGACATATTTTGATCTTTTTATGAATATCCTTAGAGTTTATGTGATTTCTAAGATGCCTTTTTAAGAGAATGTATTATCATTTATACATGCATGAACTAGGGTAAATGATGGAGTAGCCTCCAAGAATACTAACTAGAATTGAACTTGACTTGTAGACTCCTACAAAATTTTAATTTCTACGATTATCAATATTTTACTCATGTTAGATTCTATTTATTTGGCAAAAAATTAATAAAAGGTGTACTTTTGTAAAGGTAGTTATTGCGTCAGATACACGTGTTCTTACAAGTTAAATCGTGTGTTTTATATGGCAACATGTGCGAGATTTGTCATGTAGGAAACTTATATCTGCATGATCAATTTTATAATAATTTAAATATTTATTTATGCATACTCAAAATTAAAATACATAAATATCAATTGCATTCACGTTAAAATACACGTTTATAAATTATAATTACTTTGAATACATTGAATCTTTCACAGTTGAATAAAGTATATTCCAATCTCAATTTTGGAGGTCTTTTTCACTTGTTCCAAAAGCAATTATTTACAATCACACATTTTGTTTATGCTGACACACTTTAATAGTATTCATTTATTGGTACCAGCATATAACTGCTATTTTTGCCATGTGCAAAAGAAGACAAATTTGATTAGAATCTAATCAAATATAATATGAAACTATATGCCAAAATAATAGATAAGAAACCATATTACAAATATTTATTATTTTATATTAATATTTGTATAGGTACTAGTAATACATCTCTTTCAGAGTGTGATTAATTTCCATCAAACTTATCAATAACCCTTATGATGGAGTGAATATAATTTTTATTTTCTGAGAGATTAAATATAAAAATAATTATGTTAAAAAGTTCTTCTATCCTAAATAAATTTTACACTATATAAATTTGAATTAGCATAGATATAATACATATATCGTATACAAATAGCTACTATAAGTATTTTAACTATTCTCCTTAGCAACAGTTTGCATATTTATGGGCTGTAGCTATAATTTAAGATGCATCGTTTGTATAATTTGCGGGTTTGTATAATTTGAGATTGAGTTTGTATAATTGAGTTTTTTTGTATAAACTAGAAATAACGAATTTATACAAACACAAACATCTGAACTTTAAATAGTTATACAAATTATATTATACAAAAGTTATACAAATTTCGAATTATACAAACATGTGAATTATACAAACTCAAACCATAATTAATGATAAATATTAACAATGAATAATAAATTAACTAAATTATAACTATATTAACTAATTAACTAATATATATTTAGTTCTTGGCATAATTTTTCATAAAAAAACAACTTTCTTCTCACTTGACAAAAGCACTTATCATGGGCCATGCCATGTATCACTCTTTCAAAAGGTATATTAAATGAATATTCTTAGGTGATACTGGACAAGATACTATTATGGAATCCTTCATTAATTACTCTCAATTATTGATGAGTAATCAAGAACCTTTTTTATATGTAATATAGCATACTCATTTTAAAAAGTATATTAAAGGGAATAAAACCTAAGAAATACAGTTGTATACTAGTATTATAGTATGGAGTGTGTTGGAACAGTCTATTCCAAAGCTATGTTGAATTTAAAATTTGAAGTTCATAAATTCTTATGACGATATATATATATATATATATATATATATATATATATATATAAAAGCTACTGAATACTCGTCTTCAAGTTCTGGAGTTGCATTGCATTATATATATATATATATATGTGCTACTGAATACTCGTAAATCAAGTTATACTCTAACTTTGTCATTGACATGTTAGGAATTACTTTGGAAAGATTTCGAATAATTCTAGTATTTTTTTTATAATAAACAGTAGCTATTTGACAACAAATTCTAATATTTGTAAATAATATTATATTAATTTCTACCAAACAAAAAAAAAGGTATGGAGTGTGAAAGTTGAGTCAGCCCACATTATTGGCATTTGGTGGCTAATGTGGCACTTTATTACAAATTATAATAAAATAACAAATAGTTGAAATTTTTTATGAAAATGATGTGAAATACTATGGGCTATATTGAAATTCTGTGGTCTTGGTATTGCTAATTGAAAATTAAATCTGATGGTGTAAACTTTAGGCATTGAATTAATTGAAATATATTATTACAACTATTATTATTGTATTTTACACTTATTTTACTTGTATATACCAATAATATAAAGAAACTTTTATATTATAAGATCATCTCAATGCATCTATATATATGTAATTCTTCATAAAAAATGAGATTCGTAATCTTGATTTTGTGGATTCATAATTTTGAATTTTGAAAATAAAATAACTTATTTTTTATGTGTGAGTTTGATTTTTTTTTCATGTATTAATTTCTGTTGAACCTTCGTTGCAAATTCACTGATATGTTAAAAAAAATAATTGACAGTCAAACTAATTTTAATGAACGTTTCTCAAGTTAGAACTTAGAAGTTAGAACATATTCATTTTCCACATTATTAAAAAACTTATGATCTTAATTATGTTATAAAAAATAAAGAGTAATCATTGAAGTGACACATGGTCATTTTGTAGGTGTTGGATTTTCATTTGCTTTTCTTTGATAGGAAAGTTTAAATTGTTTGTTCGTCTTCAATAATTAGCTTTTTTTTTTATTTGACGTTTAGTATTTATATTAAATCTTGATTAATTTGAATGTGCGTCACATAGGTCTTATTTGAGGAAACACTTTCTATTAAAAAGACTTTTTCATATTCAGAATTCGAAATTAATATTTTTACCTTAGAAAAAAACAGTCTCATTCATTAGATCATATCGATGGTTCTAATAATTGACTACAAATCCAACACTTGTCTTCCTCAAATAATTTTAATTTTATTAAAGTCCCTTATAAAGGAGATTGATCTTGATTGTTGAAGTAGACAAGTGAGCTAATTTATTGATTTTAGAAAGTTTGAGTTGAATTTAATCATTTCGAATTATTGAGATTGTTGGTATGAATTACAATGTTGGGTGTTGGATTTGGAGTATTTTGGAATTGATTTGGGTCAATTTTGATGAAAAAAAGTGTTAGGTTAAATTTTTCGAAAACTTTTGATGGTAATTCATGAGGAATTGTGAATAATTTACTCTAAAATTATAACACAGACAATACTAAAATGGATGAGTAATGATTCATCAACTTACTTTTCACTTTTTAAAATACTTTTTATAAAATATATAACTAAACATGATTTTATTTTTAGCTCTAATTTTAAAAATATAAAAATAAAATAAAAAATATTTGAAATTTACTACAAAACACCTACTAAATATTCTTTTAATTAAAGAAAAGTCCACTCTCTTGCCGTTAATATACAAACAATACCTGATGGCTGATATGACCTAATTGCTTACACTAAAAAAGTCAATTAACCAAACTTTCTCCACATAAACCATAAATTTATTTATTTTATATCATATGATATAAAATATTAATATATGTAGAATTTAATGTTAAATTAAACAATTTTTAAAACAGTTATAATACGACATGCAATATTACTCGTGTTGGTGCCACATTCATGACACAACTATAACAGTCCTACTTGTCCCACTTAGAATTTAAATAAATTAGGATTATTTTTTTTGGTGTAATTTAATTTTTTTTACTCGTGATATAGTTTAATTTGACATGAAATTTAAATATTATTGTTACATTATAAATTTAAATATATCATAATATTTATGAGATGATAAAAATTTAAGACATGCCATAATATATAATATTTGTATGTGTTATAGATACTTCATGGTAAAACTTTATAGTTCGATATAACAAATATAAAAATGTCTTATTTTCTTTTAAATATGGAAAAATTGAGAGCGAGTACCGGCGAAAATATTAATTTATAAAATCATCACTCGTTCAATCACGTTAAGTTTGTGTGAGTTAATGACTCGCTCAGTTAAATAGGGAGCGAGTAGGGGTGAAAATATTAATCCATAAAATCATGACTCGTTTAAGCATGTCATTTTTTTTTGTTAATTAATAACCCGCTAATTTATTCACTCAACTCGTTTTAACTCTGCTAATTCAACTTATCTTCGTTGCGAAGTGAGAAACTATCGTAATTCATCAATTTTAAATTTTTTTAAAAAGGGACTAACTTTCCTATTGAATCTCTCCCTCTCTTTTTATTTTATTTTATTTTTTATGTATTTTTTGTTACGAAAAAGACCTAAAATATTTTTGAACTATTAAAAATGATATAAAAATGTCCCTCATCCATCTATTGGGCCTAAAATGCTCTTTTTCTTTAAAGAAAATGTCATTTTTGGACCTAAAGATGGATATCAAGGACATTTTTATACCATTTTCAATAGTTAAAGGATATTTTAGACCCTCTTTCGTTTTTTTTAATCATTCATGTAAAACCTTAGGCTACGAATATTCGATTTTATAACTTTATAAATATAACCTCTTTCCCTTCAACTAAAACCCCAAAAAACCAAACAAAGCCTTAAAAAAAATGTTCCAAACCTTGAAAAACGATTTTCAAATTTGCGAAGAAATCGGCCGTGGTAGATTCGGTACCGTCTACCGCTGTTTTTCTTCGGTCACCGGAGAATCCTTCGCCTGTAAATCCATCGAAAAAAACCTTCTTATTGATTCCACCGACCGTGAATGTCTCGATAAAGAGCCCAAAATCCTTCAACTTCTTTCCGGTAAGCCCAACATTCTTCATCTGTATAATGTTTACGAAGATGACGAATTTCTTCACATGGTAACCGATTTCTGCCCGAATAGTGATCTTTACGAACGGGTTTCATCTGGGTCATTGTCAGAATCGGCTGCCGCTTCGATTCTGACTCAGTTGGTTTCTGCGATTAGCTATTGTCATCATATGGGTGTAGCTCATCGTGACATTAAGCCGGATAATGTATTATTTGATTCGGAGAATAGATTGAAGCTTGCTGATTTTGGATCTGCGGAGTGGTTTGCGGTTTGTGAAGGGAGGAAGATGAGTGGGATTGTGGGTACACCGTATTACGTTGCACCGGAGGTGTTAATGGGGAAACAGTATAATGAGAAGGTGGATGTCTGGAGTGCGGGGGTGGTTTTGTATATTATGCTTTCTGGGGTTCCTCCTTTTTATGGTGAAACGCCAACTGAGACTTTCCAGGCTGTTCTGAGAGGGAATTTGAGATTTCCGACGAGGATTTTCAGGTCTGTTTCGCCTGAAGCTAAAGATTTGTTGAGGAAGATGATATGTAAGGATGTTTCCAGGCGATTTTCAGCTGAACAAGTACTGAGTAAGTTAAATTTCTCTGATTTTGTTTTTCCCCTGTTTTTGTTTTCTGGCTTTTTTTCTGATTGCTTAGTTGCTTAGGAAATTATAGAACATGTTAGAGCTTAAAGGATGAAGCTTTTTATGAATTCCTTCATTTTTTTTACTCATATTTTACTTACTATGTTGTGTACCGCTCTCCATTTCATATTGTTTCATTGTTGTTACTGCTTTTCATATTGTTTCATTGTTGTTATTGATCTCGTGTCTGTATCTCCTTTTTCAAACTGCTTGAATATGCTTTATTATAAGCCGAGTATTTATTGAAAACAAGTAAAAGTAAGATCCGCATATATTTTATCCCCAATTTATGTATCACCTTTTGTATTTCAAGATTTAAATAATTTTTTCTTTGATTGTAATTTTTTCACGCTTGAAATTCAAACCGCGTCACATAAATTGGGTAAGAGGAAGTACTTAGTATGATATGACATGAAATGAGCTTAAATAACGACGTGAGGATATGTATATTCAACCCCAGTTTGTTTCGATCCCATAAGACTGATAAGTTGTCCTATAATAGAATAGGAGCTAAAGTTCCACTTTTTTTTAATCTTCTTTTTAGTGTCTGATAGTTGAACTATGAAAATATTTTCTTGATTCTTTGGTGAATTCCAGCTGATTTTGATGTTACTTGTTAAATTCAGGACACCCATGGGTGATTAATGGAGGAGAGACAAGATCAATGGCTGATTGAACCTGAACAAGATTACTGTTTTTGCCCAACTATCCTATAAATACTAGTAACAGTACAAATCTTGATAAAAGCTTCTTATGCTGTGCTTGTATATGACACCAAAAACAAGAAAATCAATGCTGCTATGTTGTGGAGAAGAATCTTGTAAATGATAATGAATCTCCTAAACTATATATTATGAGAAGAAAAAAAAAACACAAAATATTTTCAGGCTATGTAAAAAAATCCTTTCTTTCCCCACCTTTATATGTTTTTGATTATGAAAGGTTGAGGGAGAGAAGGATTATAAGTATTGATGCTTTATCCTTTAAAGTATTGTTGAGTTGAGAAGTTTGCTATGTAAAATGTTTGTTGCTTTTATGATATGAATCTTTCAAGTAAATTTTTGCTCTCCTTGTTAAGTATTTTATCTTGATTTCTTCACTTTTGTTATTTTCTTGAGTCGAGTCTATCGAAAATAGTTTCTCTATTTCTTGAAGTAAGGAAAAGTCGGTGTATATATTGTTCTTTTCAAACTTCATTTGTAGAATTGTAGAGGATATGTTATTGTTGTTTTAAGCAAATTTTCGTCTGCCCTTGTTTTGTATTTTACCTTGATTTTTTCACTTCTGTAATTTTCTTGAGTAAAAATTTATATAATTTTTTAAAAATAAACTAATTGTAATAAATAAATACATAATATAAATGAAGGGTGAACCTGAAATCAATATGCAAGAATTAAGGGTAGGTCTTTCATTTTATTATTGGGGATAGATAATGAAATGAAGAAGTAATAAAGAACGTTACCGCCTCAAATCTCATTGATTAGGTCTTCTGGATCACTTGATAATCATCTAATTAAACAAATGTCATGACCCAATGGACTTTAGGACTAAAGCAGAGAAAAAGATGTCATTGTCAGAGGACCAAGCCACACAAACAAAGTTAGATCAGCGGAATGCAACTTCTTGACCAACAAGCTTTAATATAAACTTCGAAAAAAGTATACAAAGCACGTTAACCTAATTCAATGAAGGCGATTGCCAACACTGACTTAGATAAACACACGTGAACGATTGAATAGTGAATTGATTTGATCAGAAAAGTAGTATGCCATTGAATTTTTCTAGAAGGAAACAATGTTTGTATTATGTTTGGATTCATGAAGAAAAAAAAAAGTTCTTAAAACTGGTACGGTAAGCTGTACTCATCTAATTTTATACCCATAAATCAAGGAGTGGGAGTGGAAATGGAATCCACAAAAGGTAGCATATCCATATGCTTTTGAGTTGTTGTTTTTTTGGTGTTTAGACATAAGAATTACGAAATTAAAAAAATAATAATAATGATATCTCAGAAAATTAAAATTAATATTTGAAAATTAAATTACATTTAGAGATGAATGATTTCATGTGAAAATAACGAAAAAAATCTTTTAAAATTTTTTGTAACTCAATTTCAAATTGAATTTCAATTTTTTCTTTTTACTATAGTTGTACAAAATCAAATCTCCAAAACAACTTTATTATTGCGTGCAATAAGTGGTGGACAAGTTTGTTATGATAAGCTATGTTGCGTGCAATATAAGTGCTATGTACACTATCACTTTATTGACCAATAATGTACAATTATAATGTAGCAACTATTTCTAGATACTTTTAACAATAAACATTTTTTTTAATTAATCTCTCTTCCAATACTTTTATTTGACTTTAAGTCATTCGTTTCCTACGAGCTTCCGACGGTTTATTCATCTGTTCGTAAATTAGGATCATTTTCTATTTTATAATAATTTTTTATTAATCAATCTAAGATTCTTTCATTTCCAATCGAACACAAGGAAAAGATCATATCGTTTTATCAGTTAATAGATTTATTGAAAGGGCACCCAACGGTAAATCATGATTTACTATCGCAAGAAATATATTGAACACCAAACATATTCCAAACATGCAACAAAAAATGATAAGAAGATAATCAGGAGTTTGGCAATGCAATTCGTTGTGTGGAGATGCGATTCGCCGAGCTAGGCAAATCACAATGAAAAACATACTTGCCCCATTAAAAAGCATAACGGAGCAACCAAGAACCAACCCCCTTCAACATCTCTCATAATGTGTTTTACGCTTCTTCTTTTTTGGTGTAGATTGCAGAAAAAACAGTTTACAAAAATTGAAAATTTCACAAGGGTTAAAATAAATTAATAAGGTATAATAGCACTTTTGGTCCTTCGTGATTTAATTCTTCCAAGTTAGCAAATCAAACAAATAGTCTTTTAGTCAAAATGCTTGTAATATGTATTTTTGTTTTCTTTCATAATTGGTTCAATATTGAATTTTCTCATTGTTGCTTGGAATTTACTCATAAATAAATAATATTTTCCATCACATTGAAAGAAAAGAAGGGGAAAAAGATATGCTATGGAAAAGAGGATACTTAGGGAAAATGTCTAGAAGCTAAGCAATAATATCAATTATTCAAGTAGACTATGGGGTGGTTTGGTTGTTGGGAGAACAAATTATAATTTTGGAAAAAATTGTGGATTATTTTATTTTATATTTGACATAATTCTTTATATCAGGATTAGCAGTTTCAAGATGATTTATACCGTCTTTTTGCAACATTTTAAGAACATGAAAAGGTCTTATTCGCTTTGTTACTCTAAAAAATAGGTTATATTTACTCTCCGTTTCACTTTCCTTATAACCATACGCCTACTCCTACTATTATACTTTAGAGCTATTTGATCCATCACATGTTAAAGCTTTAATCTCACTTTAAAAAAAAATCGCCCGTTAACTTAAATTTTAATTTTTTTTACCCCTCCCTTAGGAGATTTTTTTGCTCCCTAGCCCCTTGGTGACATGAACCCACAAATTTATTTATTTATTCTAAATGTGTTTCTTGAGTATTGAATAATTAAAGGAAAGGCAATCCTTCTTAGATATCTTTGAGGAAATATTATTAGCATATGCTTGTTAGTGTGGATGAAGAATGGGAAAGGACTTGAATAAGTACAACACCAATGTTGCTTTTGTAGCTTTATAGAGTGGGAATGGAATTCTATAAAAGAATTGGCATGTGTTTTGATTCCTTTTTTATTTTTTATTTTTTTATTATATAGTTTGAAGATTTTAAGAATATAAAATGTTCAAACTCAGTTTTTGAGTCTTTAAAAAGAGAGTCTTTGAGCAACGATAAAGTTATTTATGTCACAGATTCGAGGCGTGGAAGCAACCGCTAATGTATATATTAGGGTTGACTGTCTACAACACATTCTTTGGGATGCACTCCTTCTCCAAATTCTGTTAATACGGATGCTTTGTGCATCGATCTACTCTGCCACTTTAATGTGCATAATAGTGATCAACCAATTGTACATCAAACATGTTTGAGTTGATGGACACATATAGGATATCTGATTTCATAGAAATAAAATAGTTTGATGCATCGTATTTATTTAGACTGTCAAAAAAACAAAGAAATGATAAGGAAAGAAAAATAATAATAATTAGAAGGTCAAATTATCAAAAGTATTATTTTATTAAAAATATAGATCTTGATTTACATTGATAGACATCAAGATAACTTTGCTACTCCAAAATAAGTAACATAACATTATAGGGAAGCAATATTGGGTGCAATATTTTGTTGAACATTCATTATTGCAATTTTCCATTAGCTTCCAATCTGAACCAAAAATTAATAATTATATGCAATAAATTAGGTAGTAATGTAATGTTAACTTTACATATGGAACAAACAAACATATAAAATGATTAAATATACAAAAATTAACATATTAGGCAAACAGTCAAAATCAATTTATTTTGAAAAGTATCTTTTATAATTAAAATTACTCCTTTTCAAAAAATTATGAGAATAACAATTTGTGCTTGACTTAAATAAATTGAAAAGTATTCTTATCAGTAGATTGTCTTTGACCAATATTTTCAAAAAGTCGTTTTACATGTCAAATTAAGAAAAAGAAGCTATGGACAATTTAAATTTAATAAAAATGAAGCTTTATATGAGTAATTTTTTGTACTAAAAATAAATTAAAAATGCCTATTTTTTGGAAAAGCTATTTTTAGCTTAAAATTTGAAAAGTAACTTTTGCTATTAGGAAAAAAAAAATTGTTTTTCACCTAAAACTTGACCAAACGCCTTTTTTAATAAATAAATAAGATGGGAAAAATGAGAGAAAAGATTGTAAGATCGGAAATAAAATCCTCACCAATAATATGAAAATCATTTATCAAACAAACACCTTCATTATTGTTTTAAATAATATTTTCTTTAAGAAACGATGAGTTGAACATGTAAGTTGAGAATTCAATTTTTTAGAAGAAATAGGAGGATGTTCATGACAATAATTTTTCAAACAATTTTGATAGCAAAAACCAAACACACACCATGCTCGACATTTTTTTTTTGGCAAGATACTTTTACAACCACATCAATAGCTTCAACATTTGTTATAAAAATCACACTGAGAAAAATTACCCCTAAAACTTTAGTAAAATTCATTATTAATAGTTTGTAGTAATATAACGGATTGAGAATTTGTGTGTGTTTAGATTAAAGCAAATTGATGCTATTTATATTGAAAGTTTTATGTTAAAGTATTTGACTAATTTTAAAATGTGATTATAAGCACTTAATTTTAAGTTAAAATAATTGAAATAAATTCAAAAGTCATAAATTAAATTTTTTAACTTTCGACTTTTGACTTATGTGTTATAAGTCAATAGTCAATTCAAACAGGCTATTAAGTCAACTCTGTACTTTGATTACTCGATTTTATCTGTTACACTTTCGTTATTTGCTTTACTTTATTTGCTTTCACATAACGCTTTGAACTTCTTGTACTTCTTAGCCTTATCTGGCCTCTTTTTATGCTTCTATTGAGCCGAGGGTCTCTCGAAAACAGTCATCCTACTTTGATAGGAGTAAGGTCTATGTACACTTTACCCTCCTCAAACCTCACGTTGTGAGATTTCACTGGGGGATTGTTGTTGTTGTTGTTACCATACACTTTGGTAAAAGAAATTAAGAGCATGTTTGGAAAGCCACAATGTAATTGAGATTTGGTGTAGTTGAATATAATTACACTTTTTGGCATGTTTGGTTGACCAAATAATTATTTGGTAAGAGAGGAATTAAGTGTAATTGAAGGGGAGTAATTACACTTTTCAAATCCCAAGGGAGGGTAAGGAATTTGTGTGATTACACCATGTAATTACATGAAACTTTTTAAAATTCTTCTTTTATTTATATTTTTATTTTTTTCATTTTAATTTACTTTTTATTTCTATTAATTTTTTAAAAATATTTTTATTATTCTAATATTTTCTAAAAATGCATTTTTTATTATTATTTATATTTCATTTCTTTCTCATTCTCAACCTTTACCTTTTCATATAATTTCATGGTGTAATGACCCGTTAGGTTACTTCGAGAACGAGTCATCTCTCTTTCATAAAAGACTCTTTCCATAAAGTTAAATTGAAAAATGATTACTTAAATGGACATTTATTAAATAATTTATTCATTTATTCTAGTTGGTGGTTAATAAACCAAATCCATAATTTATTCAATACCCCTAAGTCACTTGATAGATATGTAAAACTGAATTAAATTAAAAAGGGGTTAATATTTTATCATACCAAATCGTGTGCGGCTTAAATCAAAGTTCTCTCGACGTCTATAGAATTGATAGAAACTGCTGGAGGTAAAAATTAATCAAGCCACCATCTTATTTCCTTTCATATTAATTGTTGAGTGGGTATGGTTTAATTATTATTTCATGATGTAGCTTTCAATAGCTTATTATATATATAGTGAATTCAAAGTTTGTTCCAAACTATGGACGTTGCTTCATTTTATTTTTAACAATCTGTATAAGACTTTATTCATTCATCCAACACAAAATCCAAGCGAAGAGAAAAAAAAAATCAAAAGATCTAGTAATTGTCAATAGCAACGTATCTAATGTAATTTCACAAGTGAGACATGGAGAAGATGATATGTACGCAACTTTACTCTTACCTTATAAAATAGAAAAATTGTTTATGATAGACTCTCAGCTCAAGTAAAACATCGGGTTGTCAAATTATTTATTTCATTAGAAGCATAAATCTTGATTTACATTTGTAGTCATCAAGATTGCATATTTATTTTTACTTGCATATATAACATTACATGGAATTAACCATGAATACAATATTTTGTTGAACATTCATCCAAGCAATTTTCCATTAGCTTTCCATCTGTGCCAAAAAAAATGTTAAATGTAGATACTAATGTAATATTTGGAACAAACATAGGAAATTATTGAATTTACAAACTTTAATATATTTGGTCAAATTGTCAAAATCAATTTATTTTAACAATTTATATTATTATTAAAAATACTTTTTGAAAAAAAAAAGTGAGTAGTAGTATTAGAGACTAACAATTTGTGTTTGACTTAAGTAAAATTAGAAAGTATTTTTCTTAGTAGTTTATGTTTGACCAATATTTTCAAAAAGTCATTTTATATGTTTAATTACTAAAAAGAAGTCACGACCAATTTAAATTTAACAAATATGAAGTTTCATATAGATAATTTTGTCCTTTAAAAAATCACCATCTTAAAATCTGAAAAATAACTTTTATTGTTAATCAAAAATATTTATATATATTTCACTTAAAAATTGACTAAACGCTTCTCCTTCTCCTTCTTCTCCTCCTCTTCTTGATAGCTAACTAACCACACCTTCACAATTCTCTTAAATAATATTTACGATTTTTCAAAAGCTTGATCATTATAAACAGGAGAAAAACTATATACCTTTTTTAAATTCAGAGCAACGATGAGTCGAACAAGTGGCTTGACAATTGAATACTTTAGAAGAAATAGGAGGATGTTCATGACAATAATTCTTCAAACAATTTCGATAGCAAAAATCAAAGACACACCATGTTCGACATTTCTTTTGGCAAGATACTTTTATACCCTCATCAATAGCTTCAACATTTGTTATAAAAATCAAACTTAAAAAAATTATCCCTAAAGCTTTAGTAAAATTCATGATTTATAATTTGTAGTAAAATTGAGAACTTTTGTGTGTTTTGATTAAGCAAATTGTTTGCTATTTATAAATTCAACGTTCTATGTTAAAGTTAAGTCAAACTTAAAATAAATGAGAATTAATTTCACTTTATCTGCTTGACGTTAACGGTTGAGAAACAATACCTCTCTTTATACAATATTTTTCAGAAGAAATGCCTAATTATATGAAATCAATTAATATATTATTTGAATGCTTTTGTTTATGTGAAAATATGAGTAGTTTATATCTACAATTATAAGAAATAAAGGTTTTTCTCACACTAAATTAGTGGAAAGTTTGTCGTATAATACATGATTTTGTCACTTATTTTTCATTGAATTAGCTCACTGAAAAAAATGCATGGTAAAAAACATATTCTTACTAAAATAGTAGAAAACTTCCTAATTTTTTCATATGAAAATATTACTATTTTTTTCTTTTCTTAGAGATTCCATTAAAACATCTTTGAATATTGCTACTGAATATTTTTCAATGGAAAAATAATAACTTTTAGTAGTGTAATACATAGTAGCTATATATTTTCATATTTTAGTTCTAAAAATGTATGTATTCAAGAAAAAATAAATCTCACCGATAAATATTGCATAAGGGGGTAACTATTTCTATTCAATTTGTTGAGAGTGTTTTTTCACTCAATAAATAAATATAGTATGAACTGTATTAATTAAAGTTATAATACAAATCAAATTACATCTAAATAAATAAATAAATTCAATCTACAATTTGTATAAAATATCCTTACTCGTATTATATTACGTGAGTATGACATCCAACCTACGCACATAAATATCTCGAAAAAATATGTTTTAATTAAATAATTTAAATTTAGATTACTTTTTTTTCATGTGTTTTCATTCGTGTATTATGTAGGTTAGTTTTAGGTCATTTTCTTTAATTATATGTATTCGCCCTAATAATATATAAAATTTTAGATATTTATATTTGAGGTTGATGTGTATAATTAAAGAAGATAACATATTTTATTTGATTAACTTAACTATCTCATATTCAAATGAAAAATATCCATTAGGAATTAGTAGAATAATTCATTAAGAATTAAGGTGCTCAATTATAACAAAACTTAATTTGATTGTCTTAGTGAAATATTATGACAAATTTAAGAAAATGCAGTAATCCAAATTAGAATAACATAGCCCTGTGTTAATTGTTAATGGTGTCTCATTCTTACCCCTGACCTTATTAAAGTGGATCAATTTTCCTCATATTTTTACCCTATTAAAGTTGATCAATTTTTCAAGTAATTTGAAATTGTGGCGAAAATTTCTTCATTAAAGTAGGCTAAAATTTTAAAACTTTGAAAAAAAATTAAGCGTATCTTGTTGGATTAAGTTGAATTCGAACTCAAAAGATATTGGATTTTGATATCTAGCTCGAGGACATGCTACTATTGAAATTTGAGGTGATTTCGTGAAAAATCGACGAAGTTGAAAATTTGGAGTTCTTGATGTTCTTCATGTGTTATTGAAAAAAAGAAGCAAAAAGAGTATATTTGATTCAAAACTCCAATAGAAAAGTGTTAAAAGTTGTTTGAATAGTTTTGCAAAACTGGAGTTAGAAAATAATTATATAAATTAGTCTTTTCTCAAACGGCAATGACATAGATGAGCCAAACTTTAAATATATAACATAAATAATTTTTTTTTTCAAAATTCAATCACATATTTGAACATTTCCGTTTATAAAGCAGGGTCACATGGTTCCATTTGATAGGTCAGTACACTGATCTATGCAACCTGTCTTTATCATATAGTTTTTTTCTGTTGCAATTTTTCTACTTATTGGAAGTTGGAAAATGAGATAATTTGACTTATCACATGTGATGTCTGTCTGGCAGTTGCTAGTTCTGGTCCATCGTCTTCCTCTGACCTGTCCATTTAATTGTCAGAATCCATCACCAACTTCTTCTGACTTGTCCATTTAATTGTAACACTAAAATAGTGTACGAATTGGTATTGAATTGGAAATGATTTTATGTGGCGCTCTTCTATTTAAGTTCATTCCAAAAAATATCAATTTATTGTAATTAAAAATAATTTTATTTTAAAATTTTTATTTTATTCTTTATGAAATAATTTATAACCACACTGTTGGAGGTCTCAGGTTCAAAATCTTTTGCCAGCTAAATCAAGAGGTTTATCTTCTTGATTGAGCTCATCGCACCAGGCTTGCCTAGTGCAGTTACCTCTTCTGTGTGGTTGCGAGCTATTGCATAGAAGTGAAAGTTTTATCTTGTGCGCATCCAATAAATAGCGGTTGCGGATTTTCTTGTCATAAAAAAAATAAAAAATCTAAGAATTTTTTTAGACCACAAGTTTCAAAAAAAATTCTTTTTTTCTTAAAATGACAAGCCAAGTCAAACGGTGTCAGATAAAATAGGACGGAGGGAATACAACAATAACAACATTCGAGAAAAAAAGTATATGTAAGAACTTATTTCTATCTTTGTGAGATAAATGGGTTGTTTCTGACATGACTCAACATTTCAATTTTTTTTTGGCATAATCCATAAAAAGACGTTCAAATTTGATTTCAGCAGACAAATAAGTACTCTAAAAGTGCACATCTCAAATATTTTAATTTGGTCTCAATTGACAATTTAATACTCCAATCTATCCACACTGTATCTCATGAATAACTTAGTTGACATAACACATAAATTTTTGAGTTGTTTGAATGATTATTTTGTAAGTTGAAATATTGAACTATCATAGAGAAAACGAATTGAGATGTTTAGATTTGCATACTAAAAGTTAAAGTATATTTACTTTAGCTAAAGTCAAATTTGAGTGTTTGTTTATTTATTATGCCTTTTTTTGTTGCTAATAAAGATAATACGGAAAAGGGCCTAAAATGTCATCAAACTATTGAAAATGGTACAAAAATGCCCACATCCATCTATTGGGCCTAAAATGCCATTAACATCCACCTTTAGGTCCAAAAATGACATTTTCTTTAACGAAAAAGGGCATTTTAGACCCAATAGATGGATGAAAGTATTTTTTTACAATTTTCAATAGTTCAATGGCATTTTACTCTTTTCCGTAATTAAAATTCTGTTAAATAAATTTTGATTTATAATTAATTTTAAATAATTAAATTGTAACCAATAGATGACTGTCACGTGTTTAAAAAATTATTCAAATTATTAAATTAAAATTTTGTTAAATAAATTTTGATTTATAATTAATTTTAAATAATTAAATTGTAACCAATAGATGACCATCACGTGTTTAAAAAAATTATTCAAATTATTTAATTAAAATTTTGTTAAAAGGGCCTAAAATACCCTCGAACTATTGTTAATGGTACAAAAATGCCCTTATCAATCTATTTTCCGTTAAAAAAAGGTCATTTTTTAATCTAAAAGTGAATGTCAAGGGCATTTTAGGCCCAATAGGTGGATGAGAAACATTTTTGTACTATTTCCAATAGTTCGAGGACATTTTAGTTCCTATTCCAAAGATAATATTAAGGCGCTTACTATTGATAAAACGTTAACTATTTCTATGTTTTTTGATTAGTATAACTAATTCAGAACTAGTTAATGGTTGAAAAATTTCATTCATTCCACCATATCACGTGAAGAGAATACTTATTCGAGATGACAAGAGCCGAGACTCTTCTATGTAAGTGGTAACAACATCGTTTAGTAATGATTGTTTCAATTTGTATAACATAGTTTGATTAATCACATAGTTTCTTTTTAAAAAAAAAGAAATAAAAACTTTGAATCCTTAATCTTAAAATAAACATGTCATAACAATTGAGCGGCTATTAATTTTTTGAAACTTATGGATTTAAAAATATCATAACATTTGTGTGATTATAAAAACTTAATTTCTACCAAATTTAGAATTCTACATTATATTTAGAACGAACTAATAAGAAAATAGTACTCATATGTTCTTTAGAAGAAGAAAATTGAGATGAATATTAGTATATGCTTAATAATATGCTACAAAATATCCCAAACTCAAGAAACACACCACATAATTTGTGGATACTTCCACATGTATAAAACATAAAAGTCAATTAGATGCTTTTATACTATAACTTACATCAAGTTGCACACTAATAAGATTCACATCAGTAAAGCAGAAAAAACAACAGTAATATAAGAGATTGTTTTGTATTTGTGATTTCAAACACATTATTATAGATCTATTGCATTATTAAAGCAATAAACTTTATTACTTAGTGCTCCTCTAAACATAATTAAAGGATAAGCTCTAATACTTCCTTATTCCAAAAATACATCATAAAGGTATATGGAAAAACATGAATTATCACATAGCAAGGAATCTCTTTTTGTTTCTTCTCCTACTGTAGAGGAGATTTATTATCATTTTTTTTTTTTTCGTTTTAATTTAGGTGTCTTACTTTGATTTACAATACCATGTTATGTTTAAAAATCTCAAAATTCAAAAGTCATATCGTGAAAGGATAACATGAAACTGATGGAAGAATATGTACCACACCTAGTAGATTGGCAATATCTGTATGTTCAAGGCCTACAAACTCAAAAAGGCATATGCTACAAGATCCAAAATAGAGCTTAATCTTTGAAGATTCCATTATCACCACTCACACATCAACAAAAAACTACAAGATCCATCATTCCTTTCTTGATAGGTGCTGAAAAGATCAGTACAATCAACTGTACTTGCTCAAGTCTTTTGCTTTTTTCCATTCTTCTTGATGAATCCAACTAGAGAAAGTATATGCTAGAAATATTATTTATCCCTCTTTGAAAAGTCAAAAAGTCACTCATTTCTAATATTCCAAACTCAAGAAACACATTACAGAATCTATGGATACTTTCACATTAATAAAGCTAAAGCTAAGATTAAAACACAATCAGATGCTTTCAACATTAACAATTCAAGAATCATATCAATAAAGCAAAGCAGCAGCAACAACAACATAATAATCAGAGTATAATCTCTCCTACAAGTGGAGTACAAAACTTTAGCTCTATCTTTATTGAGTAAAGAGATATATTTCCGATAATTCCTATCAGTATGACAACAACAACATCAACAGAGGATGTGATGTGCGCACACCTTATCTCTCAACCTTTTTGAAATCTACCTTTTTGAAATAGAAAGATTATTTCCGATAATTCATATCCGAAAAGAAAACATGCATAATCAAGATGCTGAAAATGCAATTCCACAATAAATTATTAACAAAAGATGGTGCTTCAAGACACAAATATTATAGATGTTATCTCAAAGATCCATAGTATTACAAAAAGCAGCAAACTTTATTCCATAATACATAGTGCTCCTCTAAAACAAAACTTGAAGGATTCCATAATACATAGTGCTCCTCTAAAACAAAACATGAAGGATAAGCACACTTATTGCTCCCTCTCTTCCTCAGCCTTTCATATACCAAAAACACATAAAAGTGGGAAAATCATCTATTTTTACATAGCCGGAAAACCTTTTTTGTTTTTTCTTCTTCTTCTCATAATACATATAGTAGGAGATTCATTATCCTCTTAAGATTCTTCTCCACAACACAACAGCAGGAACTCAAAGGAGAAAAATAGTTAAAGAGGGAACCCCCTGTTGTAAACTCTTGAGTAGAACTGATATCATCTCAAGATATTCTTTCTTCTCATTCTCTTCCTTTTCTCATGAACTGGTGTATATACAGCAAAAGCTTATCAGATTTGTACTGGCAGTAGTATTTATAGGATAGTTAGGACTTGGAAAAACCAGTCATCTTGTTCAGTTTAGATCAGCCATTGATCTTGTTTCTCCTCCATTAATCATCCATGGGTGTCCTATATTTGACAAAATAACATCAAAATTAGCTGAAATTCACCAAAATGAAGAGCCAAAAAGAAAACACCAGTATGAAGAATCAAGGAAACATTTCATAGTTCAAGAATAGGATACTTAAAAAGAAGAGTTAATGGTCAACAAACACCCAAAGTATCTCGATTTTCTGAGTTTCATACCTCAACTAACTATCATATGTGCGAGTCTAGCTAGAAAAATCACACACGATAGCCAAAAAACAAGACACTTTAGGTTCGGTTTTACCTAATAAATAGAAATCAGAAAGAAAAAAAAAAGTTTCATCTTTTAACAAAAAAACAGAGGAAAAGATAAAATACATGAAAAACAGAGAAATTTAACTTACTCAGTACTTGTTCAGCTGAAAATCGCCTGGAAACATCCTTACATATCATCTTCCTCAATAAATCTTTAGCTTCAGGCGAAACAGACCTGAAATTCCTCGTCGGAAATCTCAAATTCCCTCTCAGAACAGCTTGGAAAGTCTCAGTTGGCGTTTCACCATAAAAAGGAGGAACCCCAGAAAGCATTATATACAAAATCACCCCTGCACTCCACACATCAACCTTCTCATTATACTCTTTCCCCATTAACACCTCCGGCGCAACATAATACGGCGTACCCACAACCCCACTCATCTTCCTTCCTTCACAACCCGCAAACCACTCCGCAGATCCAAAATCAGCAAGCTTCAATCTATTCTCCGAATCAAACAATATATTATCCGGCTTAATGTCACGATGAGCTACACCCATATGATGACAATAGCTAATCGCAGAAACCAACTGAGTCAGAATGGCCGCGGCAGCCGATTCTGACACCGACCCAGATGAAACCCGTTCGTAAAGATCACTATTCGGGCAGAAATCGGTCACCATATGAAGAAACTCGTCATCTTCGTAAACCTTATACAAATGAAGAATGTTGGGGTTACCGGAAAGAAGTTGAAGGATTTTCGGTTCTTTATCGAGACATTCACGGTCGGTGGAATCAATAAGAAGTTTTTTTTCGATGGATTTACAGGCGAAGGATTCTCCGGTGACCGGAGAAAAACAGCGGTAGACGGTACCGAATCTACCACGGCCGATTTCTTCGCAAATTTGAAAATCGTTTTTCAAGGTTTGGAACATTATTTTTAAGGCTTTGTTTGGTTTTTGGGGTTTTTGTAAAAGGGAATAGGTTGTATTTATAAATGGACTGGAGGGTATTTATGAAAATAAAATAAAATAAAACAGAATATTCGCATATAATTAATTAGAGGTACGTTTTAATTTGGAGGACAGATGGAGTAATAGAAGCTTCTCGTTTAAGGGTCGACCTAAAATTAGGGCGCCCATTCGGTCTGTTAGATTTTTTGATTTTCAATTTGTGAAAATATTAAATCAAAACAAAGTAAAATAAATTTTGTTCGACTGGATCTTTACAATTTTGGTTTGATTTATTTCATTTTGATTTTTAGTTTGTGAGATTAGTTAAACAAATTCACCACTTTTAGTCCTTCATATGAATTTTTTGAAAAATATATCACTGCTAGTATTTTTCAATAACAAAGATAAAAAATGTACACACGAATAATTAATATTCACACAAGAAAAAAAAATAAGACAAACCCAAGCAAAAACAAATCTTATTCAAAATATATATAAAGATATCTAGTGAATTTTAATAAGAATATTTATAAAGAGATCTAGTGCACATGTAACCATCTTACAGGTTACAACATGTGGCTTTAAGCAACAAGATTCAGGCCTCTACTGTGGAGAGCATATAAATAACTTTCATTTCTTCAATTAACTAAATTAAAATAGCTAAAAATCAAAAATCGAACCGAATAACTGAATTTTTAAATTTTAAAACCAAACCAAACCAAACAAACTTGAAAAACAAATCAAAATTTTAAAAAAATCGGTTCAATCGATTTTCTTGATTTGAACCAGATTATGCCTAGCCCTACTTAAAATGGGCAAGTTATATATTTGGTCGGTTGATTGAGGGTCGCTACTAACAACATTCGAATTACGAAAAAAGTCTGAATTACTCTATGTTGAATGTCCAAATCATCTTTTGAGTTCAAATCATCTTATGTTCGAGAAATATGCTACTAATAGATCTCGAATCATGAAGAAAATTTATCATGATCCGAAATCGGGTGTGATGGTACTTGTCTTTTCCTATCGGACAAGTCAGCCTAAAAACACTTTGATAAATAAAATAAAAACAGTCTAAATAGGTAAATAATAAACAAAAGCGGAAGTCTTTCAACTTAATTTACCTCCAAAGATTGATTGTCACATATACAAGCCGCTAAAGAAAATAAAACTGAAATAAAATACAGTCTCAATATGTATTCAACTCTCAAGTAGAGTAAAGCATAAAAGTACAGGAAATCTGTCGGAAATGACCTCGGCCATAAAATTCCACCGAAAATGACCACAGTCTACTAATCTCTCACCAAAAATGACCTCGGCCAAATCATCTCTCTGACTAAAAATGACTTCGGTCTCACAATTATATACTTCTTATGACAGTGTTTCAGAACCAATGCAAACAATTCAGGCAAACCACAATCACAATTAGACTATCAAGTATTTCATCAAATATACATATATATCTAGATTACGGCATGTAATGTTCAATACTCAACAATATCACACACGTCTTTTATTAACCCCATCTATTCCTTTTAGATTAGTTTGTATCACAATTAACCCGTAACCTCATTTCCATCACACCCCCACACATATACAACAGGATATTCAGGAATTCTAAGAGATTCACAGAATTTTAAGAGTCTACTTGCCTTAGCCAAGATGCGATCAATCAATCCGCGTGTGCCTTGCCCTTCCGATTATACTCTGAATCTCCACAATCTATTCAAGTATTGATTCACAATCAAAAACCAACTCCAACAACACTAAGAATGTGAAATTCGGTGAAAAAAAGGTCAAAAGCTCCAAATTCGACTTAGAAAAATAAGGGTTTAAATTCGAGAATTTTTGAATGAAATTGTTCCTCTTAGTCTTAGGAACTCAATAGCCAACGCCGAAACTAACCCTAATCAAGTCACAATCATCATTATAAGAAATTCTAAAAGTCCTTGAAAAGGATCATTTTCACCTATTGAACTCCTCAAATTTGTGTTAAAATCAACAATTAATCATTGAAAAATGATGAAGTAGGATCAAAATAACTTATCCAATGAAATTCCACGAGAAATCCTTCTCCAAATCACCCCCACCGAGCTCTAAAGTTCAAAAATGGAGAAAATAGCATAAACTCCGGCTAAAACCTTTCTCAGTTGTCGTTTTCCCTCGCTTTCGCGAGAATTGGGTCGCTTTTACGACCCCCGCCTCTCGCTAAAGCAGCCACATCAGTCGCTTTTGCGACTCCCGCACAGGCCACAATTTCGTGAAGGGGTTCTCGCTTAAGCGAGTGTCGCAAAAGTGACCTAGCCTTCGCGATCGTGAGGTCTCCATCAGTGCCAAAAACTAGCACAATGCTCCAAGTTTCAAAGTTCCGAATTGATCCTTAGAATTCGTTCGGGATCCCATGTAGACAAACCATATATGCCATCCTACTAAAATTGACATTCAGACTCAGTGCAACCATCGAAATCCGATTTCGAGACCTCCTTGACCCGAAAATTAAAAAATCATAACTAAACCAACATTATGCCTCAAAAGACCAAAACGCCCTCGGAGCTTCCAAAAAATACACAAGAACTCTTCCTAAGCCTAAAATCACCCTCTGAATCTAATGGAGTCGTCGAAATTCAACTCCAAGCATCTGATACCCCAAATTTTGACTAAAGTCAAACCTATGGCCAAAAATTCAACCATTTTCAACTCAACACCTCAAATCCACAATATGATCCCAAATCTGGTTCTGTCAACTCTCTTAGACCAATTTCATTTTCGAAAATGATGAAATAGACGGAATTTTATTTCGAGACTCGATACTCTGAATGACCCCAAATACCACTTTTAAGTCATTCTAAACCTCTAAAACTCAAAGCTTACCAAAAATCTCAACTTTTCAAGAAAACTTCGGAACCAACATCAAATATCAATCACATATGACTCGGGGAGACTACCGGGAGGGGTTAAATGATCTTTTTATGAAAATTTCAAAAAATGACCTTTAGGGTCATTACATCTAGAGAGAATAATCAAGGGAGAAACATAATTGTACATATGTTATTTTATCAATAAAATTTTATTTCTTCATATTTTATTTATGATTGTAATTTATTTTTTATCACTTTTAAAATTTATTCAAACAGTGATATATTTGAAACATACAAAATATAATAAATATCGTAAAAATAAATATAGTAGAAGTTGCGAATCGGAATTCGTTCACGTTTAGTTAAATATCTCGAGATTGAGGCGTAATAAAAAAAATTCTTATTAGAGGTGCACCTTTCAAAAATAGCTCTATATATAATGCGTGAATTTAAATTAAATCAGATTTCAATATGAATATACGTGAATATCAAATATTAGATGAAAATCCAAAAGAAAAAAGAGCTTGGCTACGTAAGCAATTGTGTCACCCTTCATTTCATGCATACAGCATGAAGGTGGACTTTGTTTTTGGTATGAAACTGCAAAGGAAAATTAATTTATTTTTTAGAAAACTAATACTAAAATTTTTACTTAATTAACTATTCCTTTGTGGACTAGGTTGTTTCCCTCATTCATGGGACTTGCTGCTATTGGTGTTGCTACATAAATTTAATTTTAAACCATGCTTATGCAAGTTTTATAAGCCGAGGGTCTTTCGGAAACAACCGTCCTACTTTTTAAGGTGGGGGTTAGGTCTGCGTATACTCTACCCTCCCCAGACCCCATATGGTGGGACTATACTGGGTGTGTTGTTGTTGTTGTTGCTTATGCAAGTTTTAAAAGTTACTTTAATCCTTGCTTGTCATAGGAGTAGATTCTAGTATTATTAATATCTTCTCTGTGACCGATCAAGGTGGCTGAGCTGGTGCAACAAATCGTATTCCATGAGAAATGTTAGGGATTAATTGTCCCAAGGTCTTTTTCAGTCGAGCTTATTGTATTGGATGAGCTTAATACTTTCTCTATCCATTTTTACTTGTTCATTTTATTAAAAATAGATGTTCAATAATACTTGTCCAAATTATGAAATCAAGAGATAATTTTAACTTAGTTTCTGATTTATCGTTATTATTAATTAACAGTCATTTTCCTATTACATTTTTCAAAACATTGTATTAATTATATCAAAGGGTGATATTGTAAAATTACCCTTTTATTTATAGTTTCATAAGAATTGTATAAAGTCAATAGTAGACAAGTATAATTGAATGGAGAAAGCACAATTTACATCTCTTACGTAATTAACGAGCTATTGCAAAGAAGCGAAATTATCCAATGCATAATCAAAGAGTAGCTATTGTGAATATTTTGGGAAGTACCCCAAAAAACCCTTCTTTATGTTAAATACTAGTCACATTTGACTATTTTGGCCTTTTTTTTCTTTTTAATATATTAAAAGAAAGTAGTATTTTATATATTAACAAAAAAAAAATTCTATATGAATTAAATACAGATTTATTATTTATTATTTTTATGAACGATTATACGGTATAAAAATTCCTAACATCTTATAATGATAAAAAGATTATTCTCTCTCTCTTTTTTTTTAAAAAAAATTCCTACATTTTATTTGTCATTTAACACGTACGTTCGATGGAGTCAAAAAAAGGAGTTAGAAAAATTGAGACGTGGAAGCTAGGAAAAATAAGTGTACGATACTTTTAAGAAATTGACAATACTCACAATATTGGCACAAATAATCCAAAAATAGTATTATGAAAAGAAAATTATGGTCCCAATAATCCTCCCATTTTTTTCCAATTTCCATCATGTGGCCCTAACCTGTCTTTTCATTAAAGAGATTATGAAAGAAAGTTAAAAAAAAAAAATGAAACTTGTGGTCTATGGTGATTGAATGAAATTGCGGATGAGTTTCTTGGACTTACTTTTCTTTAAGTAAGGTTTGAATAATTTTTACTTTTTGAATTGTTTTTTTTTAAAAAAAAGTTAAATTAGATTCAAGTTAGATTTTTGATAGTGGACTTCAGAATAGATTGTTTGCACATTTAACATCGAACAATATCTAAGGAGGTGATGAATGAAATTCTATATCGAAGATGGATGGATTCCTTAAGTTTTTAATATGAAGCTGGATAATCATTCTCTTTTATAAACTAACTTTTGTAATAAAATTATGATATTAATTAGAATCAATCTTTTGATGTTAAAATCCTGAATAAATTATTCATGTATTTAATATCGAATAATATTTAGACGTATGAGTAAGAAAAGACGAGAAGTGATGAATGAAATTCCAAATCAGTTTTTTTGAGTGTTTGACTGATTAATTTAAAGTCATTTTGTGCTTAAAATAAATCATAATAAATAATTGAATTTGTTTGGATGGACTAATTTTAAGCAGCTTATAAATTGTTTTCAACTTACAAATCAAAAAAATAAGTTGGACTGCACCTATTTATTTTTTTAACTTATAAATAGTTTTCAATTTATAAATTATTTAAAATAAGTTCATCCAAACAGACTCGTAGTAGAAAAATGTTATAGCTCTACGTCTTTGTTTCAAACAAGTAAACCAACTCAAAGTAAAGTTGGGAACTTTCTATTGCTCAAGAAAATGAATGTGTAAAATGTGGAAATAATTAATTATTTAGTGATGAATTTTTGGCGAAAAGAAGTCGGCTGCCAAAAGCCCTCAAAATCAAATATTCTGATGGTATAAACTATAAATTAAGTAATAATATTAATAGTAATAATATATTCAATATAATCATGTAAATAATATTTGAAGAGATGTTGTATACATAAAGTTTATTTATGTCTTATAAAGGTAAAACATTTCATAGACTTTCAATTCAAGAAAAGTAATTGAATATGTATACGAAAAGAGAATACAATAGTAAAAAAAAAAATCGTAATTAAAAAACCAGTAAGAATATTAAATATTATGATGACAAAAAAATCGAAAAAAAGGGGACCAAACACCTGTTGCTGCAAGTAGACAGCTAATTAAACCCATGTGGTAGGCCATTGACAAATTAATATAAATTAGTCAATTGATAATTGATATGAGCACTATATATATAACTATATAATATGTGTATATCTAAGGTAGGTGGGACTTTGATAAGTTATCTTGTAGTAAGGTATTATATGGTATAATTATATTGTTGTTTTTGCACTTTAAATAATACGATCATCAAATATAATAGCAAGACGGTAAGTAATCAGTTTTCATCAATTGTTAGGAGTTTTTGAGTTTGAGATTTGAAAATGACATTATCGTTGATAGAGAACAATTTAACTTTAGAATGGGATTTCTTGGTGTAAACTTAAATTAATTAAATTGTCAAATTTTTTGTTAAATCTCAAAATTACAATATCAAAAACTACACTAAGCATAAAAAAAAATTGCATCTCTAAAAACAACAAAACTATAATTCCAAATACGAACTTCCGTTAATTATTTTTATAATTTTCATTAAATCTACCGTAATTTATTCAGTATTTACTTCAAATCAACAAATTAAACAACAAGAATTTCTCAGGAATATACTAAATGAACTATATTTTATACTTGCAAACAAATATAAAAGATCATTTTTATCATTCACAACCATATTTCCAAGGTCTATATATACAATTTTCAAATTAAAGGTGAGAAATAGACAACCAACACAAAATCCTTTGGGGTAAGTCAAGCAACCTCTCATTTTCCTAAGTAAAAGACAAATAAAACAAAGGAAGAAAAGAGAAAAAGCCACAAAAACTCTATCAACATTATGACGAAATGATAAGTATTTTGTTTAGTCAGAAATTTCAAGTTCAAATTCTAAATATAATTCAACACAAATTTAAAATAGTTGAGACCTAATAAAAATATATCGAATATTGAGTGAGAACTGAAAAAACGAAAAAGATCTGTTGGGTAACGTATCAAATTGGTTTTGAAGAATGTGACACTGATAGTAACCTAACATGGAGGAATTGCCCTTTGGAACACTTGATAAGCTATCTTCTCTTGTGGACCACATGAGCAACATTACATAACTAATCGAACATATACTACTTAATTATTTATCATAGCTATTAGTCAAACAATACAAATTGTTGTTTTTATATTAGCAAACGTATTTTCTTAAATTGATTATCCAAATACGAATTACTATTTTTGAAAAGTATTGTTTCGAGAAATGCTTATGATAAAAACTATTTTTCAGAAATAAGAATTTTTTTAAGATCGGCTAAACATGTTATTAGTTTCATTGAACATAAATTTGAGAAGAAGTAAAGAAAACATGAATTCTTGTACTTTTAAATTTTAACGTATGTATAATCTACGAAAATATTTATTTGAATCTTATGATTTTAAAAATGTCAAGTATATGATCATAGAATTAGTACGGTGGCTATAAATCAAGTTTCAATTATTAAAACATTACACAAAATATATTATAGCATATTTAAAATCATATTTTCTTTTAAAAAAATTATTTACTTTTTAAACTCTGTGTTTATGACTTCAACCATGAACGTAGTTTAGAGTTAGTATTTTATATTATAAAATAATAGAAAACCAACATCAAAATCTTTTTGCTTCACTCACACGTTACGTGTCTTCTAGATGGTTCATAACTTAATTAGTAGTACTCAAAGGACCCATTTTTATATTTGTTTAAATTTACTAGAAGAGACTCATTTGACTAAAATGATAAGCAATTAAGTTTTTTTTTATATATATATATAATATATATGTATATATTAATAAGAGAGAAAAGAATATGAGAATTCAAATCGTTTATACAGTATATATCATTCATACAAGTCAATGGTGCATAAGTAATGATAGGTTAGTTTTGTGGGATATTCTTTCGGCTCTATAGTTGATATCAACAAATTTAAAATTTGACTAATTTAAATTTAGACAGTAAAAAAATTAATAAAGAGAAAACCACGTGTTCTCAGACTTTTTATTTATTTCTATTATTCAAATCCAAAACTTCTGATTAGAGGTGTTGTCACGATCCCGATCCATTGTGACTGACACCCACACTAACTCACCGGTGGGAGAACCATTCTAAACAACCCAACAATACTAATCGCAAAGAAATCTCAAATTTTAGGATGCAAAATAGGTGTAAAACAAGAATAAATGTTGAGTTCTCATAAACTCAGAAAACAACTAGTTATCAACCTAAAATATGCGAAAGTAAACACATCCTAGGAACTGAAAGTCGTTCGTACCAAAACTCTAACTAAATATCAGTATAGAAAAGGGGGAACACTCCCAAGAAGAAGTCATAATATTAAAACAATTGTCTGAACATCTAAGTTCCGAACGAAGGACTAAGACAAGGAGAAAACCTACAACAGCATGAGAGACTAGCTCACCCTTGGAATTGAACAAGATTTCTACTCTTCTAGGCGATGTCTCTTCGCAGCCGGCTGAATATGCCCTGTACTCAACAAAAGGCAAAGCAAGTATAGTATCAGTACACAAAAATAATGGTGTACTGGTAGGATCACGCAGTTAGCCAATAAGCGAATCATAGACAAGTAAATTCAACATAATAAGCACATACATATAGAATAAGTCAATCAATCTCATGCTCAACCATATTCAACAAGATCACAACTCAATATCTTTAACATGCTATAACTTTACATAAGGGTCCTCGCAAAGGACCTACAAAGAATAAACTTTGTGTCGGAATGTGACACCCGATCCAAACATACCACAATCACCAATATATTCAATATTTACAACATTATATCACTAAGAACATGTTCATCACAAAAACAGGCCAGTAAGTAATCATTTTACACATAATTTAACATGTCTCCCTATTCATACATGTGTATACTATAAAACAATTTAACAAATATATGAAACACATACGGGAAACAAGACCATAACCTACCTCAAATTCACGCTTCAACAACTTTACAATGCAAGAGCTTATCCTTTTTGGGTTCGTTCCTCTCTTTCTTGGTCTAGAAAACAGTAAATACACATAAAGGATCAACATAATGGCCTAACTACCGTGAAATATAGCAAAATTCACATTCTAGGCCAAACTCATGATCATAACCCCACCCTAGGGCTATTTTACACCATTAGTTTTAAGTATAACCCCCCCTCCTAATGATTACAATCATAGTTTCTAAGTTTTAGGAATCAAATGATGAATTTAGGGAGTAAAATCCTTTCCTTAAGCGTGAGAATCCGTGGAAAATTGATGAAAATCGTCTTAGGTAGCCTTTTTGAAGTCTTAGAAACTGTTTTTGGGGTTTTTCTCAACTTAAGTCGCGTCTGTTCCGCTCTGACGGGACCCATTCCGCTCTGACGGGAGAAATCCCACTCTAGCGGGATATGCGAAAACAGTGAGTTTGTAGTTTGAGCTCCAAACCCTCATTTCATAACACACCCTCTTCCAAAGACATATTAAATTATACCCTTCACGCCAAATTCAATTTCGGGAGTTTTACTCTCTCGAATGCGATTTCGTGAAGCCATAAATGCTCTGTATTGTCTTGATTATCAGCTTATCCAAATAAATCGGAGATTCGATCTCCCACTATTCACTAGATCACCCTAGACTTCACGTGACTCTGAATTCGTCCAACTCTTACCTAGGCTAAATTTTTCCAAAGTTACTATCCAAAGTATTTTCTTGCCCAAAATTCTTTTCCATTGACTTATTCCTAACGAGGGGATAGGTCATTACAAGTGTGTTGCTCTTCTTTACTTTTAGCACAAAAATATTGACATAATTAATGTCTAGCATAGGTGGTTAAATGATTATTGTGAGAAATATTTACAAAGTAGAGATATTTTTTATTATTTTCTTTAGGTAGCAACTTATTTTAAATAATTCTCTTGATGATGTTGTTTAGTAAAATTAATATATACAAGAAAAAAAGGAAACTTAAATTATTCCTAAAAAAATTCTATTTTTAGTCAAATATTCCTATTTCTTTGTTATTGGTTCAAACTGACTTTCTCTTGCTTGGAATTCACTCAGAAATGCATTTTCTTCTCATTTGACTATAGAAAAATAAACAGGGTGTATAGTATAATCCATAAAGAGAAGCTAGTCCTCCCTGTGATCAGGATTTCGTTCATTCAATTAGAGCTTGGTTGAACACGAGACTTCGAATTAAAAATGGATTTGATTGATAATTTTTTATTAGGGGTGTGTAAAAATAGAATCAACCAATAAATCAAATTGAAAAAATATTATTGGGTTGTTGCTAGTGATTATTGGGTTAAGGGTTTTTTAATGATTTTATAAAAAAAACGTATCGAGTTAATAATTTGATTTCTATTTTTAGTATTGGGTTATTGGTTAAACCGTCAATCCATTAAGACAGTAATAATTTACTATTTTACCCTTCATAAATATTATATATTAATAATTAGTCTAACTAGACATTATATGTCTATGTCACTACTCTATGCAGTCTACCCATTTTACAATACTACTTTAGTCTTTACTCTTTTCTCAAAGCTTAAAGATTAGTTTGTAATTGTAGTTTTTGCAAGTTTGTAAACATCTGTAGTTTGATTAATATCAAAAATTTCATATTATGTTTTGAATGTAATAGGTAATTTATGTAGCCTTCGCACTATATCTGCTCTTATTGATGCAATTTCTCATTATCTTTCTTGTTTCACTATATCAAAGCATTTACAGTTGATTTGCTTGTTTTCCTACATCGCTGCAAATTGTTAGAGAAGTGAGAAGTCATATTTTATGACTATTTTCTTATTGGCTAAATCGAAAGTCGAATCGTTAACGATCAAAAAATCGATAAATCGAAAATCAATAAAAAAAATATCTTATTGATTTGTTATTGATTTAGCGTAAATCGAAAATCAATAATCGATAAACCAAATCGATAATACATAAAATCAAATCGAATCGATCGATGCATACCCCTATTTTTCATTTGATAGTTTGAAAAAGAGTGACCTAATTTTCACAAGAAGGCTTTTAGGAGATATTAGGGTTGGTCAAAATCTTGAATTTAGGTTTCCTTCAAAAAAAAAGTTCTTTTTATTTCTTTAATTACATTTTATTTTGTAAGAAAATTAAAAAATGTTGAACAACAATTAATGAACGTACGTGGAAACTTGACAAATTAGTGTACGGTACTACTTTAAGCACTTGCCGACCTAAATAAATTGACAAAACAATGACACAAAAAACACACTAAACTTATGTTTTTTAATCGTCTGAAAATGATCTCTTATAATCACTTACTTAAATAGAAAAAATCCAGTAAATTTTTTCAAAATCAATATTGTCGGAATTTAAAAAATATCATTATTTTGTGGAGATATTATTTAATTGATAAATTAATATTATTAATTTAAAGAGTGTTTTCGAGATTCAATATATAAAAGTTAATTTGGATTACATCATTCGGGAGATGAAGCCTCAAGGAATTTAAATGAATTCTCTTGTGAAAACGAAATTTACGTATTTGAAGTCATGATTAATAATCTCGATTATCGCAATAAAATAGATGTCAATAACATGTTAGATTACCCCGGTGAAACTGATATATTTTCAGAGCTCTATAGAATTTAGAAGAAATTGTGGATACCATTGAAGAGAACAATATTGATGGTGAAATTGAAGACGTACAATGCCTTTGAAACCACTTACATAAAAAGAAACACTTATCGTGGTTGGAACTCTTCACAATTTTTTGGTGCAGTTCGAGAAGATAATACCGGAATTTTGAATACAATAAAAAAAGTTAGAGATGAACTTCAACTAGATTTAAATTTTAACAAAAAACACTAGAATCATATTTTACTAAATTGTCTTAGATATTTTAGTAATTTCAAAGAATTATTAATTTATATGAGATTTCTTTTAAAAATATATTATCTTATCAAAATCGATAATTTTTTTCACTAGCTTAAATCGGGACCGAAAAAAATATTATCTTTATGAATTTATTAATTTACCGAATATTAGTTTAGAAAAATTCTATTGCACTTTATTCAAATCTCTTATTAAAATGACATAAAACTAAAAATAAATATATAAAAGGTTGTAGAACCAAATTTACCTTTTCTTATTTAATATTCAATACTTATTTTAAGACTTGGTTAAGCCACTTATCACCTACCACAATTTTTATATAGTATAGTGAGAGGTACAATGCAAGGACCAAAAGCATGAGGAAAAATAGTATTATGGTCCCAATTTTTCCACTAAGTGGACCTAATTTGTTACATCAAGAACCAAGGGATTTAGATATTTCTAGTGTTATATTTTGTCATATGATATATTCCACGCCCCAATGTTTCATCGAACAGACATTCAAGTTTGGTATTTAGAATAAAGTTATTTGTATAATAAATAATATATCTTCATGAAAATGAGAAAATTCTTATTTACTTTGTGTGCAAAATTTCAACATTAGATAAGAGAATAAATTCAAATAAAAAGCATAAGATAACGAATTTGGAACGCCAGGTGGAATTATTTTTGAAAAATAAATAATTTTAAAAAATTCGAGCAACACAATTAAATAGAACAATATTAGACATCCCATGTGGTTAGTCAAATGGCGCTATCATTATTTTTAATTCAAGAAAAGAAATCTAGATTAGTGGGGCAAGTTATGATAAGCTATAGATCTTGATTTTAACGATTATATTTTTTATTTTCTTTTTACATTAGATATCAAAAACCATACTTTAGGCAGATTCGACTTTCTAACATTTTAGTATGTCATTCTTGGTTGTGAAAAAATGGTAAAAAAAACAATACAATTCAATATAAGATGAGAAGTCCAAATGCCATCGCCATGAGTGTTTGTATTTCGTAAATATTCTTTCATCTTTAATTAAAGATGTCTCAGATAATATAATGTACCGTGCACATATAACTTTAAAGGTGTTTACTTTAGCTCCGTCTTCTTGTACTACTTGAACGTAAAGATTTAATCGCATGAAATATTTATATTAAATTAATAAATACATGACATATGATAGTTAATAAAGATACATTCTCACCTTTATAATTAAAATACTTAATTATAGTATATTTACATAAATTAATATAAATATCTGATAGGAATAAGTTAAGGTCGTTGGTGCATGAGATACCTTTTACGCGTGGACTATGGATACTTAGCCAAATGTACTTCCTGCAATTACTTCTTTTTAGAAATATATTAAAGAAAGAAGTTTATTTGGAAGTTCTATAAGTTGTCGTGATTTGCCCATGTGAGTAGTTTTTGGAATCTCTTTGCTTCATTCAAACGTTTGGGGGTTATGTGTCGGGATAAAGTATCGATTAATTTTGACTTCTATCATATTTGACAAAATGTGCGAAAATAATTAGCATTTTTTTTTTGATTTTTATCGATCAAATGCTCACAATTTTGATATTTTTTTTCTTTATTCAAACAAATACAATAAATTTTCACCTTTGAAAAAGAAGAAAAATATAACTCGATGGCTTTTGCAGTTGTTCAGCTACATATACCATAATCATTTCTTCACCTGATTATAAACTCGGTCAACCATGCGCAGCTGCAACCTTCACATTATCTGCTACCGACAATCGTAAGTTTAATATCAAAAATTATCATACCCCACTATAAAGAGTACATCCACTCAGATTGAAAAATCAATCCAAGAATTTTCACTTGAAATCACTTCACAATGTCAAAATTTCAATTTCCACTCATGTCGAAAAACTTGCTAATAACTTATGGTGCAACCCTCTCGTTGATTTCTTGAGAGTTCATTAGCCATCGACATCCTTTCCACCTCACACCTTGCATCACCTATCAATCAATGCACATGTGCAAACTTGTGGACCAGCTACCAATTAAACATCTTCTTCCATGACATTTCTAAAGGTAGCAATCATGCAATGAGAATTTTTATCTTTCTTACAAAAGTATATCACCCTCCCTCTTCTAGGAAAACAATATTGATAGCATTTTCTTTGGAGCTTCCAGACGAACTAGCCCGATTATTTGGACATTTACTCTTAATATGTCCCTGTTGTCCACAATCCAAGCAGCAAACGACATTCTCTTGGAGCTTTTATTTTGCTTCCATTTTCCTTTAACAAAAAGAGCTGAATTTTATTGAAAATTTTCATCTCCATTCTTCAATCTTTTTTCCTCAGAATTCAATTTGCTCATCACTTTCGAGAAAATCACAATTTCCTTCCCATACATTAAAATGGGTTGCATGTGCTTATAGGAAGATGAAAGAGACCAAATGAGTTGAAGTGCCTTGTCTTCATCATCAATTTTCACTCCAATAGATTCCAATTCAGAAACAATCTCATTCAAGACACTCAAATGATCAGAAATAGTTGTACCTTCATCCATTTGCAATTTATGAAATTACTCCTTTAAATATAGCCTATTTGAAAAACTTTTGATTTGGTACAATTCTTCTAGTTTCTCCCACAACTCTTTTGTTGTAGACAATTCTATCACATTAGCAAGAACAGTTTTAGCTAAACACAAGCGAATTTGACTTGCCGCTTTCATGTCTAACTCTTCCCATTCTTCATCACTAATTTTGAATTTTTTCGAGTCTCCACTGCTTTCAAATTTTTCTGAACCCTTGTCATCTTTTCCGCTAGTTGGTCTCCCTTTCAACGCCTTGTATAATTCAAATTGAATTAACACATCCTTGACTTACACTTGCCACAAGCCAAAATTAATTCTCCCATCAAATTTCTCAATCTCAAATTTTGTTCCCATCTTGCTTATTAGTACTAATAAATAGACAATAACAATGAAAAGTACCCACTAAATTAGTTTCTAGGAAAGACAGGTGAATCACAACGGATACACTTAAGTATCAAGTTTTTTCTTAGCCAGAATCTCTTTAAATTCTACACATTTCCACTATTACTAAATATACAAGTACCCCAAAGCAATTCCACCAGAATAGGAAACTCCATCGGAATCAGACTCCACTTGCTATTCCACCAGGACGAAACTTCTGCTTGAAAACAATAATTCTCATTCAATTTTTTTTTTCTGATGTGGAAGATCATACAAAGCTGCAACCACAGAGCATACTAAAATTTTAAAAGAATTATTCCACACCCAAGGCTCTGATGCCACTTGTTAGGAAAAAGCACCGATTAATTTTCGTCCTTTTCGGACTGCCTTCAAGCAGAAAATAATAACAGATAAATTAAAGAAAATTAAAAAAACACACAATTTAACGTGGAAACCTAATGCGGAAAAAATTACAGACCACCCAAAAAAATATTTATTATATAGAAAATTGTTAGAACCATATAATACACAATATTTCTCTCTCACACCCAATTTCTAAAATACTATTCTCAAGGAGATCCTCAAGAGAATTATGTCTAAACCTCTCCTCTAGTATACAAAGAATTGAATTTTTGATGATATTGTGTTCATGGTGGAGATGCCTACTTATAGGCAATTTACAAGCATGGTTGATACTTATGATCACATTTATGCCACCATATTTGACAAAATATGTGAAAATAATTAGCATTGTTTCTTGACTTCCACCAACTAAATGCCCACAATTTTGACATTTTTCTTCATTATTCAAACAAATACAACAGTATGCAAGAGTGGATCCATCGATTCATGAAAATTCAGTAATTTTTATTTTTTTAATATATATAGTTATTCTCTTCATTTCAATTTATATGATATAATTTAAATTTTGAGATAAAATAAATAATTTTAATTTTAAATTTGGGCATATATAAAATCTTCAAATATTTTGAAACAAAATTTATATATTTGAAAATTACGTAAAGTATTATAAATCACAGTGATTAGAAAATTTAAAATATTAAAAAGACATATGAAAAAGTTACGATCAGAAATAAACTTATTTAAATCTAGGATTCCAAAAAATACCACATAAATTAAAACAAAAGAGTATCATATACTCCTTCCATTCCTTTTTAGTTGTCATGTTGCAATTTTCTGAGAATCAATTGACTAACTTTCAAAGTTAAATTAGATTACATTAAATTGATATTTAAAAATAAAAATTTAGATATTCAATTTCTTCCATATTAATACTATGATAAAAAATACATCTTAAAATGTTAATTAGTCAAAAATTATATTGTTTGACATTAAAAAAAATTATGACAACTAAAAAATAACAGAGAAAAAATATTAATTTGAAACGATCAAAAAAATTCATAAATTTCAAATTTTAAACTATCCTCCATCCAAATGATTTATAACTTATGCTATTTGACTAAAATGATAAGCAAGCAAAGCTACGTAAGAAGACCAAACATTAAATTAAAAGAGTTATTAATGATAAAGAGTCTCCAGAACAGTCCAAAAAAGTTAGGTTGCACAATTTACGCTAATTAGGTTTGTTGAAGATAGTTTATTATATTAGTATAAGCTAATAACATTTACTGGACAGAGTCACCTTATAGTCAAAGATTCGATAAAAAAATATATTATATATATAGTTAAAATAATTTTTATATATATATAATATATGTCGAACTCAGCTAATTTATCAATCTACTTTATAAATTTTGAATTTCCTTATTAAAAATTTTGATTCCGTCACTAAAACTTATAATATGTGTAACCCACTAATTAGATAAAGCAAATTAATAAATTAATTATGTTGTTGTATATTTTACGTAAGCTACAATTAAATAATTAGTGTTTGTTTTATTATACGTGCATCATAGCCAAACTAACACGTGAACACACGACCTAAGAGTATGGTCTTGTCAATAATATAAAATATTTTATAATATATGATAAGTAATAAGTATATTAGAGATGAGGTAGTGGGTATCATAAGTGTGGATAAAGTATTTTATCTTTCATTCTCATGTTGATCAACTTACTAATTTTTAAAAAATGTTTAATATCATCTTATTTGTCATAATTTGACTTAGGAGTTAGGACAAAGTTTCAAATATATAATAGTATTTATCTAATTATTAAAGTTTTTAATTAAGAAAAGATAATAAGGTATAGTATTTTTAATAAGTTGGGATTCACTATTAAAAAATTATTAATTTTTTTATGAATATCTTGACAGAATTTAGCACGTTAACAAATGATTTTAAGATATAAATTTATAAAAAAATGTTACTAACGAACTAAAATTCATCGAAAATTAGCAATTATCCGATAATGACTTTGGACATATTATGTGGAAGTTGTGTAAATTGACTTTTATGTGTAGCCCATGTGGGCATGTGATTAGTTCTTTGAATCTCTCTTTGCTTCATATAGTCTATGAAACCTTAATTTCTTGTCTTCTAAATATTTGGTCATAATATTTGGGTTTAGTCATTGATGGCATTAGTAGTTCCAAGAACCAATTTTATATTTGTCTCTGAATTTGGTTTACATGCCTAGTTTATATTTGTCATGTTTCTTTTTTTAGAGTTAATTTAGCTAATTTTTGAAGTTAATTAAATTGAATTAATTTAATTTAAATTTAGATGCTTGAGAATTATCTGAAAAATACTATGAGTTGCAATTATTGTCATTTCTCATATTTATATGATGAAAAATACATCTTAAATATTGATCAAAGTTCATGCCTCTTGACTTTCAAAAAACAAAATATGACAAGTAAAAGTGAACGGTGATATATATATATATATATAAACCTTTTGAGGTCTTCCAGAAGGTATTCGTTTGACTAAAAGGATAAGCAAGTGGGATTATTAAAAAAAAGGAGAGGTAAGAGTGCTTATTAAGTAGTGGTTTGCATGTGGTAGCATTTCATGTGCTTTGTTCTTTCACTTTAATAATTTAATAGGTAATGAATGATCAAACAATAGTCGTTGTAGAGCGGTAAGTAATATTTTTTTTTTAATAAGAGGTTTTTCGGGTTTGAATCCCCTTAGATACAAAGTCATCTTTATTAGAGATCGTTTTACTTTCCAATGTGAAATTTTTCATCCCCAATTCAAATTTAATCAGACTTCAATGCGAATATCGAATAAAAAAAATAAATAAATATGTAATTAATGATGTGCAGAGCATATACCATATCCTCCATACTAATTATAGGTAGAAATTAAACTTCTTTGAAAGGTGTTAGGCACTTGACTTGCTCATGTTCTACAATTTCATCTCACTTCATAACTGATCCCAGATACAAATTAGGATTATGGTGGGATTGATATGATTTCTTTATTCTTAATTAGAGGTTCGGGTTCAAGTTTTATCAGAATTTTATTAGAGGTTCGGGTTCGAGCTTTATCAGAATTTTATTAGAGGTTCGGGTTCGAGCTTTATCAGAATTTTTACTAAGTGAGATCAGAATATGAACAACTATACACAAGATTCATCATTAGGCATAATTCAAAATATGAAGAAGTAAACACACGAATAAGCCAAACAACATCTACTACGTATATATATAACTTTGATTATACAATGTAATTTTTCACCGAAGGGAGTTCGTATAACTCCCTTGCTCCCACATAACTACAACGTCCTTGGCCTCATTACGAGTACTGGATATCAAATGAGAAGTTGAAAAAGAAAGAATTAATCCCAGATTAACCTTTGTGGAGGCCTGACCCTATTAAATATGAAAAAATTACTTGATTGAGTGCTTTTTAAAAATTAATTACTGATTTTAGCGATATTTTTTATTTATTACTATTTATAGCAATATTATGATAAATCTACACTTGTATTAAAAGTGAATTATGCATACAATATAAATGTATTATAAGTGTTTTAAAATATATATTATGTTTGTGTAGTGAGAAACTAACATAATGTATTATAAGTCTATTAAAATATGTGATAAATGTATTATCCATCTATAAAACTTGTATTATATATGTTTTATAAATAGTTCTCTGCAATATGTATTAAAACTGTATTATAAATGTATTATAAGTGTTTAGTGAAATTATTTTCTTATTGCTATAAATGGTAAATATTTTCTTAATATTGTATATTTATGTAAGTTTTCCATTAAATATTCTAGGCCCAATATTTCTATAGTGGGCTGGGCTGATTCATAACACAAACTTCTAGACTAGGAGAATTTTCATATATGACAAACCTTTTAAGCATAATTACTTTATATTGGTATAGTTTTCATAATTACTTATAATGACAAACATAAAATTTGCCATTATACAAATATTGTAGTGAATTATACAAAAGCTGTAGCGAATTATACAAACGTTATACCCACGAATTATTTGTATACCAAAATATACAAACACTGGTATACATATGTATTTGTATATATGGTAAGCGAGATTGAGAGAGAGGAGGAGAGAGGTGAACGAGATCGAGAGAGGGAGGAGAGAGGCGAATTGTATATGTATATCTGTTGAATTGTATATGTACATTTTGACAAAAAATTATATATATGTAACTGGTATACATATTTATTTTTATATCTGGCAAGGGAGATTGAGAAAGAGGAGGAGAGAGGAGATCGAGATCGATAGAGAAAGAAGAGAGGCGAGCGAGAGGCGAATTGTATATGTATATCTCTCGAATTGTATATGTATATTTGTCAGAAAAATTGTATAATGATAACTGATATACATATATATTTGTATATCTGGCAAGCGAAATTTTTCATATCGCTTAAATAGATAGCTATGTTTGTTGCGAGCCGTAATTATTATTAAACTATACCCTAAATGTGTAATATAATAGTAAGGCTTGCCATATCGCGTAATTTTCCCTTTAGACTATCAACACAGTAGCTATAGTGGTAACAAAATCATGAGACACGTGAAGAATCAAAAAATGAATTAAGGGTGTCGCTTAATGGTCAGTGAAATGAAAAAGCTAGATTTTTCTTGAAGGGTTCCTGATACCCCGAGCCAAATGAAAATAAATTCAAAAGAAAGACAATAACTATGAGAAGGGTAAAGCTATGCCCTATTCAAAAGAATTTCATATCCAGTAAGATTATATTTATGTAAATCTCCCCATAATGTTTACTGGTCCTACTTGGGACTGGGCTCAGATATAATGGCCCAGCCCAATATCTCATCATTGGTCTGATTTAGTAATTGGCCCAATCTTAAGACTCTCATCTTAGGAAACATGGATTAATTGCAATTGGCAATATGGAGAACAAAATGTTGTGTTCAAAGAAAGATTAATCTAAAAAATCGTCCATCCAATTGGGTAAGAAAAGCCATTTCACTTCGACAAAAGATTCACACTTCGTAGCTTTTGGTTCGAGTTGATTGTCTAAATGGTCGCTCAACTTATAGTAACTGACCTTTAAAGTCACTCATGTTGATCATATATTGAGTTGGGTCAACTTATAGTAATTGACATTCAAAGTTACTCATCATTAGTTAAAGGGCGAGGAGGAAAAGTGAGAAAATAGAGAGCTACGTAAGATTCTTCGCTTTGCATCAAATTAAATTACATGTTTCACCATTTACATCAAGTATTAGTGGATGAAATTAAAGAATGATATTAAATTATGGTAAAATTACCCTTTTACACATATTGCCCTAATATATTTACTTTTATTCCCATATACACCAAAAAAATTCCAAATTCCCTCTTTTTCCTTTCTCTCTCTATACCTCTCTGATACATCCGCCTATTCCTTTATTCTTGCCCTAATTTGCTCTAGTTAATTTGTTACTCTTCAACTGTTAATCAATTTCAAGGTTCAAATAAGGTATATTTCAATCTTTCTTTATATGGAATTTTACTTCATCCTCATTCAATCTGATTTCTCCTAAAATTTGTATATTTTGATTTCTTCTGAAAATCTTTGAAAAAACTTCTAAATTTTTATCATTTGTTTTCTTCTGTAAATCTTTCTGTTTTTGTTTCTCATACCTTCAATGGAATCCGTTCATGGTCTCAAACAGTCCACTAAAAATCAACGAATTCTTGTTTCTCCTGGTTCTGATTCGTCTTGGGAAGGTTACGACGAAGTTAGATCCAAACATCGTAACGATCCAACAGTGATGAATAAGCTACGTGAGAAATTGAAGTCGAAAGCTACAGTTAAACATGCACCCAAAGAAATAGACAACAAGATTGAAGGGGTTACAACACGCCCTAATCTCCCAAAGGTATGTGTTCAATTAAGTTTTTTGTTTTAGAATGAAAATTTTGTGAAGGTTTTAATGATTCTGATACATATCATTTATGTATCAGATTCATAATGTATTTTTAAAAGGAATTTTTTTTGGAGATTTTATATTTCTGATACATCATGTTTAAGTGTCAGTTTCTGTTGTTTTAATTTTTAATGATTCTGATACATATACATTTATGTATCAGATACATAATATCTTTTTCAAATGTATTTTTCTGGAGATTTTCTACTTCTGATTCATCATGTTTAAGTGTCAGTTTCTGTTGTTTTAATTTTTAATGATTCTGATACATATACATTTATGTATCAGATACATAATGTCTTTTTCAAATGTATTTTTTTGGAGATTTTCTATTTCTGATACATCATGTTTAAGTGTCATTTTATGTTGTTTCAAGTTTTAACGAAGCTGATACATATCATTTATGTATCAGATATATAATGTCTTTTTCAAATGCAATTATTTGAGATTTACTATTTCTGATACATTATGTTTAAGTCCCAGTTTCTGTTATTTCAAGTTTAATAATTCTGATACATCTACATTTATGTATCAGATACATAATGTCTGTTTCATATGCAATTTTTTGAGAATTATTATTTCTGATACATCATCTTTAAGTCTCAGTATTTGTTATTTTCAAGTTTTAATGATTCTGATACATATACATTTATGTATCAGATACATAATGTTTTTTTCAAATGCAATTTTTTGATGTTTCAAGTTTTAATGATTCTGATACTTCTACATTTATGTATCAGAATATAATATATAATTGTTTTTGATACATCTTCTGTATGTATCAGATTCTCATCTCATGCATCAGATATTTTAATGCATATGATACATCGTATTTATGTATAAAGTTCAAGTTGTATTTAACTATTTTCATGTCAATGCAGGGAATGAAATACGTCATCAAGAAGATCCCGTCCCACCCATTGAGATTCGGAACGGCATATAGGGCTAATTTTCTTGATGATTTTGAATCATCAATAGGTGGAGATATTGTTGTCAGAAGGCCATGGATGGTTATGTTAGCGATAACGACGATCCAAAAAAAAATAGGAGAGACATCTCTCCAAACCAAGGAGAACTGATTGATGTCCAATAGTTTTTTTTTTATAGTAAACATTTTAGGTGATTCTGATTCTTTTAACGTATCTGATACATAAACTGTAATGTATCAGATATAATATGTTTTAATATTTCCATACATCAGATTTACTATGTTTTTCTCTGGTGTCAAAATCGAATATAAAATCAAAGTTTATGTTTTATATTTCTACTTTATCAAACTTGTATCGAGTATAATATTCATAAGTGTCACATTTTGTGAATTCTGATACATGAATCAAGTTTTATTTATTATGATACATCATGCACATGTATCAGATTCTCATTTCTCAATATTTAATGATTCCGATACATTAATTTTTAAAATTCACGTACATAACTGTTGCCTTCTTTAATAGATCAGTAATTGATATAAAGAGTCAATCTTTTATCCAAAAATAGCTGATGTGCATTAACTATTCTATAGCTAAAGTTATGTATCAGATACATAACTTATGTATCAGCAAAAGTGAAAAAATAACTGAAATCAAATTCGGTATGAATTGATGCTCTGTTTTTTCCATTCGAGACGACGCTCTGTTTTTTGGCTTGAATCTTCATGGACATAACAATTGATTTTTTTAACAATTGATGTATCAGATACATAACTTATGTATCACCAAAACTGAAAAAAAAATTGAAATCGAAGTTGGTTTGAATTTATGCTCTGTTTTTTTGGCTTGAATCTTCAACTTCACAACCGTTATTTTTTTAACCAAATTAATCCCATTAATTAGATTAGTAATTGATTTAAAGAACCAATCATCCCTTATATTAAGATATTATCCATAAATAGATGATCTTCATTAATTACTCATTAGATAATTGATGTATCAGATACAAAACTAATGTATCAGAAAAGTTGAAAAAAGGGGATATCGGGTAATTTTGATACAATGAGGGATGTATAGTAATTAGACTTTTCCATTATGGGATTTAGGTAAAGTTTACTTAAATTATTTGGGTAATAAGTGCACAAATAACCGTTTGTACGACCTCTCTTTAAAACTTAATTGAAATTTATATGATGCTACTAGACCTAGAAAAAAAAAATAAGGAGATAAAGTGTGAAATAAAAAAATAAATAATAAGAATTACACATGAATATAATATACCATTCAATTGGAGCAACAAATTAAATACAATAACTATACGCCACAGTCTCAAACGATCGACTATATGAGTCTTTATTTCTTCAATAATTGAACAAATACACTATCATGTCACAAAGAGTGCTAGTTATTAAAGTAGTGATCAAACTAATATATATAAAACTTACACTAGCAAAGGATCAGTTGTTACAGGAGGTACTCTATGGCCTGACTTATCCCCGGCCTGCGGTGGTGGTGGAGGCGGCGGAGCAGGTCTCAGGGCAGAAACAGCCAGTGGCCACATTTCTATATGGTTATTTTGGAAAATGACCACTTCTTGTAGAACAAGTAATGCTAAGATATAAATTACTATTATCCTCATTTTTCTTACACTTTTTATTCTTAAGAAGCTTATTATTATTGTTGGAAATTCTAGGATTGGTTGTAATAATTTATTTACATGTGTTAGAATTTATAGTGTGTATTATGGCTTGGTAGGAGGCATGCATTTGATAAGTCAAAAATATTGAAAGAAAGTCTCGAAAAATGTTATAATGTTATTATTTTATGTAGGGAAGTCATTTTCTTAATATTTTACTCGGAAATTTCAATTAACGCCATCACCATCCTACTTCTCTCTTGGACCCCATGTAACAACTTTTCTTTGCCCTTCACCTCCACGTTTTGAGAAAGATAAGTCTTCAATTCACATGTAATTCCTAAATTTATTGATCATTTATTCACATTATTAGTTTTGAATAATTTTCCTTGAATATGTTATAAGATGATCTTTTTTTTCTCCAAAGGACCTACTTGTTGAAGGACTCATATAAAGACTTCATTAATGCCATGTTGGAAAATTAATAAAGGCATAATACATAAACTTCCTCTTTAACTTGGCCTCCGCTAATACTTAAGCCTGCCAACTTTGGATCGGGTGTGTATAAGTAGGCACAAGTTAGAGGACATAGATGTTACCTAAGGTCAAGTTAAAGAATATGTTTATGTATTATGCAATTAATAAAACTATATTGCGATATATAAAATTCATAGCATCAGACTAAAAGAATAATAGTCCATTCTTCCATATATTGTATTACCACGTCAAAGAATTAAAAGTCATATTTGGATCCATATCTTGTACTCCAAGATTTCCTTGCTATAAGAAATTGCCTTGCAAATCGTACGTATTAAGAAAATCAAAATTTCTTAATGTAGAAAAAAATGACATTTCTTAATCGTAGGTATAGGAATGTGGCCACTGTTGGCTGTTTCTGCCAGGCGGAGACCTATGCCACCTCCTCCACCACCACCAAAGGGCGGGCCAATAGTTGGCCATCGAGTTAGGTCATGATTATTTCCACCCCACCTCCATATTGAATGAGTCCTACAAGGGTATAATTGACCTTAACGAAGAAACTTTGATACTCTGGAGTAATACATTTAAGAACATGAAGTTTGTTCGTCCTTCTTCTAACGGACTTAAGTTGTTTTAAAATCTTTGTTTAGTTTGTTTTGTTACCGTATGTACTAAAAAATAAAGATTATTGTTGTTAGTTAGTATACATAGAATGAATAAAAGTTTTCTTGTATCCACTTTGTATTTTGCACTACTCTTAAGGAAATAATAATTACGCGTTCATTTTATTAAATTATCCTTATGAATGATATTTTAAAAATCTAAATTTAACTAATAATATTTCAATTAGTTTGGGAAATGAAAGGAAGGAGTAATTATTTTGCATTGCAGTTTATAAAAAATGCAACTTGGCCATGAACTAATCCTAATCCCTCTAAATCTGAAACGACTTCTCATTATCTTTTTCAGAAGAGATATTAAATTAATTTTATGGTACATTATAAATGTTTTATTTTAAAAAAATATTATATATCTTTTTTTTGTAGAATATCGGTAAAATACAACACATGAGATCTGTAAAAAGGTTTTCTTTTTGTAGAATAACTTTTCTTTGCATTTCACCTACTTTTACATATTTTTATATTATTGGTAAATATATTAGCTCTGATTTTTTGGCTAGCTTCTTTATAGCAAATGCTATCCTAACCTAATTGGCTAGGGCTAACTACGTACCCTACACCTACGGCAATAAAAAAACAAGTCCCAATTTTTTTTAAAAAAATGAAGATGGCTATAACTTGTATTATCACATTACTAGTTATACAAGAAGTGGCTATTTATCAAAATAGCCTCTCAAAGAAAGCCTCTTTTGGTATAAGAATGTGGCCACCGGCTGTTTCAGCCCAGCGGAGGCGGCCTACTAGGCGGCCTCCACCAACAGCAACAACCGCGAAAGCGGTTAATGTACGTCCACTCCTCCAAAATACGTGATCCGATTTGATAGGTTGCCCGCAGAAAGGAAAGAGTTTACGTACCACCACCTCCATAATGATAATCATTTGTGGTTGTGTTACCATGTTCATATTTTTCACTATATACCCGATGATAAGGGGAAGACAATATATCAAGTTTGTCCCAACAGTCAAATTTGATATAGATATAGTCCAAATGCCATCGAACTTAATTTCCCAATAAATGGCCATCACAAATGCCAATATATATATATATATATATATATATATATATATATATATATATATATATATATATATATATATTAGGTTATATAAATTTTAGACCACAGCCATATATATATATATATATATATATATATATATATATATATATATATGTGGTTTTTTTTTTCAATTATGTAATGTGATTCTTTCGTTTAATTATTTATATATATAAATGAAGCAAAGCTTTCTTTCCATGTCAATAATTTATTGTGAATCTTTGTGTTGTAGCATCATAGATATGTTATTTGGATTTGAATCCTAGGAATGATTGTTTTTAATATAAAATAAGAATATTTTCAATTAAGTGTTAAACATAAAATTTAACTTTTAAGTTTTAAAAAGATAAATTAGAAATAAATTGATGATATTAAAATAGAGGTGTAATAGCGGTTGAAATGTACTTGTATTCGATGCGTACATGCAACTCCAAAATAATACAAATGCATCCCTACGTAATTCTATGATACTAGCAAAGATAAGAAGTCTTTTTTACTCTACTAAAGGTTTCGAATTTGAATTTTAAAATTAAAATTAAAAAAAAATATATGAATTTTGATTAATCAAGCCATAGCAGATACAAAATATTGGATATGAGAGAAAAAAAGAATATCTCGACATAGGAAAAAATGATCAGTATTTTTGGGATCAGACTAGTCCCATCACTTTCTCGAATAATAAAATTCTTTAGTCCAAGTCTCATTACTTCTATAAAAACACGGTTTTGTAATATATTTAATTTCTTGAAATTGAAGTTTTCATCTGTCCTTGAAGAGGTATAACACATTATTCAACATTGTGACATTATTAAACGTTTCATTAATAAATTCATGAAACATGTTTTCCAAGTTTTCTCTTTTGATCCTTATATTTTGTCAATAAGGAAATGAATTTTGGGGCTAACTCAACTCAAAGAGCGAGCTCATAAGGTGAGAATTTTTAAGATCATATAAAGAGATCAGTTATTCTCACCGCCACCAACGTGGGACTCAACATCCTCGCACTCCATGACTGGACATTTAGAGCGGGGACAATATAATATGGGAGTCCACCAACGGGTTAACAATGAAATATGATTATACTGACTTTGATACCATGATTAAAAAAGAGTTGAGACCTTGAGTCTAATTTAATCACAAAAAATAGATCATGAGGTGAGGAGTACCCAAAATCGAATTTTTATGAGATCCAAAATTGTATAACCATAGGCGTTAACAATTCCTTTTCTTAATAATTTTTCATCCGGTGTTCAATACTTGTTTTGACATCCGATTATTTGAAGACAAGTTCAAGTAGGTTGAAAATTATTAAAGTCATACTGTGATTTCAACAATTTTGAATAATCAAATGCCGTTGACCAAGACATAATAAACACTATAAAAATCTTATGAATGAAAAATGAGTTACTATATAACTCATATTCCCAAAACTACAAACAATAAGCTTTTAGAAATGAAGATGATTATAACTTGTATGTTTGCATTACTTGTTATACAAGAAGTGGCCATTTTTCAAAATAGACATATAGAAATATGGCCACTAGTGGCTGTTTATGCCAAGATGATGAGACCTTCTCCGCCACCTCCACCACCACCGATGCCCGCGTCAACTATTAGGCCAAGATTGCTAATGGTTCCACCTACCCCGTCACCATATTGATGATCATCGCTATAGTCGACTACAAGCTTTAATTTTTTGGTGTTCAGAGCTGGCGGAGCTAGGATTTTGAGTTTATGAATTCTGAATTCTTGATAAACTATTTATACATAATAAGTAAATATGAAAATACAAAATAGGGTTTGAGCTAAAATTATTGAGTTATGTCGATCCATCAAGTGAAGTTTTAGGCTTGTAGCTCCGCCGTTAATGGTGTGTTATTTTGTTCATATTTTCACTATATATATGATTGCTTTTATTTCATATAATAAAGCAAGGTTTTCTTTCTTTATTTCTTTTCATGCCATTGTTATATTGGAAATATGTTGGTGTGTCGTACGTTTTCTTTTATCTTTTGTTTTGTTAAAAGGACGAGAAGGAACAAGGGGAGAGGTATTTTAAAATTAGTTGTAAGAAATGTAATATTTTAAAAGTATAGGTAATAATAATATATATAGTAGTGAAGTACGTCTAGTTGTGTAGTTTTTCCAATTATTCAATTAGTGAATATATTTTAATTGATATAGAGGTAATTTGGTTAATTAGACTAAAAAATGAGATATACTAAATATAATATAAAATATGTGTCTATTTTACACTATTACACATATCATTAAGTTAAAGATAAATTATTGTTTCCAAATTAACCATGAGGTTTTTTCAAAGGAGTTTGGGAGAAGATCTTGTATAGTAGGATCTTTATCATTTTGATAATTTATCCCGAAATTTTTATCTCATATTGAAAGTGATATAAAATTTTGTCATAATTATAGTATAACTAATCTTAAAATTGTTAATATTGAAATAAAAACTCAACCAAATTATATATATATATATATATATATATATATATATATATATATATATATATATATATATATATATATATATATATATATGTAATGGATCATAATTGGTGCTCATATCCCAACAATTCACTTAATATGGTCTAGAGGGAGTATTGATGTTACTCCTTTGGAATTGACGCATTTTCTTTGTTATTTCTTCTTTCATATTATTATTGTTTTGACTAACTCAAAACTTCCAAGCAAAACCTATACTATATATCCTAATGAGTAATCTAAAAGAATTATACACAACAACCTTCCAAATTAAAGAAATGAAGATAATTACTTATATCTTTCTTGCATTCTTTTGTTTACAAGAAGTAGCCATATTTCAGAATAGCTCTTTGTGTCCACTGGCTGTTTCTGCCGGGTTCTTACCTGCCAAGCGGAGACTTCATCCACCAAGTCCTCCGCCACCGAAGAGCGGGCCAATAATTGATCAAAGTTTATTGGCCCGCTCTTCTTTCAAGGATCGTTACAAAGTCAGGCCAAAAGTACTATTCCTCGCACCCCCACCTCCATATTGATCGAGGCGTTATTTGTTGTAACGATTATATATATAGTTGGATGACCATGTAAGTTTAAAGTACGTATACTACATAGTTCAAATAATTGGTCATGATCATAAGAAATGTTTGAAAAGTTTCTCCTTCTATATGTTACTCAAATTCAGACTACAAGGCCAAAACGAGGTCCTTTCCTCGCTGGTTGAAATAAAAATCTCAATCATAATATCTTCTTTAGTTCCATTTTCATCATATAATTAGTGAGATGATTCCTTTAATTAATTTCATATAATGAAGTAAAGCTTTCTTTTGGCTATTTCTTTCCTTGCTATTATTTTATTGGGAATCGAGGTGTCATAGCATTATATTTAGGGAATCTTAGTATTCAAACGTTCAATACTTTAAGGCAATAGGTGCAAAATAAATCTCTTTGGAAACCCCTACTCAGCCAATAGGGGATAAATGTATTTTGTTCAACACCTAGTAGCTATATTAGTTATCGTGAAAAAAATGAATCTTGCGTCTAACTTAATCTCAAAATTAGGATTGTTTAAGGCCATATAAGGACACCAGTCATCTCTTTTTCATTCGATGTGGGACTCTCCCAACATCTCACCTCACGCTCAGGACTGAACATCTGGTGTATGAACAATTCGACACAAGACCTCAATATCGATAAACAATAATTGGGATGAATTTGCTGGGCTACCATATAAATAAAATAGATGTTGTTTTAACTCACTCCTCTCATTTTTATCTAACATGGGACTCTTCAATAGTTATATTAAAAGATGGTATCGTATCTCATATGGCAATTTAAACATCCATGGTTAAGTATCCTTATCAGTCCATCAATGTTTTACTTTATAAAAGTTCTCTTATTTTTTTTTCTTTTTTTTCGGGAGAAAATGACACTTGTTGGAGGTGTTGGGGGATATTCGTCTCTAATGGAAAACTATAATTAGCTTTTTGCATGCAGGCAGAGCTAATGTTCAGATTACGAATTTAATAGAATTCAATAATTTTAGCCTTTCATTTTCATGTGTCACAAAAGATAAAAGTCTCCGATTCACATGTAAGTCCTAGAAATAACACGTTTGACTAATTTATTGATCTTTTATTCACATTAGGTGTGAATAATTTTTCTTGAATTGGTTGTTGAGTCGTGTATTTAAAATTATCTTTCATTTTTTTTCCAGAACACCTACCTCTTCAAGGACTGATAAAGACTTTAATTAAATTCAACAAGTTGAGGAAGGTCCCTGAAAAAAATATCAATTTAATGAGTCTGGGATCGAGGTTTTATTGGTTTGCTTCAGAATATCGATAAAATATAACACAGGAGATCGATAAAATATAGTCCAATGACTTATAGCAAGATATGGCTATTTTCATAGTTCCTTTGGGTTTAGATAAATTTCATGGGCTAATAAGATTGTCTTGTGTTATCTTGCTTGCACTATCATTCGTCTGCCTGATTTGCATTCTGTTGTGGAGGAGCCACATGTATCTAAGGAATGTCATGCAACAAATATATACTATATATATAGTCATATAAATGGTCATCACAAATGCCATCAAACTTAATTTTCCCTAGTATTTGGTACTCTCTATATCATGGTATATATCTGGGTTTTTTTTCTTTGAAGAGATAAGTATCAAAACACACTTAATTTATTTTTCTTTTTTGAGTTTCATACCTAAATTATTGGGAGTGTGAGTTTCATACCTAAACTATCACTTCTCAGTTTGATAAACACACCTCAGTGGTGTGGGTAATACACTCTCTCTTTCATTTTAGGTATGAAACTCGCACTCCCAATGATTTAGGTATGAAACTCAAAAAAGAGGAATAGTTTAGATGTGTTTTTGACACTTCTTTCCATGCGATTAATTTATGAAAAAATTACCTAAATACACATTTTATTTTATTATAATCTCTAAAATTCTCTACTATTTAAAAAAATTTAAAAATCTCTTCCCGTATACATCACTCCACTCTCGCTGATACATCCATATCCCCCAATAAATAATTTAGCTTAATTCTAATTTAGAGTACAGGGTAAATATATGCCATAAAACTCTAAAAAAATAAATATAAGTGGCCTAAATATCCGAATACACAAATTAAATAAATGAAATCTTCAAAACACATATCTATCAAAATTGATAATAGGTAAATGTAGAGGTAGCTGTGCTGAAACAAATGCATAATAATTCCCTGGCAGAGTTTGGTGAGCATTAATTGATGAATGCGTCGAAAATATTTTTATTTATTTAATTCTATATTGTACCACTTATTTTGTTCTCTTGTTCAAAAAATATTTTATTATTACATTTAGAAACAAAAGAAAACATGAATCAAAAATAATTTCTCTTACAATAATCTTCGAAAACCAAATCTATGCACTAAAAAAATATTTTTTTTACTTCTATCCCTTTAAATAACAAAGTAATCCGTATCACAGAAATAAAATAGCAAAACAAAATCAAATTAAAATCGGAAAATAAGTAGTGCATGGTTGGAATGGACACATTGTAACTTTGCAACTGGGGTGGTGAACCTAGATGGAGAATCAGCTAGCAAGAAAAATCTTGATTTGAAATATATTTTTAATTTCTTCTATATTAACTGTGTCAAATTTTGATGTCTTACTAATTGTTAAAATTTCACAAAATAACTATAATTAATAGATAATTGAATCCAATAAATCAATCATAAATCTCAAATTCTGAATTAAGTAACGTCTACCTACTTTGTAAGATTCAAAAAATAAATTAAACTAGCTTCTCAAGCTCAATTTTTGCATAAATTTTTACGTGATTTGATCAATAAAAAACTACAAATCTTCTCATAGTAGTAGTATAGTGGCGGTGAGAGTGGTGCTCATGGATAGCTTACTTGTGGTGGTGCTGAAGATAATGATAGTGATGGTGATGGTACTAGCGTTAGTACAAGTGGAGGTGGTAGTGATTATGGTAGAGCTGGTACTATTGAAGGTAGTGGTGATGATAGTGAAGGTGGTAATACTTGTGCTAGTGCTGAAGGAGGTGGTGGTAGTGATAGTGGGTTGGTACTGATGAAGGTGGTGGTGATGATGATGGTGGAGGTGGTGGCGGCCCTGGGGGTAAATAACGCCTCCAATGACGTCCTACATTACGCTCTGGTGTTGGCGGTGTTGATGCGACTCCATCCTTATTTCGGGCTATACTGTTTAATGCTTCTACAACTGAAAGACTGCAACACTTGTAGTCCACCATCACTAATTCATGGATGAGTAAGGATATTAGTAGACATGAAATTTTGTTTGTAGGCCTCATTGTGAAAATAAGTTTACCAAAGTTCCACTATGGTATATAGTATAAAATAATATCACTTTTACTATAATAACTTAAGTTTTTAGATATGATGCTTAACACAATTTCAATATATATTATTAGAGCATAGATAAAGTCTCCGGTGAAGTCTCACCATCATCATTTATTATTTAAAAAAAAATCATGTTTTTAACTCAAAAATATAATTAAAAAAAACCGCACATGAAAAAACTTATTATAAATCCTATACAAATATTTACATTTGTGTCAATCTAATTAAAAACTTTAAATAAGATGATCACGTACCTCAACATATAATTAATTTTTTTTTAATTTTAGTCCCTTCTCCCTCCAAAAAAAACTTATTTAACAACAAATTATTCAAATTCAACTATTTAATATGTAGAACTCTCTCTACTTTTTGGATTATATCAAACTTGTATATCATCTAATTAAAATTTTGACTAAATGAAAAACTCAAATAATTCAACATTATAACCAAAAATAAAAGTATGATCAAATGGAAAAGAACTATTGCGTGTTAAATGTCTTAGTAATAAAAATATTTTTTTTGAGTAGTCCCATCATTTTCCCCCAATAATTAAATGCTTTGGTCCCATGACTTTTATTATGTTGACACGGTTTTGAAATTGAAGTCTTTATCACCATTAAATGGTGTGGTTTATTGGTAAATATACTTTCTAAGTTTTAGTTAATTGTCTATTTCATTATAAATAGTTGTACCAAATTACTTTCTTTGTTTACTTTTACCTATTTTGTCGAAGAACTTTTTAAAAACAAAGGAGAAACATGAATCAACATAAATAATAAATTCTCTCACAAGAATCCTAAATCTTTTATTCCAAAACCAAATCTAAACACTCACCAAAAATAATGTGGGAGGGAACATGATGTATCGAACTCAGTAAATTATATTTTCTAAAATTCAGAACCTATAAATTTAAAGTCTTTAACTTCGCCCCCATATAAATTTAAAGTCTTAACTCCACCCCTGGCTCATGGATAGCTTGTTGGCAAAATAATAATTCTAAGTCAAAATGGTTGAAAAAAAAATCAACGTTGCTGTTTGAATAACTTGGAGTTATCTTCTTTTTTGTTTTATGAATATGTAAATAATGGTTGAACTGAATCCAATTATCAACCGCTTCTGCGGGGTTTGGAGAAGAATCCGACCACAAGGGTCTATTGTACAGAGCCTTATTTTGCATTTCTGTCAGAGGTTATTTTCATGGCAACAACTTTATCAATTACTCCAAAGCTCTCCTCCGCAAGTTAAATTACAATAATAATGTAAAAAAGCTTATATTTGGTTATTCTAGTTCCAACTTGTTGAATATCTTCATAAGATACTAATAATAAAATATTTTTATACTATAGTCCCATCATTTTCCTATTTGACTATTTGACTTTGAAGTCATCGCCATTCTGCTTGAAATTGAGTCCTAAATGCCAATGCAAAATAAATTTGTTTTATAATATTTGTATAGTTATAAAACTTGTTATTAAAAATAAATTAAAAAAATAATAAGTAATTGGTACCTCCAAAAATTCCAAAAGGATCCTAATTGGCATCTCCATTGTATTTTATTCTACATTGATCGGATTATTTTAAAAATATTGTCGGGTGCGTGTTGGATCTTTAAAAAATGGTGCATTTTGATGGATTGATCCAACACCGATGCGACAACAATTTTAGAGAGTCCCAATATATGTTGATTTTGAGTAGCATTTTGGTTATGATATCTGTACTGCAACTCTATCGTTTAATAGAAGAAATAAGTTCACTTAATATAGAATAAAACATGAATTAGAATACATAGTAAATCCAGTCAAAATAATCCTGAATCCATCCTTCCACAACCAAATCTAAGCACTCACAAAAGAAAAGTACATATAAAGGAGGGCGAGGGGGGGGGGGGGGGAGGGCGAGGGGGGGGGGGAGGGGGCTTGACAGATCTGCTTACAAATCGATAGAACTTACTAATTTTAAGCCATTGTATATATATTTCGAAAAAATTAATCTAGAATAAAGTAATCTATCTTTTTCAGAATTCAAAATCTATAAACTCAAAATTCTAGCTCCACCCCTGTCAGCTCATGATGTTCCGCTTATTGGTGCTGATGGAGGTGCAGGTGGTGGTGGTAGGTGCGGAGATGGTGGTGACGGTGGCGGTGGATTTGGTGGTGCTGGCTTCATAGGAGGGAGATGCATATGAGATTCCTTATTAGATTGGGGTGGTGACATTGTAATTTTGCCTCTAAAACCAAAACCTCTTAGCTCTCTAGCAATCTTGAATTGAGAAAATAATTCCTTGTAGGAATTATCATATTGTTGCATGGACTTCCTTGCTACTACTAATTCCACACAAATTAATTCATAAATACTCAAAGATATTAGAAGATATGAAATTATACCTAAAGGCCTCATTCTTTCAAATAGTAATGAGTTTTATGAAAACTAAGTTATCACAACATCCCAATTTATATTACTCTTTCTCTTACTTTTGTTCATTTTCTATGATTTTTTAAAAATCGATAAAATAATACGATAATTGTGACTCGTGAGTCAAAAGGGTTGAGAAAATCAATGTCATAATTATATTCTTGAGCAACTTATAGTAATGTAAAAATAATTAGTAGATTATATACTAGTCTAAATCCACTATAAGCAATTTAATTGATATTTGTTTATTCCAATTCCAACTTGTTGAATATTTTTATAGACGATTAATAATAAAATAATTTTTTATACTATAGTCCTATCACTTTCCCTAATTAATGTTTTAGTCAGAACCCGTGACTTTTATTAGCAGCCTATTTTTGCAAAGCTCAGTCGTTGACTCTGAAGTCTTCATCATTTTGCTTGTTGAAATTGAGGTATTTTTCTTAAAAAAAAAAAAAGACTTTTGAATTTAATATTTTTATAGGAAAATGGTTAAAATGTCACCTATATTATGATTGGATCGGATTTATTGTAACACACTTGAATTAAATTTTACGAGCCCCTAGTTTTTTTTAAAAAAGTATTTTTTGACATTTATTAAGTGAGCTGACAAATCAAGGTTTTGTTATTTCGTTTGTATGTTGATCAAAATGGAAAACGACAAAGGAGTTCGATCATTATTACTTATTTACACTCTTTGATCAATAAAAAAATTGAATATATATAGATAGATGTTGTGTACGTCTGATTTATTTATTTATTGCCAAAAATAATACATTTTTTCTTCGAATTTCATCTATTGTTTTTTTTTTTGCCAAAAATTGATCTCATGATATTGGCTCTGCTATTACTTGTTAGAATCAAACGTTTACTATCATGTCAAAAGCTATAGCTGATCGTAAAAGCATAATTTTATTTCTTCATTTAGCCCGTTAGCAAACGTCATGTTCGATCATAATTTCTGCTAGAGTCATCTTAACCTCCTCATGAGGGTTATCATAAGCAGAATGTTAGTGTTAACCAACACTAACTAGCTTATCTCATGCTTAATCTTTTTTATTACAATATATGTGTCATGTTAGAACAAAATACTAAGGAAAAAGGGTTTGGTGGTGACAATGTTTGTACAATTATTGTTTTTTGCTTGTTCAAAAGTTATATATTTAAAACAAAAAAGATGAATCATAACACATAGTAATAAATTCTCACAAGCATCCTGAGTCTTTTATTACAAATCGAAGCACTCACCAAGAAGAAAAAATAAAGTACATATGAGAGGAAATGATGTCAAGTTCAATCAGAGCGGAATTACAGATCTACTTATGAATTAACTCAATCACTTTTGTCCAAAACTCTATATTTATATTAAAATACAAACCCAATAAGCAATCTTTTTTAGAATCTATAAATTGATCAGAATTCTAGTTCCGCCCTTATCTGCTCATGGATAGTTTGTTTGTACCTCTTGTACTGATCGTGATGGTGGTGGTGGTGATTTATAATGATAAGCAGGAGGGACAAGCATATGAGATACCTTATTAGAATCTGGTGGTGGTGGTGTTCTTTTGCTTCTTAGCTCTCTAGCAACTTTAAATTGAGAAAATAATTCCTTGTAGGAATTATCATATTGTTGGATGGACCTTGATGATGCTTCATGGATGATGAAAGATATTAGAAGAAATGAAATTATACATATTGCCCTCATTGTTTCAAATTCTCAAGTTGTAATGAGTTCTCTTGAAAATTAAGTTATCACAACATCCCAATTTATACTCCCTACTTTTAATTTTAATTTGTCCTATTTTGATATGATACATATAGGAGTTTAAGAAAGTATTATTTTTTTTTGAAATTTGTGCTTTTAAAATAAAGATACGTAGAACATATCAAAATGTCCTTTAATTTTATGATTTTAAACATATCACGTGAAAAATTGAAATTAAATAATTACCCAAAAAAAGATATTTTCTTTAAATGAACTAAAAAAATAGAACAAATAAATTGAAATGGAGAGAGTACTACTTGGTTTATCTTACTTTTTGGTTCATTTTCTAACGGATATTTAAAGATCGACAAAACCTCTTAACTTCTTAGCTTTATCTAACGTCTTTTTATGCTTTTATTGAGCCGAAGGTCTTTTGGAAACAGCCGTCCTATCTTGGTAGGAGTAAGGTCTGCGTACAATTATCCTCCCCAGACCCCACGTTGTAGGATTTCACTGGATTGTTGTTGTTATATTTAAAGATCGACAAAATGTCGCGATATTATTTAGTTAGATGGTGACACAATAATTAAAACAAATGTTGAAATCAAACTAAATCAATTGAGTCCGTTTTTTTTATTAAATAAATTTTACAAATCAAGCTATAGAAAGTAAAGAAAGAATTAAATTACTATAAAGGCAATCTAGATTTACGAATCAAGAGTGCAAATTATTAATATATGTCGTAAAATTTTAACTCTTTTTATATTTATATGTAAATATAATTTTTAACTAGGTATTTATATAATCGAGTTGGGTTGGTTCGATTCATTAAATTCAATATCAGAGTATCAAAAAAGTGTCGGATTTATTCTTTAATCAGTTTTCTTAGAACACTATTAATTTGTGCATATATATAAAAAAACTGTTAGAATTACTAGGTTCACGCTCTTGAATTATGACCCGTGAATAAATTGGGGTCCCTCTAAGATGGCGAAGAAACTAACACTATAAATCAATCAATCAATAAATAAATAAGGTACCAACTTTATCGCTAAATTACTCATAACTAATCAATTTTATATTAATCCATCACAAATTAGCGATGAATTTTGTGTTTTGATATAGAATTTTACCATTATTGCTTTTTTTTTTTTTTGTAGTATAACTTCCCAGACATAGCTGCCATAATAGAAGAGAGAAAACAAATAAAAATATTTGCTTCACGCCTTTGAATTATTATTCACCAATAATTAGATTTCAATTAAGTTGGTGAGAAAATTAACTTTGAAAAAACTAATTTTTGCCTCGATAATTACCTAACGGGAAAGACCCATGCAACTCGAGAAAACGCCAGACAAACTTACCAAACTTTTAGACTTTTTTTTTTTTTTTTGGTATATACATGCATCTATTTGCACAATAATCCAAATACTTTAACTATCACATTAATTTATTAGCAACTCGTTTTAGAAAAGTTGACTATTTGACTCTTCAAAGTCTTCACTCTGCTTATTATTGAAAAATTTTAAGGGAAAATTACACGAATTGAATTCATTAGGTAAAATAATTATTTAAATTATTCGTTTGTCTTCTTGTTTTATTTATTGAATCGTTGTTTCTTCATTTTTAATACCAACAAAATATATATATGCTTTGACAATATCTATATATTTTGATGGTATCAAAAAGTAATTGAGTAGTGTTCTTTACTTCTCTTTAATATCATCATATGTATATATGCTCTGATGATATCAAGAAATAAACGCGAATTAACAGTTAGAAATGGGGGGTGTATCAAAATAAGAAAATAACTACTTGTAAATAATTTTTTTTATTTGGATAGAAGTGCTCTTTTCCCAAAACTTTAATGCATAATGGCCACAAAACTTTGGCCCAAATTTGACCACAAATGTAAAAAGTCTATAATATCCCTATACTAAATTTTACATTTCTTTTCCAAATACTTTTTCCACCAAAACAAAATTTAACTATTTTTTTCTATTCCCCAAAGTCTTTAAATTACTCTTTGACTGCTAAGGAAGATGTTTTTTTTTTTTAGTATTTCTTTTTTGTGTATCATATGGTTATTTGATTAAAACAAATATTCGATATTTGTTGAAAAATAAATGTTTTTCAGTTAACTAAAAAAAGCTACAAACTTTAGTTTAAAAACTGTTTTTTTTTAAATTTTATTTTTACAAATTAATATTTTGTTTTATTACTATGCAATACAAATTATGTTCTGAACATATACATAACAGTCACCCTACCATCTCCCAAATCCAATTATGTCCAGAACGTACGAATGAATACCTTTAAAAAAATATTTTTTCATTTAAAATAAAAAAAATATTGAAGGAGACAATTTAATTTCACGATAATAATAACTATAAATAAATATTTATCTACTTAAAATTATACTTAATTATTTAGTAATACAAGTTTAGTAAATATATTAATTAAGCGCAGAAAATTATAAGAGAATTATTCTTTAAATATAACTAAAAAATAAAACTATATCAAGTTATTAAATGATTAGAGCACCGTCTAATTAAACGTGTAGCCTCGGCATGATCTACGCCATTTTTATAGCATTTATGGGTCACTCAACAGGAATTAAGTCATTTTCTCAATTTAATTTTCGTATGTATTAGCCCATTAATTTTTTGTTGATATAACTTTTAGTCACTTTTTTTTGCAAAACCTTTACATGAACCTCTGTAACAACATGTGGGAACAATACGTGTAGTCTAGGCGTGATCCACGTCATTTTTATAGCATTTAGGGGGCACTCAAAAAAAATTAAGCGATTTTCACAGTTTTTCGTATATGTTAGCCCATAGATTTTTTGGCGATATGACATTCGGTCAATTTTTTTGCAAAACCTTTACAGGACCCTCCGTAGCAACCTGGGGGAACAATACGTGTAGCCTCGACACGATCCACACCATTTTCATAGCATTTAGGAGTCAGTCAACAGTAATTGGGCGATTTTCTTAGTTTTTTGTATCTGTTAATCCATGAATTTTTGCTCATATGGATTTCGATAAATTTTTTACAAAACATTTACAGGACCCTCTATAATGATTGGGGAAAATAGTACGTGTAGACTCGGCATGATCCACGTCATTTTCATAGCATTTAGGGGTCACACAACATGAATTAGGCGATTTTCTCAATTTTTTGTGTATGTTAGCCCATGAAATTTTTGGTGATATGACTTTCGGCCAATTCTTTGGAAAAATCTTTATAGGAACTTTCGTAACGATCTGAGTTAACAGTACGTGTAACCTCGACATGATCTATGCCATTTTCATAGCATATGAGTGGCACTCAGCAAGAATTAAGGGATTTTGTTAGTTTTTCATGTATGTCCCAATGATACTTGTTGCATATGTGGAAAAGAAAAAGAATACATTGAACAATTATTCTTTAGATGTACACACTCAGAAAAATTGTGGGAACAAATGAAGAGAAATCATAACTATATACCTCATATTAATGCCCCTGAATCAATCTCTACTTGGATAAAACAACAACAACAACAACAACAACCCAGTGAAATCCCACAACATGGGGTCTGGGGAGGGTAGAATGTACGCAGACCTTACTCCTACCAAGGTAGGACGGCTGTTTCCTGGAGACCCTCGGCTCAGTAAAAGCATAAATGCATAAAAAAAATGTTAGATAAGAATAGAAAATTAAAAGCTTTATGAGAAAAACAACAAACAAATAACGAATAGATGACAAATAAATACAAATAAATAAAGACTAATAACAAATAACGATTAAATAAATAATGAAAACGTCACAGGTAAAATTGAGTAATCAAAGCATAAAAAGTAATAAATAATAACAGAAATAACAGAAATCAGAAGTCAAAAGAATAACTTAAATCAAAAGAAGCTTGGAAGGGTATGAAGCTTGGGCTATCTAATCCCTTTTCTTCTATGGCAAATTTAGATAAACAGGAACAATATTATCTTTAGAGGTAATAGTAACCCCCGCAGATCAGTCTAATCTATAACAAAGCCTTAGAATACAAGCTTATGACAAGCAAAAGTAATCTTAACAAGGAAAAAAGGTTCATCTATGTGAAATAGGAACCACCATATAACGACTTTTTAAAGCTTAATATTGATGGTGTATGAACCTCCAATTCATGTAAAGGAGGAATTGGTGTGTGTGTGTGGGGGGGGGGGGGGGCAGTATTCAGAGACAGGAACAAAGAATGGATAACAAGCTCCAACATGGGTATCTACATGGCTACGAACATCTATATGGAAGCATTAGCATTATTCCACGGGCTAAAAATTGCACTACAAAAAAACTCAATACCTCTAGTCATCAAAACTGATTGCAAAGAGCTTATTAACATGCTATCTAACAAATATTGCTCCTACCAAAATTTGATTGATGATTGTAGGTACATACTAACTAAGAGCCCGTTTGGATGAGCTTAAAAAAAGTAACTTTTATGTATGAATTGCTTTTAGAACTTTGAAGTGTTGAAAGTTATTTTTATAAATAAACAGTTGAGTGTTTGGATAAAAGTGCTTATGATGTGAATTTTAGGGTTAAAAGAATAAAAAAAGTTAGTTTGGAAATTTAGTTAAAATATAAGGGATATAAAAGTAATTTTCATGGTCAAAGAAAATGGCTTTAAGCACTTTGGAAAAAAAGTTAGGAATCCTAACTTTTCATTTTTGACTGACTTTAAGAACTTTATGGCTTAAAGTCAGCAGTAGGCAAACACGTCCAAAAGCTAAAAAGGGGCTTTAAGTTGATTTTGACCAACTTAAAGCCAATCCAAACGGGCTCTAAGACAAGAAGGGTATCAATTAAGCATGTTTTCAGAGAAGCTAATGAAGTAGCGGATCAATTAGCAAAAAAAGGATGAGAACTAGATATTTCTAGAAGCTTGATGATGTACTCCATTCCCTCTGCTTTTATTATTCTTGTAGTTGATAGAGACAAGATGGGCACTATGTTGCCTAGACTAGTCTCCTTTTGTAATAACTCTTAAGTATGTTTATTAAATAAATCTTTTATTACCAAAAAAAAATCTGGAAAAACAGTGTGTAGACTCAGCATGATTCACTCCATTTTCATAGCATTTAGGGGCTACTCAACATGAATTAGGCAATTTTCTCAGTTTTTCGTGTGTATTAGCCCATAAAATTTTTGATGGTATGATTTTCGATCAATTCTTTTGTAAAACCTTTACAGGACCTTTCATAATAACCTGAGCAAACAATACGTGTAGCCTCGAATGATCCACACCATTTTCATATCATTTAAAATTGACTCTAGTACATTATGGAATAATATCATCGATTCTAATGTGTCACTAACTTCCTAAATAATCAAGTATTAATTTTGTCACCGTCTAGAGTTATATATGATGAGATGGATAATATCTCTTTCTTCTTTAATTAGAAACTAGTGAATATGTCCGCGCTTCGCGCGATCACAAAAATAATTTAATTATTTTTACAATTCTTAATTAGTTTTAAGAAATATTAATTTGTGGGCAAAAAATGATATTGTGACAATAACTATGCATGCTTAATATTATTACATGTCATTTAGTAAATTTGCGTATATAGAATCTTCAATTTTTTAAGTTTGATCAAAAATTTGCGTATATAGAATCTTCAATTTTTTTGAAATGAAATTTATATATTTGTAAACTACGTAAAAAATATTATAAGTCACAATAACTGTCAACTCAAATTTAAAAGATGTATGAAAAATCTACGATCAAAGATAAACAATTAATTTTTCTTTTCTTTTTACCCCTCTGATTTTTCTCTCTATCTTTTTTTTACCCTCCATTCTCTCCCTCTAATTCCTCCGTCAAGACTAAGGGAATTACTTTTATTTTGATAAATTAGAGTTTCTTAAAAAGAGAAAGAAATGTATGTAATTTTTTTTTCTTTTTTTTCCCTTCTCATCCTAACATTTCATTACTCACCCTTTTCTTCTTTTAATTTGATTTTATAATAAAATGTGAGTACATCTATAAAATATTAGCTACTTATCTTAGTGGTGTCTGAAGAAGTCTGTTGGTACAGATATCATATGAGATGTGAAAACGATTTCCGACATGATAAAATACACAAATTTATATAGTTTACATCCTATCTCATACAATTAAACTCACAAATTTATGCAATTAACATTCGAAACATCACATTTCATTTTCTTTTATAGTTTCATTCACTTTTTTCTAAATAATAAAGAGAAGAGAATTTTTCCAAAAAAAAAAGAGATGACGATACAAAATAAATTATTTTGACAAATTATGCAAGAAAAGAGAAAGAAATTTCATCTTTTAATTTGCCTTTATAATGAATCCTGGACACATTTTAAAATATACTTTCTCATGTAATTAAATATACATATTTATAAAATTAATATTTAGAATATCTTCATCTCACCTTCTTCTATAGTCTCACCTGCTTTTTTTTGTCGAGGCCAAATTTTAAATCATAAATCTTTGTTCATAAAACCTGAAAAACAACAATATATATATTAGCATATGTTTGTGAAATCTATATAAATAATTATATAAAAGTGTAAACAAATGAAGGATAAAGAATAATTATAAAAGAGTCATGTGAAGGGAATTACTTTTGACATCCAATTTTGACCCTCCAACAACGAAAATTAGCTATCGAGTTTTTTTGAATTTCGAACATTTTTGAAATAATTAGCTTTTATTAAAACAAAGATATTTTCATGTTATTCTTAACTATTTTTATTACGTCAGTCATGCCCCGCTTAAGCTTTTTTATAAATTTTAGTATAATATACATATTTTTATATAACTATATCTTTGATTAATATTTATGTGGTTATTTGAAAATCATCTCAAAAAGATTTTATTTTTAACTAAATACAATGTTAGTTAGGTTAGTTTAATTATAGTTTCTATTTTTGAAATTTTTAGTTTTTTCTATAAAAAAAAAAACCACATCGAAAATCCTCGAGAGATTTGGATTTTTGGAGCCTATATAATGACTCATATTCTCATTAAGAAGAAAGAAAAAAGGAGAGGTTTTTTAGTCACCCAAATTAGAAATTTTCTTAACTTGGCTAGAATTTTGGACTCTTGTCTCTAGCCTAAAAGTTGTGAAAATATCTAGCTTTCAATATATATTTTTCTTCAAGAAAAATAAGAGATTGAAATCAAAATTTAAGCTAAGAACAGTGTTCTTATAACATCGAACCCACGAAGGTTCGAGTCTAAATTTTCAATTATTCTTTTTGTGGATTGGAGTTCCATCAAGCTCTTGGATGGTGGTGAAGTTATCTTTCGCTTGTCATCTTCAGTCTCGCTGTCCGAAAAGAGGTAAAAAAAAAATTCAGCTTTATTTTATTTAATCATTTCATGTTTTATATTTAGTTGATTCGTAGTCTTGTTTTTTTTTAGTTAGCATGTATTAAGAATAATTAGATTAATGATAGAAATTTCTTATAGTTAGCATTTGTTAGGATTATTTAGCTATCATATGTTAAGATTATTTAATGAAAGCTCTTAATTTTGTTCATTATTTTTTCAAGTTGTTTTCTTTGACAATATAGATTTTCATGTTTTCAATTTTTTCTTTTAACATGATTTAGATAACATAAATACGCTTAAAGTTATTATTTAATTAGAACTTTCATTACCTAATTGATTTAATTCTTTCTTTAAAATTTGAGCTAGTATAGCATATATATTAAATTCGTGTTCTTTAGTTACTTGAATATAGAAGGGGAGCCTTGGAGTAACTGGTAAAGTTGCTGTCATGTGACCAGGAGGTCACGGGTTCAAGCCTTGGAAACAGCCTCTGGCAGAAATGCAAGGCAAGGCTGCGTACAATAGACCCTTGTGGTCAGGCCCTTCCCCGGACCCCGCGCATAGCGGGAGCTTTAGTGCACCGGGCTGCCCTTTTTTTTTTTTTTAGTTACTTGAATATATTTCTTATTTCCTTTCCTTAGTCTACATATATGCATGTTGTTAGTCACTTCTAGAATGCCCATCAATTTGATAACTTAAAATATCATTATATAATCCTTGATTTAGCTTAAAATGAGTAAATGCTTATGTAATTTTAGTTTAGTGCATGTGATATCAATTCGAGTTCATATTTGGACTACATCTTTGCATATCATTGAGCTTTGAGTCTCCCATCATCTTGGTCGAATTGCTGGAAAGTTGATACATGGAAAGGAAACTAATATATATGGTTTGAAAATTGATATTGGGTTGTATACACGGAACAGAGATGGAAAACAGTGTCTTATACACTAATATACAGTATTTATACAGTCCGATATGTAAGAAAGTAATGTTGTATACATTGCTATACAGTGTATATACAACTGCGATATATAGTGGAATTGTGATTAAGACCCAAAACGCAGATGGCCCAACAGCTTAGTCCAGGCGTACAGAAATTAAGTGTCGGGCCATATTTTCATGTTATTTATTATTTATTTATATTGATTCGGTTTGTAATAATTTATTTACTTATGTTATTTATGCCTGCTTAGATATTAATTTTAATTTATTCTAACTTAATTAGATTCCCCTAAAAATAAATCAATTCATGTTAATTTACTCTTTATTTTCAATGTTTAAGTTTGATCATTTTTTCTAAAAAAAAATAATTTTAAAGTTTTCGTTTCCTTTTAAATTAATATTTTCAAAAGTTAGTCATATAATTTTTTAAATCGTCGGATAACCGCGCGTTAATGGCCACTTTGAATGCTTAACACCTTCTCAAAGTGGAAATAAAAACCTCGTACCTTTTTCTCTGAATTTTTAAGACTTAAATCTGTTAGGGTCTTTTAAATTAAGTTTTTTTAATTTCTTTAAAAAATTAAGTGACGACTCTTCTTTTCTAAAATTGATTTTTTCGCTTAAAAGTTGAAATTAATTTTAAACCGTCTTGTTCCAACATAACAACTACAAAAAGAAAATTATATGTTTGATGAGTAGGGAAAATGAAACTTAAAAGAAGGGAGAGTAGGAAAGTAATGCAAAAATCAAGTAAAGTGAAACTTTCAGCAAAGGAGATAGTAGTTTTTATGGATTTGGAATAGTAATAAATATTTAATTAAAAGGTCAGAGATTTAATTAGAATTTGATTCTTCATAAGGCCACGTTTCAGCAGACGTTTTCAAAACGTACTAACATTTTTTTTTCATATTTAATATTTATTTAAAACTTTTTTTAATAAAAAATGCTTGGTAAATCCAAAAGTTTGAGAAAATAGATAAATTAATTTCCTAATCAATGAGGCATACCACATTAGCGGGCTTATATATATATATATATATATATATATATTAATTAATTAATTAATTTTGCATTTAAGTTTGATAATTAAAAAAATCGTGATAGGGTGATGTGATATGAGGATCAAGATAATACACAATAAATATCATTAGATTTTTTAAAGAAAAAAAAGAGAAGAAGAGAAAGAAATTAAGAGAGATAAAAGCTAGAAAGGATTTAATCAATTAAATGAAAGCAAGTATTCAATTAAATGATTATAATTCAAGGGAGAAAGAGAAATCGAACTCATACAAGTAGATACTTAATTCAGATATGTCAGTGTTGATTTTCATATCGATTAGAGCTTGAATCATTTGTATCTTATACATTCATTAACAATCGTCAATCTCTTGAGTTATCCTCATGGTTGAATTAAGCTCAAAATTTATTTTTCTATCAGACTACATGAATCAAGGATAATTTAACGGTAGTGATGGAGGTGGAGATACACGAGGAAGAACATGAATTATCCAATTAGGCTTTGGTGGCGGTGGTGTTGGGTTGCTACTTCTTAGCTCTCTAGCCACCTTGACTTGAACAAAAAATATTTCCTTATCGGAATAAAATTGCAAGGACCTTGCGTCCGTCATGACTAATTCATGAATGAATAAGAATATCAATAGACATGAAATCCAAGTGAAACTTACGAATTTTTTTGACATCTAAGTGAAAATTAAAGAAATGCTCCCTTTGCTCGTATTTTAGTTTGCTATAAATTGCGTTATATATATTAGCTAAGTCTCTCATACTTATGTTCATTTGCCATAGGATTATTTAATCAAAATCGTCAAAATACCGTGTTAACAAATTTCTTTGATTTTGACTTGTTAGTCTTGTTTGATATGGTTGATTTCACATCGAATTCAATTTTCGTTGATTTCACGTCGAATTCAATTTTCTATTTTTTATATTTTATTGGTCATTATATTTTTTTAAAATTAGAAAAAAGAACTTTATCATATGAAATAATGTCACTTCTATTTTTTAACTTAGGCTTTCAGATAAGATTACACAATTTGCACCAAATTTTATTATAGTATTTTTTAAAGTCATGAAATATATTGATTAAATTAAATTTCGAGAAATAAAACATAACAACTATTTTGGAAGGAAATATCATGATTTTGAGGGACCTACCTCTTGAATATTGACAAAGACCTCAATTTCAACAAAAGAATGCCAATTAAAATTAATCCATCTGTTTTGTTTTATTTGTTGTAATTTTACTTGGTCCCGTTTTAATATGACTACAACTTCTTAATAATAATAAAAAGCTAAAAACATTTAAATTATTGTATTTTTATAAGTTTCATGTTTTAACTATGCTCATTTAGCCTTCTATATATAGGTTTTTTAAGTTTTGCAAGTTTATTACTGCACAGAGCATCAGCTCGGTCTATGCTGATGAACGTGATAGTGGTGAAAGAGGATTCTAACAAAATAAATAAAACATGATCTATAACAAAAAAATTAAAAAAAATTAAAACAACAAAAATCAATTTGTCACTTAGGGCTCTTCAAAGTTTATTGCGAACTTCCTAAAATCTACGCCTTTCATTGATGTTCGGAAACGTTTTTGGTATACCCCACTTCGAGATTTGTCCTAAAAATGTCTTTGAAAATACTGTGAAAAAAATTGTACAATCTTGACTCTTCTTTATTCATTCTTTAAGAGAGAATATATATGTGATACAATATTAAAATAAGAAAACTAAATATCTTCTAAATATGATACCAAATATATAAAGAATTATATGGTAATTATTTCCCTATAAATACGCTACCAAATATATAAAGAATTATATGGTAATTATTTTCCTACAAATATGCTACCAAATATTATACTGCAAAAGTCCCCCTTAGGTTGGAGCATGAGAATCAAAAATGCCCAACTTGGAAATCAAGAAGTCAAACTGAGTTTTACCGAGAGCTTTGGTAAAAATGTCTGTCAATTGTGAAGATGTTGAAACATCCGACGGAGAGATCAAACCTTCATTAATTGCATCACGAACAAAGTGACAATCTATCTCAATGTGCTTTGTTCGTTCATGGAAAACCAAATTTTTTGCAATGTGCAAAGCAGACTGACTATCACAAAACAATTTGATCGCCTTGGGATGTTGTATACCTAAACTCAACAACAGACCTTTCAGCCACTTCAACTCACAAGTGACCGTAGCCATGGACCTATATTCAACTTCTGCAGAAGATCTAGAAACTACGTGCTGCTTCTTTGTCTTCCAAGAGATGGGAGATTGACCTAGAAATACTAGCCAACCTGTCAACGAATGACGAGTAAGTGGACAAGCCGCCCAATCAGAATCACATCATCCCTGCAAAGTCAACTTACTATCGGCACGTAACAAAATACCCTATCATGGGGTGCCTTTCAAATAATGGACCACTCGTAAGGCCGCTTTCCAATGTTCAATTCGGGGTTCTTGCATGAATTAAGACAAAATATGAACAAAGTATGCCAAATCTGGTCGAGTGACCCCCAAATAAATCAAACGCTCGACTAATCTACAGTAGACCTCCGGATCCGACAATAAATCTCCATTTGTAAGACCAAGTTTATGAATTTGCTTAATAGGAAACTCACTTGGCTTTGAACCTAACATCCTGCTTCAGAGACAATATCAAGAGTATATTTGTGTTGATACAAAAACAACCCTGATGAACTATGAGCAACTTTAATATCCAAAAAATATTTGAGAGACCCAAGGTCTTTCATTTTGAAACAATCACTCAAATAGGCTTTGAAAGTTGTAAGTGTAGCGGAATCATTCCCAGAAATAATAAGATCATCAACATAAATCAAGATATTAATCTAAATATTCCCTCTAGTAAATGTAAAAAGAGAATAATCAGAATAAGATTGTAGGAAATCGTACCCTTTCAAAGCAGTCACCAATTTTGGCAAACCAACATCTAGGGGCTTGTTCAACTCATATAGCGATTTGCGCAAACGATACACCAACGTAGGATCTGGACTTTCAAACTCGGGAGGGAGCTTCATATACACCTCCTTATCAAGGTCACCATGTAAAAAGGCGTTATGAACATCTATTTTGTGAAGTTTCCAATTTTTAGATCCTGCAATGGCTAGGAAGGCTCGAATAGTAGTCATCTTGGCGACTGAAGCAAAAGTTTTATTATAGTCAATCCCTGCTTGTTGATGATTTTCCAATACAATCAAGCACAATTTGAGCCGTTCCACATCTCCATTTGACAAAAACTTGATCTTGTACACCCATTGATTACTAAGTGCTTTCTTACCCGGAGGAAGATGTTTCAAAGTCCATGCACCATTGTCTTTCAATGCACGTATCTCTTCTTTCATTAAATATTTCCAACCTTCGTGTTTCATGACTTCTTTGAAGGTCTTAGGATCCTTAGCCGAAATAATATGTAACACCCCTCAAAAATTTTCCCTAAGATTCAAACCCTTCTTGTATTCGGATAGGGTTGAACTCGAGTATTGTGGAGCATTTGCATGAGTAAGACGAGTCGTTGAGAAATTTAGCAGCGTTAGAGGTGATGTGGGGTCATGAAGGACCCCTAGGACCAAATCAAATCCAAAAGATTCGTCGTGGCTAAGTTTGAGGAGGAGTTCGCATAAGGGGTTGACTTCTAACAACCCTATCTTTTGAAAGACGACAATTTGGTGGCCCACGACCCATCATATTAAAGTTCGTCGAGTCTTCTTTCCAACGCCACCAAGAATGTAATTTTTGGAGTTCGGAGTCGAAAGATATGGCGATCCTAAGATGAACTAGCGCAGCAGAGATTTTCAGGCCTGGGTTTCAATTGCTGGAAAACTGGGCTTGGCGCCGCAGTGGCGCTATGCGCCACTATCGCGCCAGAAACACGCCTCAGTAGTTTAGGCTCTGGCGCGGCCCGCCACTATAAGATGTGTAGGGTTTTTCAAGTCAATATCCAGAACCCAGAAAATATTGGCCTTGGCGCCGTAAGGGTGCGATGCGCCACTATCGCGCCAAGAATGTGCCTCAATAGTTTGGTCCTTGGCGCAGCGCGCCACTATGAGATGTGCAGGTTTTAGGCGTAATCATCCTGGCGCTGCAATGGCGCGACGCGCCACTATCGCGCCAGGAGCATTTTTGCCTATTTTTCAGAACTTTTGAGAAGGGGTAATTTGGGAATTCCCCCAAATTATATATGTATCAGCCTTAGCACATTTTGGGATCATTTTCAATCCCTCACTCTCTCTCTAAAAAGCCCTAGGAGTTCCTCTCTCTCTCTCTCCTTCTTCTTCTTCTCCATTTCTAACAAGAAGAGTTCCAAGAGCTTCAAGATTTGATTCCTCCATTGAAGACCCAACACCAAGGTTTTCTTCAAGTATTCACTAAGGTATGTAAGGCTATCCAAAACATGGGTTGAGTCCACCCATGTGCCCTACTCTTGCTTTGAGGTTAGATGTCCATAAAAATGGAATTTCTTGGTAGGGTTTATGCTTGAATGAGTTTTGTCCCCTATTTATTTCATGCTATACATGTTGATGTTGTTGAGCTAAGAAGTTCCTAAAACCCTAATGTTAGTATGAGTTGATGGAGATGACTTGTTATTATGTTTTGTTGATCTCTTTAGCCATGTGATTATGTTGCTTAAGTCAATTTCCTTAAATGTGTTATTCTACTTGAATTATTGAGCTAAAGTCATAGAGTCATGATGAGTCTTGAGGAGATGTCATAAATGCTTATCTAAATGAGGCTTGATTGAGTTGATTTGAGAATGGAATTGACGAGTGGACAAGGTCCTAAATGAGACTTGCCATTATGACTTAATTGAGTTGAAATGAGAACTGAGTTGATGAGGTGGCAATGTACCACATGGAACTAGCCGTGAGGGCTTGTTTGAGATGATTGGAGGAGTTTTATGAGCATGGAGTCATGGGAGGAGTATCGAGCACCGAGGCGGGTGAGAGTACAGTCCATACTCGAACCCCAGAAACTACGCCGCCAACGTAGGTAGGGATAGAACCGTTAAAGTCGGATGCTTCCCGTGGGATCGAACCGTTAAAGTCAGATGTTTCCCATTTTATTGTCCTGAAATGATAGGAATTGACTAATCGATGGTATCCATGATTAGAGAGGCGTTTATGCCCTGGAAAGGTATGGACGAACGTGACAACGACGTCTGATTGTTGTACTATCACTGGATCATAAGTGATGGTTGTCGGATAAGAGAAACTCTCATTTAGGTCTTGACAGTGCTCCGAGTCAGTTGAGTTGAGTGGCTTATGAGTTTGTCCTGTCTAAACTATCTCTTGTTAAACTTAGGGCATTAGAGTGAGTTGATATATGCCTATGAGTTAGTCCCGTCTAAACTATTCTCGTTAGATTTAGGACACTTGAGTGAGTTGTCATGTATGTATGAGTTGAGTCCGTGGGTTGATATTGATGTTTGTTTGATGTGTTTCATCCGGCCATTTTACATACTCGTACATTCCATGTACTGACGCCATTTGGCCTGCATCGTTTCATGATGCAGAGACAGGTACTAGAAGTCATCAACCGGCGCTCCGTTGAAGATCCACATACACTTCCAGCTAGTTGGTGAGTCCTCCTAGTTTCCGGAGGATGTTGAGCCTTCTTGTACAGTTTTGTTGTCATTTCCTTTGTTTTGATTGTTGGTAGCCATGGACTTGTCATTGACACCTTTTAGACTTGGATAGAGGCTTCATAGACTGGAGTGTGGGGAGGTTGAACGGTTATTTTGAGGAGTCTTATCATATTTGATTGTTGGGTTGATAAATGTTTGGCCTTCAGCCCCCATAATGTGAATAGTATTGCATTAATTGAGTTTCCTCTAAGAGAATGTGATTGAATGAATGTGTGACTGGACCAGGTGGTTCGCTCGGAGGTCAGAAATGGCCTTCGGGTGCCGGTCACGTCTAGGGTACCCTTCCAGGGCGTGACATAATAGCTGCAAGAAACTTACGATAATTTACAGAGAAATTGTAACAAGTAATATAGTGTGCCAAAGGATAGGGAGTGCCTAAGGATTGATTGTTAACCAGAGTAGTAAAAGATGGACTATTAGTAAAAACTGAGTATGTCACATGATCACGAAATAAAACAGAGGGAAATTTCTCCCGAAAACCACGCCCCAAGCCACCTTCCACATCCGTGGCTGGAGTATGGTGTTTCTGCCTCCTTCGCTGCCAGCGGGCGCTAGGTTCCAAACTGGCTAGGCAGTGGCCGATAGTTACAGCTCGTCCGGGCTGCCAGCGCCTGGTTGCAGCTCGTCCTGGCTGCCAGCAGGCGCTGGTTGGACTGTTGTTTACAGCTGCTGTCAGGTAGTCTCCGAACTATCAACTTCGCCCCTTAAGTCATTCTCGTACACCATAAAACACAATCGATTTCAGCACCCACATCAAAAAAAATTAGATGAAATAGGAACATTATCCGGACAAGCAAAAGAAAACACATCCTCCACAAATTTCACATTACAAAAGACAAAAAATTCCTTCGTATCAAAATCAAACAACCACCACCCCTTCTTACCTAACGGATATCCCACAAACAAACACTTTATGCTTCGACTAGCAAATATGTCACCCTGAAGTTTTTGATTATGAGCAAAGCACAAACACCTAAAGGTACGAATAGCATCAAAAGAAGGAGGTTTATTGAATAAAATTTTGAAATGTGTTTTATTTTTTAAATTGGGTGTGAGGGTACGATTTATGAAATGAGATGAAGCAAGAACACATTCACCTTAGAAAAAAATAGGCAAATTGACCTGAAATCTTAGAGTCCCGTGCAACATTCAACTCATGTTTATGCTTTCTCTCTACTCTCCCATTCTGTTGCAAAGTACCCACACAAGAGGTTTGAAACAGAATACCAGTGGTGGAAAAATAATCGATGAAATAATTAAATTCGATACCATTATCACATTGTACAACTTTAATTATTTAATTAAATTGTCGATCAACCATAGCAACAAAAGTCATAAACATCTGAAACACTTCTGTTTTATCAACCAACAAGTAGATCCAAATAGCTCGAAAAAAATCATCAACAATTGTTAGAAAATAACGAACTCCACACGACGAAACATGTCGATATGGACCCCACAAATTACAATGTATTTTTTCAAATATTCTAGACGCTTTATTATCACTTAAAGGAAATTTGTCTCTAGGATGCTTAGCATGGAAACACACTTCACAATCATTTGCTAAACTATTCTTATCACTACTAACATGAGGAAGCAACTTAACTACTCTTTCGGAAGGATGCCCCAATCGTCGATGCCACAATTCCAATGCTAACGCTGCCATGACAGTAGACACATGTTGCACCACGTCTGATTTGCTAAAATAGTATAGTCCGTCCCTCCTAATTCACGTTCCAATCAGCTCCTTCAGTGGGTCCTGAATAGTACACATATAAGAATTAAAAAAGATAATAGTGCGTAAATTATCAGTAAGTTGGAGGACGGAGAGAAAGTTGCGAAGTAAATAAGGCACATAAAGGACATGATGTAAGGTGATTTTATCTGACAGTCAAACGGAACCTTCCAAAGAAGCAAACACCTTTTCACTGTTAGGCAAACCAACAGGACAATCGACAGTATGAACATCAAACAACCAATATTTCTCACCGGTAACATGATGAGTAGCACCGGTGTCAATAATCCAAGAAGAAACGTCAAACTTACCATTCAAGCAATTTTCTGGAATTATAGCATTACCAAAAAATCCCATAATAGCCTTTCATTGATCGGAAGTAAAGTGTTGACCCACGGCAGCGGTATTTAATGGTGGTGGAGGAGGTACGTCGTCATCAGTCATGGAAATTTACGATGATGAAATTTTTTTTGGCTCAGATACCATGAAAAGAACTGTACAATCTTGACTCTCCCTTATTTATTCCCCAAGAGAGAATATATATGTGATACAATATTAAAATAAGGAAACTAAATATCTCCTAAATATGCTACCAAATATATAAAGAATTATATGGTAATTATTTCCCTACAAATATGTTACCAAATATATAAAGAGTTATATGATAATTATTTTCCTACAAATATGCTACCAAATATTAGCCACCTTATGTTGAGAATTAAACAATTCATTGTATGAAAATTGCCTTGCTTCCACACAAAGGTTGCTAGAAGATTTGTCCACCATGACTAATAATTCATTATGGATGAACAAAGATATTAATATACATAAAATTATATGTGTCTTCATCCTTCCAAATATTGTGAACTACTAAAGAATACAATGTCCCTTTGCTAATTTTCTTTGGTCATTTGATTGTTTACTACAACTTGTGTTAATATATACAAATATATAAGTCGATCATATATACTTTTTTGTTCATTTAATTTCCTGCTGATTCTTTAATGGAAAATTAGTCAAAATACAACAAATTTCTTTGATTTTGACTTTGTTACTTGTGTTATAGTATAGTCAGATAATCTTGTTTGTCATGGTTGATTTCACACCTTAATAGATGGACAAATTTTCAAAATTAAAAGTTCATAAATATTTAGTAAGTAGAAAAAAAATTGAAAGGAACATTTATACGTAATCCAGAAATTTCTTTTATGAAAATGCACCCCTTGATATTTCTGCTTATGAATCTTTATAAATTTAAATTGCATATTGTTACATCATTTAAGTATTTATGTGTCATGATAAGTTTTGTATTGTTACTCTATATTTAAAAGTATTATAGTTCTAAAAATATTCTTAATGTAAATATGTCACATAAAGAGACCAAATTAAAACACAAACAATTTTATAAACTGATAAAAATGAAAATTAGAATTTACAGTAACTAAGAATCAAAAGTGATATTATCCCTACAAAATAAGTTTAATCACAAACCGATTCTCCCAAAATCAAAATACAAGTACTCATATAAAAAGAACCAAAACAAATCCAATTACTAGCTACTAAATGAAAACACAATTATTGAATCTACAAATTTCAAATTCCGATTTCGCCTTTAAATCTTGAAAATATTAGCAACAGTGTTGCCAAGAATATATGGTGGAGTATGTGTATCTTGTTGGCACCAGTGGACAAAGGCTAAACAGAATCTGAAGTTTATTGAACTTGTCATCAAAATTCATATCTCTTCTTACTTCAATATATTTTCAAATACTAATATAATATCTTAACAAAACTAGTGAGTTCGTCTGAATCCATACCTAATACTGTATCTTCGACCCTGATGGTGGAGGTTGAAGAGGAGGAGGAGGACTCCAATGAATTTCAAAATTAGGTTTTGGTGGTGATGGTGTTGGTATGATTCTTCTCTTGTACCCTCTTAGCTTTCTAGCCACCATGTGTTGAGATTTGAACAATTCCTTGTAGGAAGAATAATATTGGAGGGACCTTGCTTCCACACAAAGGCTACTAGAAAATTTGTTCATCATGACTAAGTCATGGATGAACAAAAATATCAATAGACATGAAATTATATTTAGCCTCATTCTTTCAAATATTGTGAAGTATGAAACTAATAAGTTTTCTCAAAATTATATATTGGTGTTTGATGAAAGAATTGGTTCAATTATTGGATTTTCATATTATAATGTTTTATAAGTTGGTGCTGTGCGTTAATTAAGGATAAAAATTAAAGATTGTTTGAAGGACCATTGTACAAATAAATATTTTCTTTTGTCTATAGGCATTTTTTTAGTTACAACCTTTTTTTTTTATTTGATATCCGATATTTATATTGAAGTTTGATTAAATTTGAATTTACATCAAAAAATCTCATATTAAAGATAAAATGCTTCCTAACAAAGGTGGTACTCTTAAAGTACAACTTGTAATTATAGTTATCCATATTTTTGTTTGTTTTCATGTAGATCTTTCGTGATAGTCAAAATACCGCGTTATTCTTTCTTTGATTAAAGGAATTAGTCCAAAAACTTCTTTTGCATTTGACTTCTCATTATATATATATATATATACTAGATACAATCGCTTAAGTACGGGCTCAATATATGTTATTTTATTTGTCTCAATTTATGCAGCAAAGAAGAAATTAGGATCGTCAATCAAATTTTTTATACGATTTTTAATTATTTTAAATTGTTAATTATTATGATTTATAGTACTTTTATGTAAATTTCAAATAATATATGTTACATTCTGTCCCAATTTATGTAAATACGTATGAAATTTTGAAAGTCAATCAAATTTTTAATATATTTTAAAAATATTTTAAGTTGTTAATTATTTTAATTTATAATACTATTTTTTTGCAATTTTTTTAAATATATAACATACTTAAAAGGAAAGTAAAAAAAATAAATTAAAGCGTAGAAGGTACTAAATATAATTAATAGAGGAAATTGAAGTAGAAGGACAAATTGAACAATTCTCTAACTAATCCTAAGCAGCCCAATATATGTTACTGTATTTGTCTCAATTTATGTGTCTGTCTTCTGATTTTTATATAATTTGAGTTGTTAATTATTATGATTTACAGTATTTTTTATGTAATTTAAAAATAATATATGTTACACCATCAGTCTCAATTTATGCGGCACATATAAAATTTGAGAGTCAATCAAAATATTAATATGTATTAAAAATATTTTAACTTGTTAATTACTATAATTTATAATATAATTTTTTATAATTTAAATATATAACATACTAAAAATGAAAATAAGACAAATAAGTTAAAACAAAATTATTAAGTATAAATAGTGAAAATGATCAAATAATTTATTATTAAAATATTAAATAAAATATTTAATTATGTGAGAAGCTTGGGATGACTAAGCAAATAGCTTGACCCCAAGCTCTTAACATTCTCTGAGTAATATATATATATAAAAGATATTATCTCAAAAATATTAAAATTATTTTTTATTAAAAATTATATAATAATCTTTTCTACAAATATTTTGATTAAATTAATATGTATAAAAAATATTTCACAAGAAAAAATAAAAACAATTACACTATTGGTCTGGATAGAGTCAAACTTTTAATAAATTTCAACCTTTGCGGCTTACGTTGAACTTTGTGCTAGGTATAAATTAAAAAGAAAAAATATAATTTGGAATATAGTATATTTTTCAAGAGGAAAGTAGAGAAATTGAAGGTGCAAAAGTAGACTTTGAACGTTGAACTTAAAAATATTTATTAGCTACGAACAATTCACTGACATATTAGTTGGAGTGTTCACCGATTGGTTTAGGTTGGTATTATTTAAAATTAAAATTTAATTAATTTAATTAATTTTTTAAATTATTAAAATTAAATTAAATTAAATTAAATTAAATTAAATATATATCAATCGATTTGATTGTTATTGATTTTGATTCGATTTGATTCGGTTATTTAGTTATTAACTATTATTTGAAAGAAAGAAAAAAGACAACAATTCGTTCAAAAAGAAACAAATTGTCTTCGTGCCATATTGGATCTTATAATTCTTATACCAGAATTTCAATTATGTTTAACTTCTTGCTTAAACTGTTAGTTAATTAAATGTATTAAACATAAATTTACTAAATAATGCATAAGCTAATATTATTATTACACAAATAAAAAACGCATATGCTCTATTTTTTTCATAAAAAGAAATCATAAAAATGTATTATGTATATATAATTATAAAAAAAATATGTATATAATTTTTCGATTTGGTTCAATTCGATTATTCCTTCATTTTTTATAATAAAACAAAAAACAAATTAAATATTATCAATTTTTGAAAATATAATACCAAACAAAATACAAAATAATTTATTTAATTTAATTTTTTGATTTTAATCGATTTTTACCCAAACAATAAACACCTCTACGTGGATAAAGTTTGTGGCTAGTTCTCACTTCTCTCTCTCTTTTGGCTAAGATAAATATCTCTTTTTCTAATATTTTGAAATCTAGCTAGTTTGACTTAGAAGAGCAAAAAAAAAAAAATGTTTTATTAACACTGCTATTAATTCCCACTTCACCTAACTTCCAACCACCCAAGGGAATATTTTGAGCACATCACTTATCCCACTTTCCAATTTCTAAGCTAATTTGTCAAAGATTCTCATAGTTTATCTTTTGGTTGATTGAGTTGAAATCATGATTTAAAGTTTATAAATATTAAATTTGTCATAAAATTCTAATTTTATTTTAGTTATTGTTTAAATATGTAATCAGATCTCATCTAAAATCAAGTTTATATCATAGTATGAAAAGGTTCTCGGATCTAATCACACCATCACCTATTATTAAAAAGAAATTGCACGATTCATGAAAAAGAAATCAAATCTTTATGTGAGAAGCATATTGAAAATATAATAAAGCAAATTAGAGATGTGATCTCTCTATCAGCTTAGAGCATGCAGATATAAATCCTGGGATTAAATCAATCATCACCACCCATTATCAAAATGAACTTTAAAAGTTTGGCCCATAAACAAAAAAAAAATCAGGCCACCGACACATGAAAAGTAAATTGAGAATATAACTAAGTAAATAAAAATATGATCATTCTAAGTCACACCCTTCAACAGTTATTGTGAACAACTAGATATTTATACATATTTAACGATAAACAAAAGTTATTGAATTCCTACATATCCTTTACCTAATATTATCTAATATTGTAGCTCCGTCCCTTCTCATAATATAAGTCACAATGAAAATAGCTCTCCACTTTATTTTGCTTCTTTTGATCCAAGATTTTGCTTCCTCATGGAAATTGTGCAACATAAACAAGAAGCCCTTAGGTCCTGCAGTTGTGTTTGGTCGTCGACCACCTTACCGGCCACCACCGTCTCCGAGACGTAATCCGCCGATACGTACTTATAAGCCACCGGTGTCTCCACCACCACCACCACCGTCGTTGTCTTCGCTCGTAACGCCACCACCAACTTATCCCTAGCTAGGCCATCTTTAATATGATACTTGATTTTGTATATATTCATATTGTTGAAATTTTGTTTAAATTAAATTAGATTTGTATTTTAAATGAAAGGATGTGTTTTTCTTAAAAGGGTGTGTCCTTTTATTCATTGTTACCATCAATTCTATTTTAAGTCTAACATTCGGTAGATTCCTACATAACTTTATAAAATATTTTTCTTTACAATATTTTTTAAAGAATTATTTTCTACTCCAAAAGATCAAGTCCAAGTTCTTGCTTTTCAATAGGATTTCTTCACTATTTGCTTAGTACAGAAATTCATATGCTTGTCATATCCACTAAAACTATTTGTTTAATCCCATAGAGCAAATATCATTTTCAAGAAAGCGTTTTGCACCTATTTTAAGCCTTCAACTGTGTCTTCTTTGTTCATATTACCAAACCTTCATCTTGATGTTCTTCTTCATATAAAATTTGTGTTCTTGATATATAATTTCTAACACATACAATATGTATTTTTATGTTTAAGTTTGATTAAATAAATGTACAAAAGAATTGTTGGTATTTTTCTCAATCTGTATATCGATTTTACGCCTCGAAAATCCTTCTTGATTTCCTTTTCGTTTTGTTTATAATGTCTTTAACACTTTTTCCCTTTCGAAGTGGCAATTTAAACATTTTTTTAATATAGAATAATTATATATGGTAGTTAATATTGAGCTGGTAAATTCCAACGTCTCCAAAAGAAGAGTTATTAATACAGCGATACTGATGCTAGGATGAATGTGCTCTTATACAAGACTCGATAAATAAGATTAAAATGATTACATTCTCTAGAAGGTGTAAGTAGCATTCATTGAGGATATTAAAATACCAGAGGTCGTTTGAGATGTTTTAGACATATCATGTGTTGACCTACAAGTGCCCCGATCCGTAACTATGAAACTATGGTATGTGATCAAGGTGTTAAAAGGAGATAAGATAGACCTAAAATCGCATAGAAGAAAGTTATCTCAAAAGATCTATAAATTCTCGATATCAATGTTGCAAGACTTAGATATAAAAATAAAATACAATGAAAGAATAAGATCCATATAAGTGATATCTACTCGTTATTATTGGTGTATTTCTAATAAAATGGTGCTTTCCGCATTAAAGTATTTCGTAGTAGGTGTCTCGTTTGAGTCAATGTCACAAATTAATTATTAGTCACATATTTGTCATTTTTGTCGTCCATTATCTTCCACTCCTATTTTTAGATCTACAAAACACAATCAAAAACTCTCCTCTTAACAAAAATGGCCAACTATGATAGAGCAAAAGATCTCAGGGCCTTTGATGACACAAAGGCCGGTGTAAAAGGACTAGTCGATTCGGGGATAGTTCATATCCCCGAGATCTTTGTTACACCGGCCATAACAAAAAATGAGTTCAGTACTCAAAATCTTGATTCATGCTCAAACAACAATGTTCAAATCCCGGTTATAGATCTCGAGGGTATAAATATTGGAGGCGATTTTCGACGTAGGAGAATTGTTGAAGAGGTTGGTGAGGCATGTAAGACATGGGGATTTTTCCAAGTTGTGAATCATGGTGTGCCTCAACATGTTATGGATGAGATGATTGATGGAATCAGAGGTTTCCATGAGCAACCAAATGATATAAAGATGGAATTTTATTCAATGGATCCTATGAAGAAGGTGATGTTTAATAGTAATTTTGATCTTTATCAATCTAAGGTTGCAAATTGGAGGGATACATTAGCTTGTCTCATGGCTCCTAATCCTCCTACTAATGATGAATTACCAGAAGCATGCAGGTAATATAATTTTTATGAAGTAAAACCATTTTCTACTAATACCTTCTTTGATAGAGTAAATATTTGTTGTTGTTACTATTCTTTTTCACATTATTTACTTCTTCACTATTGTATTTCCTTTTCATACCTGCTTTGAAATGCTTTATACTAGAGTCGATCGGAAACATTCTACTTATGCACACAGTCCACTTTCCCCACATATGAAATTATATTGAATATATTTTCTAACAGAGAATATGACTTATAAACTGTACGCCACAAATATGCTTCTATTTTTACTTAAGTTAGTGGAGACTTTTGTGAAGGAGAGAATTTTGTTACTATCGAAACAATGAATAATGTTTGCATTAGAATTTAGAACAGACTATCTATATTATGACCTTCGGGATACAATCCTTCACCAAACCCCACGTGAACGTAAGATGTTTTGTACATTGCACTTTTTAAATTATTTTTAGTTAAGTGGAGAATTTTTTGTGGTTCAATTTTCAAAGATAAGGTATATTTTCCTGTTTCCTTTTTCTGTCTCTCTTTTTTTTTTAGTGAAACAACTTACTCTATCTTTGACTATCGCAAAAATGTTATTTTCTTGAACCCTCAGGAAATTCGCAACCACTTTTCTTTGGTTGCGTACTGAATAAACCCGCTATTATGCAATAGTCCACAAACTACACAGAAAAGATAAAATGTTTGTTTTAATATAATACTCAAAAGATAAGATGCCTACAACTTTTTTCTTTCTATTGTGTTTTGCTTTGAATGTGTGACTATCTTCTTGTTTTGTTTTTTCTTTGTTAGGGAGGAATTACTTCAATATTCTAAGCATGTTAGAAAGTTGGGCCATACAGTATTTGAGTTACTAGCAGAGGCACTTGGGCTGAAGCTCAATCACTTATTGGACATGGACTGTGCAAAAGGCCATTTCATAATCAGCCATTACTATCCACCTTGTCCTGAGCCCAATAAGACTCTTGGAATAACAAAGCATACTGACCCAGATTTCTTCACAATTCTTCTACAAGATCAAATTGGTGGACTTCAAATTTATCACCAAAATCAATGGATTGATATTCATCCTGTCACTGGAGCCCTAGTTATCAATCTTGGTGACCTTTTGCAGGCAAGTATATCTAGCCGGTCAGATTTACTGTTTGTTGTTTTTTAGTTGATATATATAGATTATATACATGAATTATATATTCACCGAGTATTTTAAATGATTGGATGGATGACTATTTTAAAATTGCTAGGGATCTAACTTGATCAGAGGTGGATTTAGAGTGTTAGGAGTGAGTTCGATTGGACACGTTGGGGTGGCTTGCTATGACAGTTTTGGGGCTTTAAATAGCAAAAGTACCTTTCGGCTTTTAGCTAGCGCGCAGTTCTCATATTAGGTTTCAAACGCTTCTTTTTACTTTAGGAATCACCTCTGACTCTATCACTACAAGTTAATATTTTGAATTTATCTCTGACAGTAAATATGAAATATTCTATATGAGTTTAAATTATATACTTTTAATTTACATACTATCATATCAACTTTACCTATGGTAGCAAGTAACCTACCTTATGTTCAAGATTATAAATTTCTATATTAAATAAATGCCTATTTGCAGATATCTTTTGTGTGAACAGATGCTGTAAAAAATATATATTAACGATGTATATAACTTAAACTCATTTTTTCCGCAATATTGCAGCTTCTATCAAATGACAAGTTCAAAAGTGCTGAGCATAGAGTATTGGCAAAAGATATTGGACCAAGGATTTCAATTGCATGTTTTTTCACAACTCAACTTCTGCCATTTGACAAACTTTATGGCCCAATAAAGGAATTGTTGTCAAATGAAAATCCTCCTTTGTACAAAGAAACAACAGTGAGAGATTATGTGTCTTATTACAACTCCAAAGGACTTGGTGCTCTCCCTTCACTTCTCCATTTAAGACTCTAGACTGGAAAAGTGAATAGTATTTTTCACACATCAACCTATACAAGTTCGGTCAGGAGATAGGGAGGATCTGATGAAAGTACAAAATTCCGATTGTTCAGAATATATAAGATCGGTTCTATTAAAAACTGATCGTACTTATGACCAAAAAAAGTCTTCCAAAGAAGCAAACTTCAACGCTCTCCAAGTCACTTACAATTAATTCGAGCTTTTAGGGTTCATTTGGACATGATTTTAAATCATGATTAACGATAAAATAAAATTCGAGATGTGACGAGCTTTAAGTTATCTTGTGATCTTTTATACTATCGTATTAAATAAGATTTTATGTATGTGCGAAAAGATTGTAATGCATGATTTGGTACTTCATGATTTGAATATAATTGTTGAAATTGCTAAATTGTCTAAGTCTTGAACTTTGCTAAAGTATTTATGATTTTTATACAATTAGTGTATATATCATTCGTACGTCGCACCATATTTTAAAATATTTATATTGTAGCTCTTTTCTCTTGTTTTTTAACTCTTGTCTTTTGATTTTACACAAGATAAATTCTGTTATAAACTTTTATTTTTTTAATAGATATAAGAGAGTTTTACTCAAATCGTAAGCACCCCTAATTTTCAATTCTAAGATCGTAAATTCAAGTTGGAGCTCCTAGAAAAGTATTTTAAAAAATAATAAAAAAGAATTGGATTTTAGATAGTCAAACAAAGTAAATTTTGATTGATAATTTATTTTCGCTAAATTTACATGAAAAAATTATAACGAAGAGTATTTTTTTTCAATCTTAAATAATTAAATTTTAATATAATATACTTAATTAATTTAATTTAATTTCAAAAAATAATCAAATTGGTTTTCGATGAAACAACGACAAAAAATTAAATTAATCTTCAAGAACCGAAATATAATAACTACTTTGACACGGATTGCAATAATTTTGTGGTTGGTGTGGAAATAAATATGACACATTTTGTCCTTTTTGTCATCCCCTTATCTTCTACTCCTATTTTTAGAACTACAAAATAATCAAAAGCTTAATATAACCACAAAATTCTCTCTTACAAAAAGAAGAAAAAAATGGTAGACACTGATCGAGCAAAAGAACTAAAGGCCTTTGATGATACAAAGGCTGGTGTAAAAGGACTGGTCGATACAGGGATAGTTCGTATTCCTGAATTCTTCGTTACACCGGCCTTAATAGAAAATGAGTTCAGTGCTAAGAATCTTAATTCATGTTCAGATATAGAAGTTAACGTTCAAATCCCGATTATAAATCTTGAGGATATAAACGGAGATGATTTTCGACGCAGAAGAATTGTTGAAGAGGTTAGTGAGGCATGTAAGACTTGGGGATTTTTTCAAGTTGTGAACCATGGTGTGCCTCAACATGTTATGAATGAGATGATTGGTGGAGTTAGAAGTTTCAATGAACAATCAAATGAGATAAAAATGGAATTTTATTCAAGGGATAATTTGAAGAAAGTGAAATTTAATAGTAATTTTGATCTTTATCAATCTAAAGCTGCAAATTGGAGGGATACTTTAGCTTGTGTTATGGCTCCTAATCCTCCTACTAATGATGAATTACCAGAAATATGCAGGTAAGTTTTCACCTAAATTCTTCTTTGATGATATGATGTAAGAAATTTGGGTTGTTCTAACAAAGGTATATAATTTAATTACTCTCTCCGTCTCAATTTACATGACATCTTTTCATTTTCAAGATATAAATTAGTATATGATCTACTCTTTTTCCTATTCAAAAATCACTCTAATCCCTTTGATTATGTGTTTTCAGATAAAGAATTATTTGTAGATCATGCATATTAATATAAAAAAAATTATAACTTATATAGTATTTTATATAATTTGAATATTTATATATTAATTTTTAAAAATGTAAATTAATTTAAATTTAATATAATTTTAAAGATTAGATAAATTAACTCTTAAGCGAAAAGTGTGCCCAATTGCAATGGAAAAAGTATAAACTATGCAACTTGGGATTCCTTTTCTAATTAATTAGTTAGTGGAGAAAATGTTGTTGTTTTTTTTTTGCTCTTCTTTTGTGGCTTACTTTTTATTAAAGTGAAATTAAATAATTGATTGTTATCTACCTCAAATTAATAAGCAAGTGGTTTCATATATATTTATATATATTTGAAAAGAAAGGGTTTGGTGATGTTGGAAATTCACTTCTCTTTTTAGTAATGTTTTCTTTTTTCCCCTAACGATTCTTTAATTCTAATTTTATACCTGACGTATTTAATATTATAATATTAAAAGATATTTTGGTATCGATTGCGGAGCCAAAATTTTCATTAAGGGATTCATAATCTAAAGAATAGACATACAAATTAGTCGAACGGGATCGATATCTACTATATATACATAAAAAATTATTTTAATTATGTATAGATAGTATAATTTTTCGCCCAAGGAGATTTGACTGAACTCCCTGAACTCAAGGTGGCTCCTCCACTGCTTGGTATATTTGACATATTTTTAATTTAAAACCACAAAATTAAAAAGACTTTTTTATTTTCTTAAACTCCGTGTCAAAATAAGACAAATAAATTGAAACTGAAAGAATATTTATTTATTTATTGTCCTTTTGTTAGGGAGGAATTACTTCAATATTCTGATCATGTTAGAAGATTGGGCCATACAATATTTGAGTTACTAGCAGAGGCACTTGGGCTGAAGCCCAATCACTTGTTGGACATGGAATGTGCTAAAGGCCATTTCATTCTTTGTCATTACTATCCACCTTGTCCTGAGCCCAATAAGACTCTTGGAATCACTAAGCATACTGATCCAGATTTCTTCACAATTCTTCTACAAGATCAAATTGGTGGGCTTCAAATTTATCACCAAAATCAATGGATTGATATTCATCCTGTTACTGGAGCCCTAGTTATCAATCTTGGTGACCTTTTGCAGGCAAGTATATCTAGCCGATCAGATTTATTGTTTACTTTTTTTAGTTGATATACATAGATTATATACATGTTATACATGAATTATACATTCACCGACTATTTTAAATGATAATTGGATTGCATATGTTTAGTCACTAGTGACTTTGATCAGAGGCGAATCTAAAGTGGTAGGATAGGTTCTATTGGAGACATCATTTTCAGCGTAGAGTTATAGACTATTAATATATACGTGAAAAATCATGAGAAATAGTATAAACGTCAAGTTTTGAACCCATAGTTTCAAAGAGCTCAAGATCTTGAATCCATTATGTTTAATTTTTGAATTTTTCCTTGACAGTAAGTAAGCTTCAAATGCTTATTATATGTTTAAGTTATATATACATTTTCATTTGTTTATTGTTGACATCATTTTTCTGCAATATTGCAGCTTCTATCAAATGACAAGTTCAAAAGTGCTGAGCATAGAGTATTGTCAAAACATATTGGGCCAAGGATTTCAGTTGCATGTTTTTTCACAACTCAATTTCAGCCATTTGATAGACTTTATGGCCCAATAAAGGAATTGTTGTCTGATGAAAATCCTCCTTTGTACAAAGAAACAACAGTGAGAGATTATGTATCCCATTACAACTCCAAAGGACTTGGTGCTATCCCTTCACTTCTCCATTTAAGGCTCAACTCGTCCATTTGACACCTCTGTATATATGTGCTTGGAATATTGAATCATTTTTGTTTGAAAAAATAAGCTTGAAAATAGATGGAGTTGGTATCTACTCTTTCATGAAATTGTTGTAGACACGTGATTTTTGATCCATCGTCATTACAAATCAAACTCCTCTCAAACAAATGATATTACAACAGCTCCAATAAGTCTACGGCATTTTTAACTCTTTACAACATCTGTACTCTTGAGTTCTTCATCATGAGTATTTCCTACATCAGGCTCCTTATTAGCTGATGCTTCTGCTTGTGTTTGTTTCAATTCCTCCAACTGCAACAACAATAGAAATATACAAAGTTTACACAACAATAACTATGTCTAAGTCCAAACATGTCAGAGTCGGCTACACGAATACTCACTTCTCCATTTAAGCTCAACTCATTGTCATCATCATACCAAATGAAAATAGAATTAAGAGTAAGTCAATATCTTTATGAATATTAGTACATATAATAATAGTATTAAAAGCCCTCTAACAAGACTAAAATCTATTCTTAACTAGTAGATATCACTTGTATGGATCTTTCTGGTTCATTGTGACCTATCTTTGGCAAAGTCTGCATTAATTTCAAGAAATTGTATATCTTTCGAGACAAGTTCCTTTTACGTGATTTAGGTCTACCTCATGCTCATTTAGCACCTTCATTCACCATAATTTCACACCTACGGACTGGTGCATTTGTAGATCGACACAACAAAAACAATCATGTGAACTTCTAGACAGCTTAAATATTCAGATATTACAGTGAACCAAATCATACCTCCCTGCATCTTTCTTGGTTTTCTTTCGAGAGTTCATTATATCTAATTTGCAGATCTGATAACTCGGCTTGTAGCTTTTCATATTCAGACAGTGATGGACCACCTAATTTTTGCTGGACAAATCTGAGAGATCAGAAACCAAACGATCGTTTAGCATAAGTTTTCTAACACAGAAAGACCCTAAAACAATAATCAGCACAACAATGAGATGCCAAGAAGACGACAACAACACAACCCAGTGAAATCCCACAACATGGGGTCTGGGGAGGGTAAAGTGTACGCAGACCTTACTCCTACCAAGGTAGGACGGCTGTTTCCGAAAGACCCTCGACTCAATAAAAGCATAAAAAGATGCCAAGAAGACATTTGAGCAAAAGCTTTGCGCTTATTAACATGCATGTGTATTTTTGAGATGAAACCATGATGCAATCAGTTTTCCAGCCAACCCCAATATTATAGTTACAAGCTATGTTATTAATCAATAATCATCTACAGCATTTTGCTTTGAAGGACAAAATTAAACAGACACAGTCCAAATCGAAAACAACATGCACTTTGTATCATGGGATGTGACAGAGTTTGATACTTTTTTAAGAATACTTACTCAAGAGCTGAAGAAGGTTTGTCATTCTGCTCGTATAGTGCAACAAGGACTACAAAGACAGGAAAAATGTACAAAATGAGATCAAACTCTTTCAAAAGAAAAAAATAAAATAAAATAAAATAAAAGGTAAGCATCCATACTAACTTAAGAAGTAAGAGACCACCTTTGGTTAGAGCATCAAGAACTCCACTGGCCTCCAAATACTTCCTGAAACCTTCTTTCTTTGCTTCCTTTTCCTGTCCAAAGCACCAAATAAGTGAATTCAACACTGGAAAGGGAGGCATCTATTAGATGACGGCACGAAGCAGATAAGGTAACAAATAGCACTGAAGTTCAAGGTTAAATAGTTGACAGTCTTTGTTACTGAGGGAGAATGTCAAATTCACAAAAATAAATAGAATAAGTCGCTCTCCCATTCTCCGATGTTACATCAAGAGTTTCGTCTCATTACATGAATATGATAGCAAAAACTCGAGTTCAAAGGGGCACCTGTACCACGTCTCATGCACCACCAATTTTTGTGAGCCAGATGCTACCTATCAAGTCATCAGTCCACATTTTTCTCAAATTGATATCATCAATGTATATCACCAAGAATGTCAAGTTAGCATTCACCTTCCGCGATCAACAACATTTCATTGTTAGTCAGTACTATGTTATCGTCATGTCAGCACCAAGGTAGTGCAACGTGATTAGGTGCAACTGGTGACATGCATGTCTTTGTCAACAATCTAATCAAACCAGGGGACATGCATGCCCTCAATTTCATTGACGTTAATACCGAATTTTGGACTATGAGATCTAGTGGAAGGAAGTTGAGCTCAGGTCTTTGGATATTGACACTGGCTGTTCAACATGGGTGGTTAGCAAATGGATAGTACTGCCACTGTCAAATATTTTGATCTCTATGGACATAAGTACATTGACCACATTATAGTCCGACTAGCTCAAACTGTAGCAAAACTATTAACATGGTTAAAACAAACTCATTGAAGTCTAGACGCAGCATGATACTCATTCGTCCACTATGTTAATACAGAGGTGGTCTCAAAATAAATATTTTATCGATATAGGTACTCATATGGATAAAATGATTTGAACCATTTATTGTAAATTGTAAAAAGGGGGATTTTACCCCCTTTATCTAATTTTGAATCGACGAACTATTCTAAGTAAGAAGAGCTTTCTGGATTTGGAAGAAAAAAAACAACTTTGCTGACAATTACATACGGAGTATTTTTTATTTTGTTAGAAGAGTCCTCCAAATAAAAAATATCTTTTTGGAATATGAACAAGGAAGAGAATGTAGGCTTATTATATTCATAAAAAATATGAGAATTTACCTTATGTAATTGAGCGTGAGAGCCAAATGAATCAAAAGACTCATGTTTGGTTCAGGAACTTGAAAATGGAAAAATTCTTAGTCCACTCGCAAGAGAAAGGATGAGATTCAGATGGAAGAATAATTGCTGCTTTTAACTATGTCAAAAAGATTGTTACAACTGAAAACTCAATCAACTAACCACCTTTCCATGGAGTGTGGAGCAAGTGAAAGTCGGTTTCATGAACTAAAAAGGTTATCCGGTGTGGCAAGATGAGTTAAAGAGACTGTTTAGCAAACAATTAACCACTACTGACTCAACCAGAATGTACTTACCTTTTAGAGACAACCCCCCAAGTACAACAAGAAAGTAATCTAAACCCATAAAGGGTAGCCATAACACAGGTTTTTCTTATACATAGAGCGGATATCCTCCTTCCAACAGAATACATCTAGATCTTTTGTTATCTCCTTTTTGTTCATCTATGGATTGAGTAACAGAGATGTTCTTGTATCAAGACTATCAATCCAATCGCAGACCTTAAGTTGGGTATGCAGAACTGCAACTAAACATGCAGCGGACTTCACTGAATAAGCTCAATCCCAGAATAGCAGCTAACTAGTGTTGAAACACTAATCAAACCTAAGAGAAAGATCACGCAAGGTGGAAAGAATGTGTTATATGATTTTTTTTATCAGTAAGAACATGTTATATGTTATGGTGGATCTTACATGCAACTACCATTGAAATTCCTGCGGGTATGCTGTTCACCATGTGACATATGGACATAGGCACATCAACCCTTTTTTCAGTGGAAGCTGCTGGAACTACATTTTTTTTTTGATAAGTTTAGCTGGAACTACATACATACATATAGCTAAAAAGATTCAAATGTTTTACACAATTATACTACTTCAGGTCCCGATGTCACAATAGTAGTGGGTGTAGTTCTGCACTCACTCGCTTCAACAACAACAACAACATACCCAGTGAAATCCCACAAGTGGGGTCTGGGGAGGGTAGAGTATACACAGACCTTACAACTACCTCATGGAGATAGAGAGGTTGTTTTCGAAAGACCCTCGGCTCAAACGTATCAACCCCAAGTAAGAGAAAAACCAATAGATATAGCATAGCGGTTAAAATGAAGAGCAATGTAAATTCTACCAGACAAAAACAATAACAGTAGCAAAATAATGTGATAATCGAAAAGCAATAACAACACAACAATAATGGCACGACTAGACCTATGACCAACCTTAAACCGTCACAAGGCAAAGACAACATTCTACCCCTACTAGCCTTCTACCCAATACGCGACCTTCACTCCCAAAGGTCATGTCCTTGGTCATACGAAGTTGTATCATATCCTGTCTAATCACCTCTCCCCAATACTTTTTTCAGTCTACCCCCACCCCTCCGCATACCCCTAAATCCAACCATTCACACCTCCTAACTAGGGCATAGTTAAATTATCAAAATGAAAATTGTCAACAACCCTTTTTTTCCGATGAAGTGATTTAGAAGAGCATCAAGAAGATGCATAGGTTACAAGATGTGTAATTGAAGCTTACCAAAAAAAAATCTGGCTTCTATACAAAAACTGACAAAGCCAGAGCTAATGAAGTCCAGCAGTTGATCTGGACTATTTACTGGATACAACCTAGACCAGAAAAATAAACTAGCAATACATATAGCCTTTAAAGAATCTATGGGAGTTGAGACCCCATCAAAACACCTATATTCCTTTCTAACCAAATACTCCAAAATGTGCAAACAGGTATCATTAACCAGATACTCTTGATGGATTTATCAACTTTCCACAAACACCAAGACCTGTATGCTTCCCTTACTGATTTTGGAGTGACCCATTTGAGGCCAGAAATGCACATAAACATGCTCCAAAAATCAAAAGGCAACTCCACAATGTAGAAAAAGACGGGCAGGTCTCTCTCAACTTAACAGAACTCCCTTGAATATGTCCCATTTAAGGCAACAGTTAAGTTATCTCCGTGTCCGTGTGACCTATAGGTCACGGGTTCCAGAAGTGGAAGCAACCACTAATGAGCATTAGGGTAGGTTGTCCACATCATACCCCTTGGAGTGCAATCCTTCCCCGTCTTTGCTAACGTTGGATGCTTTGTGCACCAGGCTGCCTTAGTCTTGAGTACAAATATGCACATTGTATATGATCAAGAACACAAATTTAAGTAAGTGGACGCCGAGTACCAGCACATGACACTACGATGATGGACAATAACTTGGTATAAATACATAGATTTATCAAAATTGAAACTTTGTTTACTTCCCAATTAGGGAAAGAGCTCCATTATAGCTTACAATTTACAGTGAAAAAGATGCATTTTTTTTATCTGAACCAAGAACCAGAAATGGGAGGTTATTCTAAGTTGTTAACAACAATGTCAAAGAATTACAAAGAAAACAAAGCTTACCCTTTTCCTCTTTTAGTCTTGAGCACAAATATGCACATTGACTATGAACAAGAACATAAATTTAAGTAAGTGGGTGCCAAATACCATTACATACTCTATTATGATGGTCATTAAATTGGTATAAATACATACAACAACATCAACAACATACCCAGTGTAATCCCACAAACGAGGTCTGAGGTGGGTGGGGTGCACGCAGCCTTACTTTTGAAGGCGGATAGGTTGTTTTCGATAGCCCATCAAGTATGTAAAACAAATACAGTCGAAAAGGTCATGCTGAAAACAATAAAGAAAAAAACAGTAGCACCAACAAAATAATACAATAACTGAATCAAAGTATTGATATAAACACATAGATTTATCAAAATTAAATCTTTTTTAACTTCCCAATTAGGTTAAAGAGCTCCACTCCATTATAGCTGACAATTTACAGTAAAAAAAAGAAACATTTTTTTCTCTGAATCAAGAACCAGAAATAAAAGGTAATCTCTATGCTGTTAAAACAACAATGTCAAAGAAAATGAAGCTTACCATTTCTTTTCTTTTTCTTCTTCAATGGGATTTCAACTTCCAAGCTACTCCAATGGTGAATTTCTTTTGCCCCTTTTTGGTAACAAAGTTAGATCCGGTTCTTTTTTTAAAAAAAAATTAAAAAAAAAGTGTTTCTTCCACGGCTTTGAGATGTAGCTTTAATAAAAATTAGTCGCGAACAATGAAAAGAAAAAACAGTCATCTTAACAAGTATGGCATGTCAATTCAAACTAGGATGTAATCAATCTTGAGAAAATTAAGGAGAAGGTGACTAATAAGTTTTCAATAAAAAAAGGTTTAAATAGAAGAAGAGCATGAATTTTACATATTTTATCGTTTCATGTCCTAATAAATAATGTATGTTATAAAATATTCTATATCTTAATGAAATAAAGCGGAGAGAGTAAAAAAAGGAAAACCAAGGAAGAAAGAATAATGGAGAAGACAATGTAACGTTTTTTTTTTTCTTCTGCTCTAAGTTCTTCATGCCAATATGACATATTTATATAGGAGAAATTTAGTGGGCTGCCCACTTTCAGTGGGCCCCACTTATTTAAATAATTTTGTTTAGTAGACATTCCACATATTCTACTTAACACTCCCCCTTGGATGTCCACGTGTAATGTGCCGCTATAAAAACACTTTACAAGAAATAAGATACATAGTTATTCTGATGTTGTGCCTCGTTAAAACCTTACTAGAAAAAAACCCAGTGGGAAAAGCCTAATGAAGGAAAAAGAGTACACAGATCTGGTAATACGCCTTGATTGCTGCCTCATTAAAAACCTTGCCAGGAAAACCCAGTGGGACAAAACCGTGGTTAAGGAAAAAAGAGTGCAGCGCGTATTTTACTCCCCCTGATGAAAACTTCATTTGATATTTTGGAGACGGCGCATTCCAACCTTATGCCTTAGCTTCTCAAACGTTGATGTTGGTAATGCCTTTGTGAATAAATCTACAAGATTATCACTTGAACGAACTTGTTGTACATCAATTTCACCATTCTTCTGAAGATCATGTGTGAAGAATAATTTTGGTGAAATGTGTTTCGTTCTGTCTCCTTTTATGAAGCCACCTTTCAATTGAGCTATGTACGCGGCATTGTCTTCGAATATAATTGTGGGTATTTTAACATTATTTTCCAGACCACATCTTTCTTTGATGAACTGTATCATCGATCTCAACCACACACATTCTCTACTTGCTTCATGAATTGCTATTATTTCAGCATGATTTGAAGAAGTAGCAACAATGGACTGTTTTATAGATCGCCATGATATAGCAGTCCCTCCGTGTGTAAACAGATAACCTGTCTGAGATCGAGCTTTATGTGGGTCTGATAAATAACCTGCATCTGCATAACCAATGAGGTCTGCGCAATCTTTGTTAGTATAAAACAAACCCATATCAATAGTACCCTTCAGGTATCGCAAAATATGTTTGATACCGTTCCAATGCCTTCGCGTTGGGGATGAACTATACCTTGCTAGCAAATTAACAGAAAATGTTATATCAGGTCTAGTTGCGTTAGCAAGATACATAAGTGCGCCAATAGCACTGAGATATGGTACTTCAGGACCAAGAATTTCTTCATCCTCTTCTAGAGGTCGAAATTGATCTTTTTCCACTTCAAGTGATCGAACAACCATTGGAGTACTTAATGGATGTGCTTTGTCCATGTAAAATCTTTTTAAGATTTTCTCCGTGTGGGCAGATTGATGAACAAAAACTCCGTCTGCTAAATGTTCAATTTGCAGACCTAGACAAAGTTTTGTCTTTCCAAGGTCTTTCATTTCAAATTCTTTCTTTAGATATTCAATTGCCTTTTGTACCTCTTCAGGGGTTCCAATGAGATTTATGTCATCAACATAAACGACGAGTATAACAAACTCTGATTCCGTTTTCTTAATAAAAACACATGAATAAATAACATCATTAATATAGCCTTCATTTATTAAGTACTCACTTAGGCGATTATACCACATGCGCCCTGATTGTTTCAGACCATATAATGATCTTTGCAATTTTATTGAGTATACTTCCCGAGACTTTTTACATGCTTCAGGCAATTTTAATCCTTCTGGGATTTTTATGTAAATTTCATTATCAAGTGAACCATAAAGGTAAGCTGTAACTACATCCATTAGATGTATATTAAGATTTTTATGTACAGCTAGACTAATGAGATATCGAAATGTTATTCCATCCATAACAGGTGAATATGTTTCTTCATAGTTGACTCCGGGTCTTTGAGAGAATCCTTGTGCAACAAGGCGTGCCTTGTATCTTACAATTTTATTTTTCTCATTTCGTTTTCGCACAAAAACCCATTTGTAACCAACTGGTTTTACACCTTCGGGGGTTTGGATTATTGGTCCAAAAACCTCACGTTTAGCAAGTGAGTCTATTTCTGATTGAATTGTCTTTTGCCATTCTGACCAATCACATCTACGTCGACATTCTTCGACGGATTTAGGCTCAAGACTTTCACTATCTTGCATGAGGTTAATTGCAACATTATATGCAAAAACATTATCCACCGTAATTTTCGATCGATCTAGATTTATCCCATCACCAGTAGAACTTATTGAAAGTTCTTCATTCACTTGAGTCTCGGGTTCACTGATTTCTTCAGAAATATCAGGAATACTCAAATCTTGACCTTCTTCAGGAGGTTCTTGTGTAGTATCATCTTTATTATTCCTTACGCTTCTCTTTCTAGGATTTTTATCCTTTGAACCCAATGGTCTACCATGCTTCAGGCATGTTTGGGATTCAGAAGCTATGATACTAGTAGATGGTCCTTTTGGGACATCAATCCAGATAGGCACATTCACTGCAGGGATATGTGATTTAGTTATCCGTTTTAAATCAGTAAATGCATCTGGCATTTGATTTGCTATTTTTTGTAAGTGGATGATCTTCTGGACCTCCTGCTCACATGTGCGGGTACGTGGATCAAAATGTGATAGTGATGAAACTTTCCACGCAATTTCTTTTTCTTTTTCGGGTTCCTTTTTCTCTCCCCCTAATGGCGGGAAAAATGTTTCATCAAACCGACAATCTGCAAATCGAGTAGTGAATAAGTCTCCAGTCAACGGTTCAAGGTATCAAATTATTGAGGGTGAGTCAAACCCGACATATATGCCCAACCTATGTTGATGACCCATGTTTGTACGTTGTGGTGGTGCTACAGGCACGTATACCGCGCAACCAAAAATTCTTAAATGGGCTATATTTGATTCATGACCAAATACTAATTGTGACGGAGAGTATTTATTATAATGTGTCGGTCTTAGACGTACAAGTGCTGCTGCATGTAAGATAGCATGACCCCAAACAGTAATTGGCAATTTTGTTTTCATTAGTAAAGGTCTTGCTATTAATTGTAGGCGCTTAATAAATGACTCTGCAAGGCTATTTTGAGTATGAACATGAGCAACAGGATGTTCAATTTTTATCCCAATTGATAAGCAATAATCATTAAATGCTTGGGATGTAAATTCTCCAGCATTATCAAGGCGAATGGCCTTAATTAGATAATCTGGGAATTGCGCTCTCAATCTTATTATTTGTGCTAACAACTTCGCAAACGCCAGGTTGCGAGATGATAACAGGCACACATGAGACCATCTAGATAATGCATCTATTAGGACCATAAAATATCTAAACAATCCACTAGGTGGATGAATAGATCCACTTATATCTCCATGTATATGCTCTAAAAAGTCAGGAGATTCGATGCCAACCTTCAGGGTCGATGGTCTGGCAATTAATTTGCCTTGATAACAAGCAGCACATGAAAATTCATCATTTGTAAGAATCTTCTGGTTCTTTAAAGGATGTCCAGTTGAATTTTCAAGAATTCGTCTCATCATTATTGATCCAGGATGACCTATTCGATCATGCCATAGCACAAATATATTTGGATCAGTAAACTTCTGGTTTACGATCATATTTGCTTCAATTGCACTAATTTTTGCATAATATAGGCCAGATGACAGAGTTGGTAATTTTTCCAATATATATTTCTGGCCTGAGACACTCTTGGTTATACCAAGATATTCAATATTCATTTCATTTAATGTCTCAACATGATATCTATTTATGCGGATATCTTTAAAACTTAACAAGTTTCTTGGGGATTTAGAAGAAAAAGCTGCCTCCGGTCCGGTAGGTCGGTCGCCCTCTATAGTGCATCTTATATAACAATTTTTGTCCCCTTAGGCAGAATTATAGTAGCTCTTCCGGAGCCTTCTATCATTTTTGAATTACCAGAAATTGTAGTTGTTGACACCCAATTTTGACCATTCACAACGTAATTTTTTATTTTAATAAATAAATAAATAAAAATGCATACATATTATTATTTTAAAATAATTTCGATATATATATATATATATATATATATATATATAATAATTATTGAACATTAATATTTTTTTTATTATATATTTGAAAATTATCTCAAAAAGATTATTTTTTTTTTACTAAATATTTTGTTAATTAGCTTGACTTAATTAATAGACTCACATTTCAAGTTAATTATTTTAATTCTAGCTTTCTTCAATTTTAAACAAATTAAAATAATTAGCTTTTATAAAACTATGCATATTTTCAAGTGTATTTTAAATATTTTGTCATCTTCATAACATATGTATTTTTGTTATATAGTTATTATCTTTTAATAATATTTAAAATTGACTTATAAAAAAGATTATTTATTTATTATTATTAAATATTTCGTAAATTAATAATTAGTTACAATGAGGTTAATTATTTTGTTTTTTTAATTAGTTGATATTAATTCGGCTTATTTGATAACCAAGTTCACTAATTAATTTTACGTTTTCATTTTTTTTCCCTCTAAATAACATATAATTAATTCTATATTGACAACTTTTTTTAATTCTACTATTTATATCATCCCCCAAATTTCACATCTCATTCTATCTATATACTACGCATAAACTAATTTTACACATCTTTAGACTAAAATCATTAAATAGTTTCTCAAATTTCTTTACTTTATAAATTTACTTTTATTTTTCAGAAAAATAAAATAATAGTAATAAAAAATATACCCCACGCGTCCCCCCCCCCCCATATTCTAACACTTTTAATATATATATATATATATTTCCGCCCATTTCCTTCCTACTAAAAAATAATAATATATAAATATATATATATATATATATATATATATATATATATATATATATATATATATATATATATATATAGTATTCAAGGCGTGTCCCCCCCTTTTTTTCCATAACTTTACTATTTTTATTTCTTCAACACACGCATGTCCCCTTCACTGAAAACATATATATATATATATATATACTCATATTTTGTCCTTCCCCACTTTTCAGAAAAAGAAAAAAATTATATATATATATATACCCACATATTAATAAACTAAACATATTTTGTCACTTCCCATTTCCCCATATATATATATATATATATATACTATCTACCATACTTTGTACCCTTTTTTTTATTTATTATATTTTCAAAATAATAAATAAATTATTTTATTTCATCCGAAAAATAATATAATATATAATGATATATTCCGCCGCACTTTTGTCCCCCTTTTTTTTAAAAAAAAATAAAATAAAATAATTCCATATTCATCCGACCAAAATAATAATAATAATTAAAAAATAAAATAATATAATAATATATATATATATATATATATATATATATATATATATAATATTCTGCCGTACTTTTGTCCCCTCCCCGTTTCTCTATACTAATAAAAAACTGACGCGTGCCCCCGCCCATACCCCTTTGTCTCTAAACTATATATATATTTATATTCATCCGAAATAAATAAAATAAACAAATAATTTTTGCCTATCCCTATATATATATATATATATATATATATATATATATATATATATATATATATATATATATATATTCATCCGCCATAACCTATTTTTCAAAAGATATATATATAATAATACTCATTCCGCATTATTTTAATATTCCATCCCATTCCGCATTATTTAAATATTCCGCCCATTTCGTATTAATTATTATTTTTCTGTCGTTCCGCATTATTTTATATTTTCGCCCGTTCCGCATTATTTTATTAATTTGTCCACTCCGCATTATTTTAATCATCTATTTTTTTATTTATTTAATCTCCATCTCCCTATAAATAGAGGGATTGGACAGAAGAAGAGGGGGATTTACACAAACACAGACAGAATAGGGAAGAACACTAAAAAAAATAATCTTACACTCTCATTTTAAGTATCTTCTTGTAAAAGAATTTTTGAATTTTCTCTCAATTTGAACTTGACTTTACTTGAAAAACGAGGGTATATTCGTGACCAAAACATTTCCGTTCACTGCCCAGCAACAGGTAATATTTACTCCGTTTTTTTTTTTATTTTTCATTGTTATTATCATAAAAGGTTATCCTAATTTATTATCTTGCTAATTTTGTCATTATTTTCTTGTTTGCATGAACACTCCTGGAGCAAAAATGGAGTCTTGATATAATCATCATACCCTCACATGGAGTCGATATCCTAGATCTTTTGAATAGCAAACAAATAAGATGACCATATTCAGCGTCAATCCCAGCTGTTTATATTTCCCACATTTATTATTGCTGTTATTATTTTTATTATCATTATTATTAGTGTTTTTATTTGCTGTCGTTATTATTATATTTATTATTATTTTTCATTATTATTAGTAGTAGTAGTATGTAGTACTATTTTTATTTACTGTTTTATGGGGTACAGCGTAGTACTATATATATATATATTAGTAGTAGTAGTAGTATGTAGTACTATTTTTATTCTTTGCTTTATGGGGTACACCGTAGTACTATATATATATATATATTAGTAGTAGTAGTAGTGTGTAGTACTATTTTTTTTTATTTTTTTTATTTGTTATTAGTATCGTTATTATCATTGCTATTTTCGTTATTAGTGTTATTATTAGCAGTAGTGGTATTTTTATTTACTATTATCATTATTATATGTATTATTATTTTCGTTACTAATATTATAAGTAGTAGTAGTTGTATTTTTATTTTTATTGTTGATATTATTATTATTATTATCATTAGTGCATTTTGTTTACTGTTTATTATTATTATTATTTTATTATTATTATTATTATTAATATTATTAGTAGTTGTAATTGTATTTTTATTCTACCGTTAGTATTATCATTATTAGTTACTGTATTTTTATTATTATTATTATTATTATTATATATATATATATTATTACCATTATTATTATATTTTTATATTATTATTATCGTTATTTTTGTTATTTTTATTATTATTATTATTATTATTATTATTATTATCGTTGTTATTATTAATATGGCTATTATTATTATTTTCATTGTTATTGTTATTGTTGTATTAGTATTAGTATTATTATCATTATTATTAGTATATTATTATTATTATTACTAGTAGTAGTATTAGTATTATTAGTAGTAGTATTATTAGTATTATTAGTATTATTTTTTATCATTATTATCATTAGTATTTTATTTACTGTTTTTTTTATTATTAGTATTATATTTTATTATCATTATATTTTATTATCATTACCATTATATTATTATTATTATTGTTATCGTTATTATTATTATTATTATTATTATCGTTATTGTATTTATTATTATTATTGTTGTTATTTACTGTTGTTATTATTATTATTATTTATCATATTATTATTATTATTATTATTATTATTTATCATATTATTATTATTATTTGTCGTATTATTATATTTTTTTTACTACCGTTATTATTATACTTTATTATTATTATTATTATCGTTATGATTATTATTATTATCATTGTTATTATTATTATGGCTATTATTATTGTTATTGTTATTGTTGCATTATTGTTATTATGATTGTTGTTGTTATTGTTGTTATCATTAGTATTATTATTACTATTATTATTATTACTATTATTACTATTACTATTATTACTATTACTATTTTTATCAGTATTATTTATTATTATCATTACATGTTAAATTTGCTTTTATAATTCGAATATGTTCTTACTAATGCAACAGATAACATTATATAGATATTTAGGTTTGTGAAACTTTAATTAAAATGGTTCATCATAATAAAAGAAACCAATATTTTTCTTTAAGGCTTAATTACTAAAAAATATATATCGTATTTAAACATTCACTTAATTCATGTGCAAAATAATATTCGCCTAATAATTTCAAGTTCGAAAATCTTTTTCGCATGTAATTACTAAGCTTTGTTTTCAAAACTTTTGAGCAACCTTTTTATAATTTTAATCATTTTAACCTAAGTTTGGCCGGTAATCGTTTTTTAACGAATCTTGAAGGATGCCTAACCCCTTCCCTTTAGGATAACTAGAACCCTTATCTAGAATCTCATAAGCTAAGTAGACCACTAATCGGAGATCATTTTTAGCATTAAATTTGTTAATTATTTAGGTATCCTAATTTAGCTTAAAAATAATTAGGTGACGACTCCTTAAAATTAAATAATTTAGGAATCATCAATATGTTGTACACCGTTTGACCTCGAGTTAAAATGGGGTAAAACAGTAGTAACATTAGCTTTTCTTCTAAGTAAATTGGAAAAATATTTCCCTTAACCACAGTTTTGTCGAAAACGGAATCAGAGTTTGTTATACTCGCCATTTATGTGAATGACATAAATTTCATTGGAACCCCTGAAGAGGTACAAAAGGCAATTGAATATCTAAAGAAAGAATTTGAAATGAAAGACCTTGGAAAGACAAAACTTTGTCTAGGTCTGCAAATTGAACATTTAGCAGACGGAGTTTTTGTTCATCAATTTGCCCACACAGAGAAAATCTTAAAAAGATTTTACATGGACAAAGCATATCCATTAAGTACTCCAATGGTTGTTCGATCACTTGAAGTGGAAAAAGATCAATTTCGACCTCTAGAAGAGGATGAAGAAATTCTTGGTCCTGAAGTACCATATCTCAGTGCTATTGGCGCACTTATGTATCTTGCTAACGCAACTAGACCTGATATAACATTTTCTGTTAATTTGCTAGCAAGGTATAGTTCATCCCAACGCGAAGGCATTGGAACGGTATCAAACATATTTTGCGATACCTGAAGGGTACTATTGATATGGGTTTATTTTATATTAACAAAGGTTGTACAGACCTTATTGGTTATGCAGATGCAGGTTATTTATCAGACCCACATAAAGCTCGATCTCAGACAGGTTATCTGTTTACACACGGAGGGACTGCTATATCATGGCGATCTACAAAACAGTCTATTGTTGCTACTTCTTCAAATCATGCTGAAATAATAGCAATTCATGAAGCAAGTAGAGAATGTGTGTGGTTGAGATCGATGATACAGTTCATCAAAGAAAGATGTGGTCTAGAAAATAATGTTAAAATACCCACAATTATATTCGAAGACAATGCCGCGTGCATAGCTCAATTGAAAGGTGGCTTCATAAAAGGAGACAGAACGAAACACATTTCACCAAAATTATTCTTCACACATGATCATCAGAAGAATGGTGAAATTGATGTACAACAAGTTCGTTCAAGTGATAATCTTGCAGATTTATTCACAAAGGCATTACCAACATCAACGTTTGAGAAGCTAAGGCATAAGGTTGGAATGCGCCGTCTCCAAAATATCAAATGAAGTTTTCATCAGGGGGAGTAAAAATACGCGCTGCACTCTTTTTTCCTTAACCACGGTTTTGTCCCACTGGGTTTTCCTGGCAAGGTTTTTAATGAGGCAGCAATCAAGGTGTATTACTAGATCTGTGTACTCTTTTTTCTTCATTAGGCTTTTCCCACTAGATTTTTTCCTAGTAAGGTTTTAACGAGGCACAACATCAGAATAACTATGTATCTTATTTCTTGTAAAGTGTTTTTATAGCGGCACATTACACGTGGACATCCAAGGGGGAGTGTTAAGTAGAATATGTGGAATGTCTACTAAACAAAATTATTTAAATAAGTGGGGCCCACTGAAAGTGGGTAGCCCACTAAATTTCTTCTATATAAAAATGTCATATTGGCATGAAGAACTTAGAGCAGAAGAAAAAAAAACGTTACATTGTCTTCTCCGTTATTCTTTCTTCCTCGGTTTTCCTTTTTTTACTCTCTCCGCTTTATTTCATTAAGATATAGAATATTTTATAACACGTTATCAGCACGAGGCTCCGGCTAATTTTTCAAGGTAACAAAAGTGGTAAGAATTTTATTTAATTTTATTTTTATAAAATGGCAAATATTTTCAAAATTGAATTTACTGCTCTTGATATCTCTGGAAAAGGCTACTCATCATGGGCACTTGATGCCGAAATTCATTTAGAATCAATGGATCTGGCAGACACCATTAAAGATGACAATATGGCATCCAATCAAGACCGTGCTAAAGCCATGATATTTCTCCGTCACCATCTTGACGAGGGGCTAAAATTACAATATCTTACATTAAAAGACCCCCTTAAATTGTGGAAAAATTTAAAAGAAAGATATGACCATCTGAAGTTGGTCATGCTTCCACAAGCTCATCATGATTGGCTAAATCTGAGATTAATAGATTTCAAAAATATAACTGAATATAATTCTGCTTTATTTAGAATTATAGCTCAGTTAAATTTATGCGGAGAAGAGATCACTGAGCAAGATAAACTTAAAAAGACATACTCCACATTTCCACCCGCGAATATGCTCCTACAGCAGCAATGTCGCAAAAAAGAATTTAAAAAATATTTTGAATTATTTTCTCATCTTCTTATTGCTGAAAGACATAATAAACTATTAATGAAAAATCATGATAGTCGGCCAGTTGGTTCTTTGCCACTCCCTGAAGTGAATCAGGCAAATTCTAGTCAACGAGAAAGAGGTCATGGCCCCAGTCGTGGTCGTGGTCGTGGTCGTAGTCAAAGAAAAAAATTTAATCATGATGCTCGGCTGACACCAAAAAATAACCAACAATATAAAAGGCAGGGTAAAAAGTCAGAAGCTTTACCGAAAAATAATTCAGAAATAATATGTCATAGATGTGGAGGTGTGGGGCACTGGTCGCAGATTTGTCGGTCGTCAAAACGTCTGATTCAGCTATATCAGACATCATTAAAAAGGGCAGAAAATAATCCAGAGACAAATTTTATCTTTGAAGATAATATTGAGCCTATGCATCTGGATGTAGCTGATTTCTTTAATTTTCCAGACGAAAATATGAATATTGACAGGACTAATAATATGTAAATATTTTTTATCTGTATTAAATATGATGTTTGTATTTTTCTAATCAATGTAAATAAATAAAAATTTGTGTAATATACCATGTATTAATACGTATTTTATTTCTTATTGAAGAAAATATGGAAATGCCTCAAATCTTATTTGGATCAATGATAAATCACGAGGATATTTGTGTAATTGATAGTGGAACAACCCATGGAACATCTCCGTTATTCTTCCACGGCTTTGAGATGTAGCTTTAATAAAAATTAGTCGCGAACAATGAAAAGAGAAAAACAGTCATCTTAACAAGTATGGCATGTCAATTCAAACTAGGATGTAATCAATCTTGAGAAAATTAAGGAGAAGGTGACTAATAAGTTTGCAATAAAAAAAGTTTAAATAGAAGAAGAGCATGAATTTTACATATTTTATCGTTTCATGTCCTAATAAATAATGTATTTATTGTTATTGTCCTGGATTTTACATATTTTTGTTGTTGTGTGATGGTTTGGTATTTGTACTTAAAATGTATTTGTTGTTATTGTTGTGAATTTTACATGTTTATGTTTGGTGGTTTGACTATTGTACTTAAAAAATATGTTGTTGTAGAAACTTAAAAATTTGTGTGATTAAATCGCACAGTTGTTGAGGTTATTGTAACAAGTCATATGAATATCTGAAGTTTTTCTGAAGCAACTGCTGAAATTAGTGCAGCAACTGCTGAAGCAATAACTAAAGCTTCACACAACAAATTGCTGGAGTAGTTGCTTCTCAACTTCAGCAACTTAAAAATATTTTGATAATTCGGATATTTCATTGTTGCATGTGTGTATTCTTAAATAAAAATAATCTTCCTAATTGTTGCTTAGTCATTTGGTTGTAGTTTGATGTTTTTGATGTACAACTTGAAAATTGTGTTATTAATACAACAATATAAGAATTTGTGTGATTAAATCATACAATTATTAAGGTTTCTCTAACAAGTCATATGAATCATTGAAGTTGTTGCTTCTCAACTTCAGCAGTTACTTTAGTAATTCAGTGATTTATTTGAATATATATATATATATATATATATGTACTTGTTTGAACAACTACAGTAGTTTATTTTTCCTATTTATTTTGAATAATTGATTAAATTAATTGATGATTTTTTTACTTCATGTGGTGCAGAAAAATGGCTTCCAGAAAAGAAAAAAAACTGATGATGTTATTGCTTCTACTACTCCAATAGATATACTAAAAGGAGACTTATCACACAAGCAAAAAGAAGCAAAAGAAGCCTCCAAGAATAGCACCAGTAAATTGTCCACACTTGCTGAACATGCCCATGACCTTGCTGAGAGTGAGGCAACTTCAATGGCTTAAGAAAAAAACAGAGAAACATGGTCTCAAGAAAAAAAAAATTAAGATCAGGAGAAAAAGAAAAATCAAGATAACAAGAAGAAGAAAGATCAAGATTGGAAAAGTCTATAGAAGAAGAAGGAGGTGAAAGGGATGATTCTTCTAAGAATATAGATATCTATGTTGATAATGGTGGTGTGGAGAATAAAGGAGTTGCATATGAAGAGAAAACAAAACTCCATCATGATAAACTTATTTCAGAGGAGATGGGGACACCAGAATCTATCGAGTTCTCTCTAGTCAGATCTTTAGGTGATGACACCTCACTTATCAAGCTTGTTAGATATTCAAATTACAAATTTGTGACTAAGATGGATGAATATGCAAATTTGGCTAGTTCTATTACCATTAAATTCGATTTGGTAAAGTCTTTTAATGATTTTAGAAAAGTTTTGAAGCAACAAAAGTTGATTATTTTTTTTAAAAAAAATCATATTTGAAAACTATTTGAACCTACCTGAGAAGATGACTCAGCATTTTCAAATGAAGTTGGTGTATCAACTTCTTTGACGTCAAATTAATACCAAACAATCAATAAAGTCCTGAATAAAGTTTTGTGGCATGCCGGCATGAAAGAATTTGTCATTATGACTGATTTGAATTGTCACTTGTCAAAAGAATATGATGATGGAAAAATGTCGTCTAAGGTTAGGAATAGGAGATAAAATATTAAAAAGTTGGCGGGAAGGACCTTCAAGAAGGATAATCTGATTGAGCATCTCAAATTCGATACTGTTTCAAGAGGTGCAAAGAAGTATTTGTGCCTGATTTATTTTGTGTATTATATTCTTCTTGGGAGAGATCTAAACACAAAGACTCCGGATAAAATGATTTTGCTTTCAGCCGATAAAAAATATTTTGTGCCTATCTATGGAGTCGTGAATTCTACAAGCTAACAGTTGAATATCTATTGAAGGCGGTAAATAAAGATATGAATACCATCAATCTTTATGGCTTTTCATGGGCTTTCATGATAAATTTTAATTTTTGTTCAATTTTTCTTGATCTATCCATAATTTTGATCATTTTTATATATCATTATTTTATGTAGTGTCGGACATTTAAGGCTATTCTCCACCTTCGAAAGAAATTAAAGATGAATTCGGAACAAGATTCGCCACGAATCATTAAATAAATTTTGACGGTCAACAATAAATATGTTGAGGCTCATGACTTGTTTGATCCCCTAAACATTTGGTAAGCCTCATTTTATCTTTATATAACCTTGGTGTTTATTTTGATAAATATTTTCATCAATTAATTAATTATTTTAGTTAGCTGATGTAGTTGTTTGTAGAAGCTATTGCAATTATTTAGCAGTTGCTTTTTAATTACTCAGCAATTGCTAGATAACTACTAAATCCGACTACTAAAAAGATGTCAATTGAAGTTATTTACAACAATTGTTATTAATACCTCAATAGTTGTTGTTAAATATTTCAGCAGCTGCAACAACATATCAATAATTGCTGGGTCTGACTGTTGAAATATATTGTGACAGTTGCAGTATTTTAAAATAGTTGTTGTAAATATTTCAGCAATTATTATAACTGTTGTAATTGTTGCAGATAACTATAGCAGTTGTTGCGACTTTTATTATTGCTATATTTTCTATTTGGTTTAATTATATTTTAAGTTTTTTAATATAAGTAGATTATGTATTCATGGTTAGTGCCTACACCTAGTGAGATGAAGATGGAATTTTTCAGTGAATATGTGCCTTTGGAGTTGACCGAAGATGAAGAAATCAAAAAACTCAAGAAAGACTTGGATTATTTTGTAGCCATCAAAAGAGATATTACAATTGTTAAGAAAAATTTTGATCCTTCAGTAGTCCTTGTTATATTGTCACGACCCAACCCTGTAGGCCAGAACTGGTGCCCGAATTGGTCACCCATATACACGTCTGTTATCTAAACTCGATCAACACCCATATGACGTGAAATTTATATGGACAGGGCGTCGTCTCAAAACTGTCACAATTGTCAAAAGATAAGATAGCATATTGCGTAAGCCGACAAGGCTATTACTATGAATGAAAACGTTCCAAAACATAAGTCATACTAATACAATCGGACAACATCTATATAAAACCTACACACGTGTCTACAGACCTCTAAGAGTATTAACAATAGTATATGACGAGATAGGGCCCCATTGTACCCCTAAATAAACAATATATACATCAATAGATTGGTACCAAAAGTCTATACTCCAGAACAATGGAGCACTCCAAATCAGCTAAATGGAAATCCTAAGCTGGCGGATCCCCAAAATAATTATTTGTATCTGCGGGCATGAAACGCAGCCCCCCCTGAAGAGATGGGGTCAGTACGAAATATGTACCGAGTATATAAAGCATAAAATACCATAAAGGAGATCACATCTGAAATAAAAATTCAAGAGCCAAATATCATAATCAATAAATCACTGTACCTGTGTCTTATGAAATGAAGACATGCATATCATCATCATATATCGTATCCGGCCCGTTATGGGACTCGGTGTCATAATTATATCAATATATCGTCATATGTATATATATACCATACCTGGCCCTTTAGCAAGGGACTCGGTGAATAGAGTAGTGTATATTGATACCGTAGCCGGCCCATTATGTGACTCAGTGCCATAATCATATCGTCATATCATCATACATCATATTATCATATCACGTACTTGGCCCTCTTGTAAGGGACTCGGTGAATAATGTAGTGGAATCCATTTATGATAACATATCCGGCCTATCATAGGACTCGGTGAATAATACCATAACAATATGCACGAATAGGGTATCATTAGCAACCTTGTGTAATTTGGTCATTATCGGAGACTTAATGGAATAAGCAAAACAGTCCATCATTTGAAAAACCAAGACAATAGACATTCCGAGTACTCTTCCATTGTCATTATAAATCACACCAATTATGGATTATACTAAAATATGAATTATACCACAACATGAGTTATACCAACTAGGATGGCTGGAATCATACACATGAGTCAAGACATAATAATATAAATTCTAAAAATCAAGAACATTAGCCATCCGAGTGTATCTACGAATAAGAGTTTCTTTCGAATTTAAGCATACGTCATCCGTTCGTTTCATATGGATCATGCCAAAAGAAGAAAATATTAACTTTACATACCTTTCGCGATTATACGTATATGCTGTACAATATTGTCTCAACCTATATTAAAACGTTAAGCACTATGGTTAAGCTATGGACAAGAATAAAACGTACTCTATCATTAGTAGGTTATTTCTAAAAAAAATTGGACAACACCTCCCCTATACCGTTCACTTTTCCCATTTTCAAACCAGTCATATAATCATCAAGAAACATCAACAATCCAAAATATTGACAGAAAATAAGATTTATTATTGACAATATGCCTAGAATGTTTCTGCCCGACTCATGTTACCAAATCAGTAAATTCGGAAGGCCGAGTACCTCAAGTTGTATCTAAATTTTGAAAATGAAAACAGTATAACTAGACTTTATGACCTTCATGAAACTTTTAGATCTCTGTCTTAAGTTTTCAATGCAAAAAAATTCAACTAAAAACTCATTTTATACAAAAAGATATCATCAAAACACTAATAGCTATACATGAGGGATTTTTCAATCCAGAATCTGGACAGAATTTGTCTTATGATTCATCCTCTTTTTTCGACATAAAAACAGCATATATAGACTACAATATAACATAAGAGTTGTAGGTACGTGTATTAGATTTCCAAAACATGTTTAATATCTAAAATCAAAGGTCTACACAATGAGATATTCCAGAATTACTACCAGCTACACAATCCCAAAAATGGATTTGAACACTCACAATCTTCATACACCTTATTCCTCCAAATTCAAGAACAACAACTCATCAACAACATCAAAAAAATATCAACCATTATTATACATCATCACTATGATAATTCCATCCATTTAAGCTACCTAAAACAACCCTTTAACTCATAAATTTCAACAAATCACCAAACGAGTTTATAACGCTATTTTCTCCATTCTAATTCGTTAAAACTCTAACTAAACGTGTTAACAATGAAAAAGAAACTTTAATATTACCTTAAATTTGCAGCAACCACATTAAATCTTCTCCTTATTGGCTGGTTTTTAGCTCAAATTGAAGGCAACACGACGTACAATACTTTTCTCTTCAAGAGCTTCGAGATTCGGGGCCTTAATTGTGGTAGATGTTGGTGGTTCTCTCTAGGTTTCTCTTCTCTTACTCTCTCTAGAAATTTTCAGATATGTCTTGCTCTAAAATATGAAGGAAGAGATAAAAAAATTAGATTTAATTTCGTGGTCATTGGGCCAGACCCGAGTTAGAATTGGGTTGGGCCGAATCCACTATTTAGTTTGGCCTATCAGACTTAAAATATCTATATCTTATTATTACGATATCATATTTCGTCCCACGACCTCTTATTGGAAAGATATTTCAATTATCTACAACTTTTATTTTGAGAGTTTTCCCAAATTCCCAAATTCTAAAGAGGTTATGGCCTCCCGAAGTCAGCTTACCTGAAAACGTGATTTTAAGGAAAAAATATTTGATGGCTTCTACTTTGATTTGGCTCAAGGGTCCTTCTTGAGATGTATTTTACTTCACATAAATTATCCATATAACTTGGCATCTACAACAAATCATGTCATTTTAAAATTCAAAATTAAAAATCCTTGAATTTATAACTGTTAGCTTACGAATAATCCAAGATGCAAAAATACGGAATGTAACATATATGTGGTGATGTTGTTGATGAATCATCAAGAGGTGTTGATGGTTATAGTAGAGGAGAAAGGGTATTTACTCCACATGTTGATATTGGTAATGGTAATGGTATCGGTGTACGAGGAGGATCTTTCCCTTTTGTTCTTAGTACTTTTGGTATTGATGGAGAAAGAGGATTTTCTCCTATTGATGAAAATGCTCAAGTTCCTCCAACAACTCCATTCAGAATAGATAAATCTTCTGCAAGCAGTATCAGTGCCTCTAAGGTTCCTTTTTGCGCTTGTCAATGTGAAATATGTGCCGAAAAGATGAATTTAATAGCTCGAAGCATTTGATCTTTAAATGAGTTCGTTAAAATTCTTATGGCCAAGAGGGATTTTAGAGCATCAAGAAAGATTTCAAGTCCCTATACGCCGATTATCAATAAGAGGAGAAAGTAAATTTTGAAGGCAATAGAAAGTGCTAAAGGAAAGAGAGTTGTCAAGACACTTACTGTAATGCCAATAATCAAGCGGCAACCGATGAATATCTACAAGCATGCAAGAAGTGAATCATACAAAAAATAAAAAATATTTGAATGCTAAAGATCCACAGAAAAATTTTACTCAATGCAAAAGTGGTGGGAGGACAAGTTAAGTTTCAATAACTTTAATTAAGGTATTCCAGTAGATGCAACAGTTGCTGCAATGATTTTGTGTGTTGTCACAGCAATTTCTTATTCTGTTGAAGCAATTGTTGTTACTGCTTGTGTGTTGTTGCAGCAGATGCAATAATCATCTTAAGTTATCTCGGCAATTATTGCATCTGCTGTAGCAATTTCTGTATCTCTCTTATCTTATTTTTTTATTATTACAGTATGTAGATGAAGTATTATGCCTAATGCGTCAAAGACATATTAAATATTCTCACCATTATGATGCAAAAGACATCATTCTTGATCTTGATTTTTCTAATTACTTTAAAAGTGTCTATGGATAATTGGTCGAAGAGGGTTCTTAACCGGATAGTGTCACTTTGAAGGACGCATTGATTAGTTTAGCTTTGATGATTACTATTTTAATTATTGCAGAGAAGGTAAATCATTTTCTGGCGGTGTCTTGTGGCATGGTGCCAAGAGAATTTTCACTATCTTGAATCTAGGCAAAAAGCATTTTGCCGCACTGAAAAATCTTATCAACAAGGGAAGCACTTCTGTCATTGGCATAATGTGTGGCAAAAATTTCTCATTGAAAAAAACTTTGTTGCAATCATGTACATTAATGTTTTCCTTATCAATAAGAATTTCAAACGCGACAAAATGTTTTTTGCCTAGGTTTAAGACAGTGAAAATTATCTTGGCACCATGCCATGGGACACCGCTAGAAAATAATTTACCTCCTCTACAATAATTCAAATAGTAATCATCAAAGATAAACTGATCAATGCGTTCCTTCAAAGAGACAGTATTCGATTGAGAACTCTCATCAATCAATTGTCCATAGAACACTTGTAAAGTAATTAGAAAAATCAAAATCAAGAATTTTGTCTTTTGCATCATAGTGGTGAGGATATTCAATATGCCTTCGACGCATTAGACATAATATTTCATTGACATGCTTCAATAATTAAAAAAAAATAAGACGAGAGATACAAAAGTTGTTACAGCAGATGCAATAACTACTGAGAAAACTTAAGATGATTGTTGCGTCTGCTGCAATAACACACAAGCAGTAACAATAATTGCTTCACCGAAATAAGCAATTGCTGCAACAATACACAATATCATTGCAGCAAGTGTTGCATCTGCTGGAACATCTTAATCAAAATAAATTAAACCTATTGATAATTACCCGATCCTTCCACCACTTTTGCATATTGGTCATCATGTAGAAGTCCTCAAAATTAAATTCATGCATTGTGTAAGATTTTTTCTGTGGATCTTTAACATTCAAGATATTTTTTATTTTTTTGTATGATTCACTCCTTGCATGCTTAGATATCCACCAGCTATAGCTCGATCTTTGGCATTACAGTAGGTGTCTTGGCAGCCTTTTTTTCTTTGACACTTTCTATAGCCTTCGATATTTACTTTTTTTTCTTATTGATAATTGGCGTATAGGGACTTGAAATCTTTCTTGATGATCTAACGCCCCTTTTGGCCATAAGACTTTTAACGGACTCATCTAAAAATCGAATGCTTTCAGTCATCAAATTCATCTTTTTAGCACATATTTCACATTGACAAGCACAAAGAGGCACTGATATCGCCTGTAGAAGATTTATCTATTTTGAATGGAGTTGTTGGAAGAACTCGAGCATTCTCACCAATAAGAGAAAATTCTCCTTCTCCACCAACACCAAAAGCACTAGGACATCGACATCACTATTATTACTAATATCAACATGTGGAGTAAATACCCTTTCTCCTCTACCATCACCATCAACACCTCTTGATGATTCACCAACAACATCACCACATTTAATAAGGGCCACTGAGGGATCAAAATTTTTCTCAACAATTATAGTATCTATTTTGATGGCCACAAAATCATTGAAGTCTTTTTCAAAATTTTCAATTTCCTCATCTTCAGTCAACTTCAAAAGCACAAATCCAGTAAAAAAATTTAATCTCTATCTCACTAGGTGTAGGAACTAACCATAGATACACAATCTACATATATTTAAAAAAATCAAAAGATAATTAAATTAAATAGAAAAAATATAGAAATAATAAAAGTTGCAGTAGCTGTTGTAGTTGTCTACAATAATTACAACAATTATAGCAACACCTGAAATATTTACATCAACTGTTGCAAACTACTGCAACTGTCATAATATATTTCAGTATTCAGATTCAGCAATTGATGAGATGTTATTGCAGCTGCTGAAATATTTAGCAACAACTATTGAGGTATTAATAACAATTGATATAAACTACTTCAATTGACATTTTTTAGTAGTCAGATTTAGTAGTTATTTAACAATTGCTGAGTAATTAAGAAGCAACTGCTAAACAACTGCAATAGCTTTTACAAACAACTACAATAACTAACTAAAATAATCAATCAATTAATGAAACTATTTATCAAAATAAACACCAAGGTTATATAAAGATAAAATGAGGATTACCGAATTTTTGGGAGAATCAAAAAAGTTATGAACCTCAACATATTTATTGTTGACCGTCGAAATTCATCTAACGATCCGCGGTGAAGTCACTTGTTTCGAAACCATCTTTAATTTCTTTCGAAGGTGGGAAATAACCTCATATGCCCAATGCTACATAAAATAATTACATATAAAAATGATCAAAATTATGAATGGATCAAAAAATAACTTAGAAAAAAATTTAAAGTTTACCATGAAAGCCCATGGAAAACGATAAAGATTGATGGTATTCACATCTTTATTCACCGCCTTCAATAGATATTCAACTGTTAGCTTGTAGTATTCACGACCCATGAATAGGCACAAAATATCTTTCTATCGGCTGAAAGCAAAATCATTTCGATCGGAGTTTTTGTGTTTGGATCTCTCCCAAGAAGAATACAATGCACATATTACACAAAGACTTCTTTGCACCTCCTGAAAAAGTATCAGATTTGAGATGCTCAATCAGATCATCCTTCTTAAAGGTCCTTCCTGCCGACTCAATAATATCTTGTCGCCTATCTCTAACCTTAGACGACATTTTCCCATCATCATATTCTTTTGACAAATGACAATTCAAACGAGTCATAATGACAAATTATTTCATGCCAAAACGAACCGACATGCCTCAAAAATTTATCTAGATCTCTGTAGATCGCTTGGTATTAATTTGGTATCAAAAAAGTTGATACACTAACTTCATTTAAAACTGTTGAGCCATCTTCTCAGGTAGGTTCAAATAGTTTTCAAATATGGAAAATCTAAAAAAAAAATCATCTTTCATTGCTTCAAAACTTTTCAAAAATCACTAAAAGACTTCACCAATTCGGACTTAATGGTAATAGAATCAGAAATATTTGGATATTCATCCATCTTGGTCACAAATTTGAAATCTGAATATCTAACAAGCTTGATAAATGAGGCATCATCACTTGAAGATCTGATTGGAGAGAACTCGACAGATTCTGGTGTCCCCGTTTCCTCTGAAATAAGTCTATCATGTCGAAATTTTGTTCTCTCTTCATATGTAGCTCCTCTATCCTTCTCACCACCATTATCAACACCATTATCAACAGAGACATCTATATTCTTAGAAGAAGCACCCATTTCACCTTCTTCTATAAACTTTTTCGATCTTGATCTTTCTTCTTCTTGTGACCTTGATTTTTTTTTTTGTGATCTTGATTTTGCTTCTTCGTGAGACCTTGTTTCTATGCTTTTTTTCTTGAGCTATTAAAGTTTCCTCACTCTCAGTAAGGACATGGGCATGTTCATCAAGTGTGGATAATTTACTGGTGCTATTCTTGGAGGCTTCTTCCGCTTCTTTTTACCTCTGTGTGATAAGTGTCCTTCTAGTATATCTATTAGAAATAGTAGAAGCAACAACATCATCAGTTATTGTCTTTCTTTTTTTGGAAGCCATTTTTCGGCAGCACATGAAACAAACAAACCTTCAATTAATTTGATCAATCATTCAAAATAAATAGGAAAAAAAGCTACTGTACTTGTTCAAACAAGTACATAAAATATATACATTTTCAAATAAATCACTGAATTACTGAAGTAACTGTCGAAGTTGAGAAGCAACAACTTCAATGATTCATATGACTTGTTATAGCAACCTTAACAATTGTATGATTTAATCACACAAATTCTTATATTGTTGTATTAATAACACAGTTTTCAAGTTGTACATCAAACAACAACCAAATCACTAAGCAACAATTAGGAAGATTGTTTTTATTTAATAATACACACATGCAACAATGAAATATCCGAATTATCAAAATATTTTTAAGTTGCTGAAGCAACTGCTGAAGTAACTGCTGAAGTTGAGAAGCAATTATTCCAACAATTATTGTGTGAAACTTCAATTGTTGCTTCAGCAGTTACTGCACTAGTTTCAGCAATTGCTTCAGAAAAACTTCTAACTGTTCATATGACTTGTTACAACAACCTCAACAACTATGTGATTTAGTCACACAAATTTTTAAGTTTCTACAACAACAATATATTTTTTAAGTACAATAACCAAACCACCAAACAATAACAAAAATATGTAAAATCCACAACAATAACAACAAATACACTATTTTTTAAGTACAACAACCAAACCACGACACAACAACAAAAATATGTAAAATTCAAAACAATAACAATAAATACACTATTTATTAGGACATGCAACAACAAAATATGTGAAATTCATGCTCTTTTTCTTGTTCTTTTTAAATCTAAATCATCGTTTTTTTCACTTTAAAAATAAAAAGCCCTAACAATGAGGAGGAAAAAAAAGAGAATTTTACCTTTAAAATCAAAATTTTAGCAATGACAATGACAACGACGATAACAGAAATAAACGAAAAAGAAAAAATAGAAAGAAATTATAGACTTGTTGTGGATTGTTGTTGAATTGTTGCCCAGATTATTGAGAGAGAGAGAGCAGAGAAGTTGAAAAATTATACCAACTGACAATGAGGAGTTTTGAACATATTTGAAAAAGAAGAGAAAACCCTTTATGATGTTTTTATATTTTACAAAAGATTAAGAAATTTTAAAAATTACATTTTACACCCTTTTAACTTAATCTCCTAATTAATAAAAAGTTTGACTTGAACTTAATTAAATTGTCATTTTTTTTTAATTGAAAACCTATTTGTCAACTTCCACTCAATTTTCTTAGGAAACCTTGCATACATATAAGAAAAGGAAAAAATGACAATTATGTTCTCTTACTTTTATTAATTTTTCGTTCTGGTCCAAGTATAATTAAGGGAAACGAGGGAATTCTTATTTATTTATTTTGTTCTAATAGTACTTCTGATTGTTTAATGAACACCAACTGTTCGACAAAATGTCTGTAAAAGATTGCAACTTCATATAACCAAAATCAAGATTCTGAAATCCGACCACCAAATTTTGCTTCCAAGAATTAGAGATATGGAGACCAGTAAAGAGGGAAATGCCGCTTTTATTGATCGTACTTCTCGTGCTACCAGAGGAAAACGGTAAATCAAGATACCCAAAATCAATCTGTTTTTTTTTTTGTTTGTCTAATTCTTTGGGTTGAGCTTAATTTAGATTTATTTGCTTGTAAAAATGGGATTTTTATATGACAGGATGACTAAATTGTTGGATGATGAGTTAGAAGAGGATGAACTTTTCTGGAATCAGGAAGCTCTTAAAGATGTATGTTGTTTTCAATAACATGTTACTACATTTTTTGTGTTTATTGCAGTTTTAGTTAGTAGGTAGCAGCTTAAGCTTAGTGTATGTAAAGATTTGGGATCCGAGGAGGGGAGAGTGTAAGCAAGTTACGTGTCTACCTATGTAGAGAGGTTGTTTCTGATAGATACTCGGCTCAAGGAGAAACAACTTTATAGAAAAAAGATCATTTTTTGAAACTTAATGGAGAAAAGATCTTTTTTTTTTCTATCCTGGAGGGTTTTATCGTGAGGGGTTGGGAGCAGAGGTGGAGCCGGGATTTGAAACTTATGGGTTCGGGATTCTAGTCTATAAGATACGGGGTTCTAAATTAATAATTTGTACTTATTTGATGAGTTTTAAAAACAAATACAGTGTTTGGACCAAAGGGGGGGGGGGGGGTTGTTCAGTTGATGGATGTAAGGGGAAATGATAGGTAACAACTATGTCGAATTTAGTTTTAAGAAATTCAAATAAAGTTGGGACGAATTGCCCCAAACCATACATTCAGGAGCCTATGGATCTATGCTTATTTTCAAGTTGCTGAACATTTTATCAGTTACTACACCCTTCCTCTGTCTTTTTGTGCCTAGGTATCCACTGTAAGTTTCAGAATAGAATGGTGAATCTTCGTAAAGTTGATCATCAGGAGCCTTACAACGAGTTTGGATAGGCATGTTCAGTGGAAACAAGAAGGGATTCGTTAGCTCGTTATTTAGTAGGAAACAGCGAAATGGATTCATTAGCTAGTAGTCAATGAAGTGGCTGAGAGTCATGAGGTCTCAGGTAATCCCAATGGAGAGAAAAAAAACACTAGGTGATTCTTCCCATTTGTTCTAGCCTTGGTGGACAGAGTTACCTGGCACCAGTTGCTGGTGGGAGGTGACAGGTATCCCGTGGAATTAGTCCAGATGTGCGAAAGCTAGCCCGAATACCAAGGTCATCAAAAAAAAAAGTTTGCGACTAAGAAACTAGAAGCTTTAGTATCCGATGCGTGTTTAATGTGGATTATTGAGGCAGATTGAAGGGCAACTGTTACTGGCTTTTAGAGACTCACGTTTCTTTGCTTTCTCTGGCAAGTCGAAAAATAGCATAAGATCACAAAGAAAATGACATTTCTTTTTTGATAAAGGAGCACAAAGAAAATGATGAAAACTGAAGTTTCTGAAATATGAACATAATTGTGTTTCTAAAAAAAAAAAGAAGGAAAGTTTGTACTGTGAGGGCCTTAGGTTCAAATCCTAGCAGAGACAAAAAACACTAGGTGATTTCTTCCCATTTATCTGTCCTAGCCTTGGTGGACAAAGTTACCCGGTGCCTGCTGGTGGTGGGGGGTGACAAGTATCCGATAGAACTAGTCGAGATGTGCGTAAGCTAGCCCCGACACCATGGTTATCAAAAAGAAAAGGTTTCTCTGGAATAACTGATGCCTCTGTACTTTACTTGTCTAAAATAATAATGATAATTATAATAACACAGCCTCCATTATTCTCAGCTGCACTAGTTTGAGTGAAAATGACTGCTGCCTCCATTATGCCTACAAGTAGTAGTTGGAGTGCAATCTTTTACTCAAATCATAGGTCTTGACATCTCGAATCCATGGTTGTAATCGGGCCTGAAAATTTGGCAATCTTCCGTAAAGTATTTGGTTTGTGCTTGTTTGGCAAATTTCCTAATTGAATTTAATGAGCTTTTGCTTATCAGGAAGAGAATGACATTGAATATGAAGAGGAAGGAGAAGCTGTGGATGTTTTCGACAGTGACTTTGATGAAGATGTAAGTCCAAGTGTTCCATTTCTCATCACTGAACTTTTCATTTCATTGATTTTAGTGATGGCTTGGTTAATTGTACTGGCAGTTCTAGCTTGGAAGGGTATGTTTATCTCGATAATTCTGTTTTCGTGTGACCTATGTTAAAAATGACTGCCCTATTATTGTTATCAGGAACCCGAGCCTGATGAAGAAGGAGAAAATGAACCAGATGACAGGTTTGACACATTCAAGTTGATGGAAAGTGTCCTTTTAGTTCCATATGGATAGTCTTTAGATTATACTCTTCTCGTTTCTATGGCAGGACACGGACCAAAAAGCGATTGACCTATCCAGGAAAACCATCTACAAAAAAGAAAAAGAAAATGAAAACCCTTACCAAGTCGGAAAAGGCGCACCAAGAAAATGAAGAAGCTCCAGATCCGTCCACCCCTTCTGAACATCATGATGCTCATGATGATACTGAAGCAGAAAGAACAATTAGGAAATCAACAAGAACGGCTGTCGTTGTTAAACAAGCTGAAAGGGAAGCCATCCGTGCAGCCTTGCAGGCAACTACAAAGGTTTGGTGCTTGCATTTTTTACATGGCATGCTTTTTTATTTTCTGGATTTACAACACAACCCTCTTATTCTTGTTTATTTATTTAGTTTGTAATCCTGTGTCATGTGCTGGTTTTTCTTGATTTCAGAAAACATTACTTGGACACTGAAATTTGAGTTTGTTTTTATTTTCTACCACAATTCTGTTGTATCACTATCTTCCTATTATGCTTCTGATTCTTCAGCCTATAAAAAGAAAAAAGGAAGGTGAGGAAAAGAAGATGACTCAAGAAGAGATGCTTCTTGAAGCAGCTCAAACAGGTTTGGGTTCATTTCCTTACTCTGTAAGTTTGCTTTCAGTTCTTTTCTTTGCACTTCTCACTAATGATATGTAACCTATCTTTGAGAAAATTGGCAGAAGTCATGAATCTGAGGAATTTGGAGCGGGTTCTAGCAAGGGAAGAAGAAGTCAAGAAAAAGGCCATCGTGCATAAAGCAGTTTACAATGGTCCTCAAATACGATACATATCCAAAAACGGCAAGTTCCTTACCATAATTTGGGACCCCGAAAGCTGTACCCTCTTCTCTATATCATAAAACATTGAGTTAATGGTCAAAAACACACCTAAACAATCACTTTTTCACGAGTTTCATACCGCAACTATCCATTGTTCGCTTTACCTACAGTCTATCACTCCCTTTGTATCAAACACACCTCAATATTGAGTTGTCCAAATATTTGTTCCCAATTGACAACAGGCGTGTGTAGGCCAACTTAGCTTTGAGGTATGTTTTAATACGAAGAGAGTGATAGTTTAGGTAGGTAAATGGAACAATGGATAGTTGAGGTATAAACTTGCGAAAAGGTCATAGTTTAGGTGTGTTTTTGACCATTAACTCTAAAACATTCATATACTACACTTACTTTCGCTTTAAATGCTTTTTTGTTTGATATTCTTGTGAAAACTCAGCTGTTTGCCATCATACCAACCCATGCATGTTAATGGTGTCTTACTCTCTGCAGGTTCTTCCTATCTAGAGTTTGTCAGTGGAGCATCTTTCGATTCGCAGATCTCAACAACATCCACTCCATGTAATTACAAGTCTTGATACATCCCTTTCCTCTCAGTCTACATTTCCCTAACAATCAGCATCATAGACATGGCCGATTCCACATTGCTAAAGTATTTTCAGATGTTTATTGACGGGCAGCTTATGATTATTGACTGCTTTCATCTTTACAGACCCCCAGAAGGCAGTGTGTGTAGTTACTGGGTTGCCTGCACGGTAACATGCTCTTTCCATATTCTCTTAGTTTATTTTTACGAAGTGTATGAATTTTAGCGATTATGCTTGTTAAAACTTGTAGTTCTAGCCTATTCTTTTTTATAAGATTCATCCCATAGGAGGCGTCAAGCAGGTGCACAATACTTACAATACAAAAGATCAAACTCCTTTGAAATAAGAATCTGTCAATTCTCGAGGTTTTCCTGAACCTTTGAACCAATAAGTCTTCCTCCAAGCAGGGTGTTATCCATCAGAGTTAGTCTTTTGAGGGAGAGATCTCATTGCAGGTGAATGTTCTGCCTGGTTACTCCTCTCCTCTCTTACCTGGCAGTTTAAAATCTTCACCCAGTAAACTCTAAAAGGAGCCATTTGAACCACAGGTATCTTCTTTGGCTCCTTCATTAGAGCTATAGACCCCCAAGAAGATCCATGTAAAACCATTGATGGAAATGGGCTCCTCATATCCCAGATAAAAACAATGTCTGTTTTTCTTCCTTCAGCCTGTTTAAAAGTGTTGTCAGCCCATTTCCTAATTCCAGCGGGATCCCACAACACCTTTTTAGTCTCTAAATAGGCAGTATATCTCAGCTCTCTGCCGTAGTTGATGCTTTTCTCTATGCACCTCTGGGTTTTACCTGCGATGTCGGACTATCCTCCCTGTTTCATTTGTGCTCTGCAACCTCAGACACTTCTTTCATGCTGTTGCAAAATCATAACTACAATTTTCCTTCAATTTCTGTCCTCCTTAGAAATCTTCTCCTCCTTTCAGTCCAGATGAATATTCCTGCATCTCCTTCAACTTGGCAACAACCCAGATCTTTCTCACGATTTTGGCATAAATAGAGAAAAAAATTATTCCTATGCTCTAGAACAAATCTCTCTATGTCAACTAATATCCCGATTTTTAACCAAAAATATTTGAAGTATACATGTATTCTAGTCTTCAAAATTACTGTAAGGTCTTCAGGAAAAAAATGTGATGTAGCCTGTTCTGGCTTGATCCATTTGTTTCCTCCCAATCTGTCATCTCTCTTACATTGGTACAGACACGGGTCGAGGCACACCTCCATTTCGGCTCTTTCAAACAATATCTTCCTTGTTTCTTCTTACCTTGATTCTCTCTGATCCTCTCTCACACTCACACAGAGACACACACACAATCCAATATTGGAGTTCTATACTTTCCCTTGGATAATATTTCTGTGTTTCTATAAGCTCCTTTATTTTATTCCCTAAAAAGAGAGATTACGTATGTGTACATGACCAGTTATTGTGTCCTAGATGTATTGTCATCTCTTTGTCCACTTCTTTGTATAATAGTTTAAATTTGGATGTCTATTGTACTATTAAATAAGTGTTGTTTTCATCATTGATAATTTTTAGGTATCGTGACCCGAAGACTGGGCTTCCTTATGCAACTAAAGAAGCATTTAAGATCATACGCGAAGGGTATGGATTTATTTAACTTAATATTGAATGATGACGAATGAAAAACTTTTGTCCTATTTTTACGTGGTTCTTGTGGTATGATCTGCTGTGATTGTAGTTAGGAGTTAAGTCATTGTGAGTCATACTTGATGTATGAAGTGGAACCTCTTATGACTTGGCTTTTACTATAGAATCGGCTTTTCTAGCTAGATCATGTACGGGGGAGATGCAAATCTCGGAAGAGAAATGTTATCATATTAGTTTTATGAATTTTCTTGCATTCTTCACTTACATGAACATTAGTTTGGGCTTCTTTGTTCATACTGTTGAAATTGAAAAAGCTAAAATAAAGAAAAGATGCAAGGTGGAGCTTACGAAGAAAGTAAACAGAGAAAATGGCAGAAGGCTATGATGCTTGCTGTCCTCCTCAACTTTCCTCTTCCTATGCCATTGACTTCTATTTTACTTCAGATTAAGAAATTTCTGCAGTTCTCATTGAACTGTGATTTTTAAAGAGAAACGGACTAGATATACTCGATGGCCGGAAAATGAACTATTAGTCAATGAGTTCTATATTGATAGCCCCATAACTTCTGGCTTGTGGTTTCTGCGTAAAATAAGAATACAGCACATGAACTCAGGTTAAGTTGTGAAAAAAACGTATGTTTGTGCTGTCTTTGCAAAGGTTCAGTTCCTTTAGAACAAGTAACTGGATGCATATTTGACCCCGCCTTACATTCAGGGGCGGAGCCAGGGTGGCGGAAGGGGGTCATCCAAACCCCTTTGTTGGAAAAATACATTATATATGTAAGGTCAAATCTGATATTTATGTGTATGTATTGCATATTGATGAAAATCTTGCCTCTGCCACTGCTTACATTACGAAAATCAGGTTTCATGTTATCATTCCTCATCTTACAGGTTTGCTGCGGAAAGTAGCAGAGTTCAGGAGGAAAAGCATATGGACGAGTTGTCCCTGGCAATTTCTGGGCAAGGATTTACCTCGAAACGAAAGAGGTCAATAATTCCAAATAATAGAAAAACGCCATATTCCCGAGTATTTGCTCGTTTCTGCAAGTTTCCTGCTGAAGACACCACGTCTGAGGATTCAGAGTAGACACTATGTACACATTGATCCTCATTATTTCTAGTCTAGGTTTGTAGAAATGCAGAAGGTAGCATTTTTTTTTTCTTGATTAGCTTGTAAAATCATAGTCTCAGATTTTTTAAATGACCTTTATATGGTACGAGTTGTAAAAGTGTAAGAGCTATATAGAACCTTCATCCAGTCTCACATCTTTCCATCCTCTACTTAGTTCTCTTGATTACATCAAAATTGATGGAACACTTGGCATGTAACACATCTGAATCTACCCCAATACCAAAAGGTAGAGCTTACTTCCTCTGTCACATCTTTTATGTAGATGTTTGATTGATCATGGAATTTAAAGACATGTCGTAATATTTAAAGTTGCTATAAAATCATTACATTAAGGATAGAATGAAAAAAAAAATTCTATTTTGTAATTCGTTCTTAACAAATAAATCCTTGATCGTTTCGAGAACTCGAAAGGAAGTTGTCTTAAAGGACTTACAATTTTTTAAAATTCATGCAGATTTAGCCAAAGATATAGGGCAATCAAAGAAAAAGAATTATATAGGAGATACTTACTATTAATTGAGAATGTTTTACTTGAGGGTCAAATACTATTTCCATAGTTTAACCTTTCGGAGATTTATACTTTACATAGAAAATATAAAGAATTTTTACCAATTTTTATTTTTATTGTATATAATATTTGTTTGAAATGAGTTTAAATGTAGTAATAACGGTTAGCAAAAGTTTATCTAATCAACCTATTTTTACTGTGAGATCTTCTCATAAACCATCTTATTTTGGGGGTAAAAATATTTTACTTTCTTTAAAAAAAAAGAAGAGAGGATAAAATGAGACTTCTCTTCAACAAAAGGTCAATTTTAATTATGACACTTTTTAATATCTTCTAATTTTTTACTCTTTTTTTTGGTCAATATATCAAGGCCCTACTTTGTCCATAACTCATAAATCATAAGTATTAATTATACCCTTGTCCATTACCAAAAAAAAAAAAAATTGATTGAGTGGTAAGTATTTCTTTATTCTTAATCAAAGATTTTAAGTTCGAGACTTCCTAGATATGGAATTACCTTTATTAGAAAGCGATTTAGGTTCGAGAAGCTCTAGGTATGGAATCGCCTTCATTAGGAAGCGGTTTACCCCTCATCCCTCCCAGTATGAAACTTTCGAATGTATTCAAATTTAATCGAGCTTTAATGCAAGTATCAGACACCATTTATCTTTATTCGTCGGAATAATTTTTTAGATTTTTGCAAGCTTCTTCCTACTTCTTTCCTAAATATATTCTCCATTTTTTATTTAAATTTATGGCAGGCAGTCAAAATTATGGACTGTTGAACGGACATGTAAACCACATATATTGGAGGCTGTGTGGAATTTTTCTCTGCACCTAAAAAATAGATATTAGCAAATGTGTGGATTATATCTTTTTGCATATTAATTAATTACCACCATTTTTACGGCAATATTCTTTATATATACCACATGCATGTTTATTAGGGTCGAGACAGATTTAGAATTTAAAATTTATGAATTTTTATGATGATCTCAAATTAATATTATAATAATAAATAATTGATAGTCAAATATTATGTTTATGTGAACTCGTAATCGGTCTTCTATCTTTGAGGAATATAGCTAATTAGTCTAAAAGCTTATGCGAAAAGAAAAGGAGACAGAATCAAAATTTAAAGTTTATGGGTTTTGAATCTTAATTTCTTAAAGTTATTGAATTTTAATTAATAATCATTATATATTCAATAAATTTTTAAAAACAAATACAAAATTTAAGCTAAAGCTATTAAGTGCGACGAACCTGTAAGTCTGTAACCCATATTCTAGTTTAATTCCATCCTAATCAAAACGAACATACCGTTTAGTATATTATTGACAGGTTTAAGTGTACGAAAATGACAAGTTATCCTGCATCAATTGGATTTCGAATATTTAATACCCTTTTCTAAGTTTAAATAATTTTCAGCTAGCTGTTAAATTTGAATTAGATGATCGACATATATTTGCACACATATTCAATAATATCAGATAAAGCTTAGAATTGAATTTATTTTTTTAATTAATCAAGGACAAAATATTCCACTATATGTAAGCAATCAATAAGCCAGACACGTATGGATACCGTAGGAGCTTTTATTTGGTTAAGCACTTAATAACCACCAAGGTTAGAATGGAATGAATTAAGCATAGATTCAGATTTAAGAAATTTTTGTAATTTAAAAAAAGAGTAGAAATAGAATATAGTTAACTCTTAATATTATGAGATTTATGTATGTTAAAAAATAGATCTTGAATATAACTCAACTCCAAATTAGACCCAAGATTCATTTTTTTTATAGTATCAGAACAGAATCATCCGAATTATATTTTTTTCAATATTGAACCCTCAATATTAAATTGTCCACTCTCCAGATGTCCAATCCTGGGTGTTAGGCCTAAGATCCATTGATTTATCAATTGTGTTAAAGCTAGTGGTGCCCCCTCCATCTTTATCTCTTGAGCCTGCCTCTAATTCGAGTTAGTCAGAATTTCAGTATAGATACCAGACATGAGACACCAGATAAAAAAAAATTAAAAAAATACTATATAAGGTGTGTTTGGTATGAAGGAAAATGTTTTCCACGAAAAATATTTTCTTAGAAAATATTTTCTTGAAAAACAAGTTGGTTTCTAACTTTTTTTTTCATGTTTGGTTGGTGAGTGGAAAATATTTCCTAGTGTATGGTTGGGGAATATAATGAAAAATATTTTGAAGAAAATATCTTTTATTTTTGGATAGAGAGTAGAAAATACATTTTAGAAAAATAAATTATGACCTGGAAACCAATCCTGATAATCGATTCGGGACCTGATCAAGACTTGAAATTTTGATCCTAGACCCGACATTCAAACTAGGAGTCGGCCCCGACCCCAACCCCAACACTCGAATCGAGACACAACCCCGAGATCCAATCTAGGGCTTGACCCCAACTTCCGATCCGAGATTCGACGTTCGAACTGGAATTCGATCCCGACCTCGACAGTCGAACCTAAACACAACCTCAACGATCGATCTGTGATCCGAATCCGACACATAATTTGGGACCTAATCCCGACTCTCCACCTGTGACTCAACATTAGAGCTAGACCTGATCTTGACTCCTACAATCAACACCCATCCACGATGACTGATCCAGAACCTGATCCCGAGCAACACGATATCTGACCCTGACTCAGGACTCGACTATCAAATCGGAACCTGAATTTTGAACTCGAGACCCGATTTCGACATCCGTCACCTGTATCGAGACTCGAATCAAGAATTAAAATTCGTATTTCATATTAATATCAAAAATCGACACCATAGACTTGAGTTAGGGTGGAATATTGAGGTGTGATGTCGAAAAAAAGATTAATGTAAGTCATTTTTCTTAAATTTGAGAAAAATAAGTTGATTTGAAAAATATTTTTCAAAACATTTAAGCCAACCAAACATAAGAAAATTGAAAAACATTCATACCAAACACATCCTATGTTTTCTCTACATGGTCATGTCACATTCTTAATTTCCTTGTCTGTACATTATTAATTCAAACACGAAGCTACTTGTGTCTATTAATTTCCTTCCTCTTTCTTTCTTGGAAATTTCTTCAATATATTATGTATAAATACCGAGGTTTCAAGATTCACTTTTAAGTGCAATAAAGAAATCATGGATGGGCCAAAGCAAAAAAGAGAAGCCATAAAAGTGAAATATATAGATAGCCCAATATTGGTAAATGCCAAAAATGCCACTGAGTTTAGGAACATTGTTCAACAACTCACTGGAAAAACATCTCAAAAAATTATGTCTAGTGGTGATGGCACAACAATTGAGTGTTCAAGTGTCGAAGCACATAGTAATAATAATAATGTGGATGAGTTACTATGGAAAGAACTTTCACAAGGCATATCCATATATCACTACTTAGATTGCTAGTGTTTTATGGCTCTTTCTTCTTTTCTTTTTTCTCGAGGTGCGGTTCTTTCTCAAACTCTGTTAACGTAGAATATTTTATGTATCGAGCTATTTTTTCTTTTCTTTTTTTGTATAATGGAGAATCAAAGTGATGAAATGACTCATCAAGTCTATTTTAGCAATAAATTCCTTTGTTTTCCATTCTCCCACGATTTCAGTTTATGTCTTATTTTGATTGAGCTAGCATAGGTCCGAGTCGTTCAACACTCCCTGATTGCCCCTTCGTAAATATTAGATGTTTGTGCAATGTGTCGTCAATTCATTCATTCATTTGAATAAGATCAACTTTTACCTCATACAAATAGTAATAATTAACTATTTGGTAATATAACCATTCTCACCTTTACCTCATACAAATAGTAATAATTAACTATTTGGTAATATAACCATTCTCACCTAGTACAAACATTCTCTTCAAGTCGAACGTGTTATTTTTTTTATATAGGTAAAATTCAAAATTATGAATTTTTACTAAAATATGTCAAAAAAGGAACAGAAATCTACGATGATATTTTTGAGTCATCAACTACGAATGGGAAATCAAAAGAACCACGAGGACCTTTTTTTTTATTTTTTTGGACTTGCAGAATAATAAAGTTATCATTATTACATTTTTTAAAAATATTTTTTTGGTAAAGATAAAGAGATAAGAACTTAATTAGTTATACGTCATCTTCACATGATGTACGTTATACAAATACTTTAAAATCAATTTTTTTAAAATAGAAATTTTCCATGTGTTTTGATATTTAACGATATGTGGTTGGAATATGCATGATAGAAACATTTATCATGAACTCAAATATATTTATATCAAATTAATATATATATATATATATATATATATATATTTGCGTATCAAAAAATTTAGTAATTAATTATGATTAATTAAGATACATTCTCACTTGATTATTAAATTACTCAAGTAGAGTAAAATTTACCAAATTTGATGTAAATTACTACTTGCTATCATTCGCACAAATAATGTTATTATGGGGTGGTTTTAATTATTATTTTTCCCTCAAATCAGTGGTCTTTAATTTTTGAAAATGGTGGAAAATATTTGACATTGAAAAAAAAAAGTCATAAGGCAAAAGTTTATATTTTTGTATCATAATATTATAAAGTTAATCTTATAAGGTAAAAACAACTTATATCGCTTAATTCCTACTGGACTAAAGTCGTTAGAGATATAAGTTCAGTTTATAACCCACACATCATGTCTACAAGGCGCAACTTAGTTCCTACAACTTATGCCGATAGTTTCATAACAATATGCCTTAAGTAGTTCCTACTTCCTACAAAACATATGTTGATAGACGCACATAATTTTTATTGGACAAGATAAAAGTTCTCTAAACGTTAAATCCACCTCCAAATAACAGGGGCAAAAATTAAAGACTACCCAAAATAAAGGCAATGCGTGCAAAGCTTTTGATTATTTTTTGCGTCTTAGTTTAATTAAGCATAAAATTTAAGAATGTGAAGAATATTAAATTGCTAAATATAATGATGCTATTCTTAAAATAAACTAAAAAGAGAATGTGATTGAATCGTTCAATCCATAAGCTATTATATATGTTGACATGCATGCCAGGATTAATATAAATTTTTGATATTCAATTAGTCAAATTAAAATAATGGACTTTTGAATTATACGTAAAATCACATATTGGAAAGCCTCTGCTGAATTTTGTCACCTATATCCACTTAAAGTCTACTTATTACTATTAAAAAATATCAAATATAAAATTTCATCATGAATGTTGATAGCATCATATATATATGGAAATATTTTCTAGCTAGAAAAATAAATAAGTTTTTTTTATGTTCTTATATAAATGTAAGTAAATATTATGAAGGTAGGAATATTGGCTGGTGGGAATAGGGGTGGAGAGGACATACAGTGTGAAATGTAATATGTGAAATTTATTTTTTTTACTTTTATTAAGAAAGGAAAAAATATTATTCAAAAATTTTGACTAACGAAATATGATAAAATTGGAACCATAATAAATATATCTTAAAGAATATAGAAATAACAAATTTCACGAGTTACATTTTACGGTAAAATTACTTCAGCTCGGAAGGTTTCATCATATTCTAGAGGCTAATATAATATATTGTACTACATATATAGTAATTGTACTTTTTTCTTGTTCTTTTTTAACTTAATTATTGACACAATTATCTCTCTAGTATTAAAAGTCACACATCAATTATCAATGTTATCCTTATTAGTAGTAGTAATTAGTTCTTGTTTAGACATTCCTTGAATTAATGGACCAAGACCAAATGAAGCTTCTAATAAAGCAGAATAAAATATTCAACTGTATGTAAGCAAGCAATGATGTCAGACATCTGATTACTATAGGAATTTTATGTCCTCTTGTTTGTTTTTTAATCATAACATTAGAATTAGATTCATCTCAATTTATTATTTTATTTAATATGGGGCCCTTCATCTTATATTATTCACACTTTGAATGTACAATTCAGCTATATCATTGACTGATGGATTATTTATTGGTCTCCTTACATGATATAATTTTGAATAATTCTTATTTCATAAGCTAACTTTTGAATTGAGTTAGATGCAACATTTATTTTCTTATCACTATAAATCATCTCGTTGAAGATAAAATAAAAATTTTAATGTCAACTTGTTTCTAAATATAAAAATGCGTCTTTTTTTTTTACAAACACACACAACTCTTAGTATGCAACCCTTTTCTAAACCTTACATAAATAAGCGATACTTTATTACTATAACAAATAATGAATTTTGCATGCGGTGATTATATAATTATTGTTATATTATATTTAGCGATAATAATATAACATGGATATTTATAATCAGCACTTTATATAAATATTGCTAAAGATTTTAGGGAAAACTATACAAAATGGACTCATTAAGCAAAGTATTTACCCAAATTGGATTCAACCAAAACTATTTACTCGAGTTGGATCTACGGTCCAAACTATTTACTTGTCTGCCCCCTTGTTCTATTCACTGAACCACTGTTTCTTCATGCTTGATACCATCGGAATATATATACTCTATTATCATTAAATGTCTTTTTATTATAGCGTATACGACCTAAAAGAAAGGTGTATGACGTAAATTAGGACAAATGAAATAGTATTAAGATCTCTCTTCTTTCTGCTTGATCATCATGTCAAAATCTTCCTTTGACTAACTAGCTATATACATTTAATTCATAATTCAAACATATGTCATTTCATCTGGAAGCTGCTTGTGTCCATTTATTTCCTACCTAGTTTATTTCTTGGAAATTTCTTCAATCCTATGTATAAATACCAAGGTTATTTCAAAATTCACCAAGCCAAAAATAAGTACACACATACATATATATATCCAAAAAACAAAACAAAAAAAGAAGCCTCCAAGATTTATTTGTGTGTATATTTATGGACAGGCAAAAGCAAAACCTTAAAAGAAGAGAGCCCATCAAAGTGAAGTATATAGATAGCCCATTAATGGTTAATGCCAAAAATGCAACTGAGTTTAGGACAATTGTTCAAAAATTCACTGGGAAAAGCCCTCAAAAAATGGCCACCAATGGCATAGTTCATGAATGTTCAAGTATCAAACCACATTTACATCAACATCATGAGATTGATAATAATAATAATATTGTTGATGAGTTAATGTGGAATGAACTTTCACAAGGCATATCCATTTATCACTACCTATAAGATTATGCCTTGCTAGGGATCGTGAGGGGTTCATTTGAATATCTTTCGTCGAAAAATTATATTGTATATACGATATTAAACTCATTTTATATGTATACAGAAGATGTTGAATTCTTATGGCTTCTTCATATGTTTACTTATTTATATTTTGAATTTCTTTAGTGAAAATTCTGGCTCCGATGCAATTGATCCTAATAGACATTTTATGTGGCATATATCATTTTCCTTTTAATTTGTTTCAAAAAGAATGTCATTTTTTTCATAGCCACAAAAGTCTGACTTTCATCGAGGACAGGTACGGGGTCTGGGTCGGTCGATACGATGAACGGAAAATCCAAAAATGTTGCTTCATTGAAGTCCCTCATGGAAGGCACACAGATTTTCTTTAATTGAGGCTCCACATACACATATTTCACTTATGAGTACTTGTTTATCTCCTACATATACTATAGAATCATAATTTTTTTTATTAAGATTATATTAGAATGTTATAAATATACTTGCTTCCAAGTCCTCTATGAAAGCCATATTACCTTGCTATAGGCCTCATCTAAGAATTTGTGTATAGTTGTGTATAGTCAAAAGTAATGTGTCACCTCTGGACAGTTATACAACTAAATTTGAACTTGGAGTTCTCTTATTTTAAGTATTAATAGTAATAATTAATAAACTACAATTTGTCTAGCTAGTCTCGTGTTCGAATTTCTGAAAATATATAGAAATAACTATTGTTGGAAGCGCCGTCTTCAGAAACGAGTCTCGCAATGTGATTAATATCGAATGAGTTTCAAACCTGTTATCTTCACTTCCCAGCGTATTTAAGATTAATCAAACTCCAATATAAATATCAAATATCGAACAGAAGGAAAAAAAATGCATACCTTGTAACCAAAAAATTGTCAAAACTGTTGTGCTGAGAAAGTGGAAGGCAATTCAGAGTCTTTTGAAATTTAATTAGGCAGCTTAGACTTATTGAAAAATAATCCAACTGATGTTGTCTTTGTAGAACTTATTGTAAATATGGAAAAGAAAACGGTTGAGAAACCAACTTGTATAAAAAAAACCTCAATTATTGGAAGGTGACACATAAACGGAGTAAATAGTCAATAAAGAGAGATCATATTATAAGACATAAACAAAGATAAACTAATTTAATATTTTCTTTAAAAATGTATACGAAAGAAACACGATAAATAATTTGAGAAGGGGAGGAGTATTATATGATTAGATGATAATATCTTTGGTGATTCACACCATCTTTGGTATTATTAGTGCACTTTGAATATTAAGTTAAATTTGTTTGTGTTTCACACTGTGTTGGAACAAATTTGATATTAAGGTAACTAAATTGTAACAAACTTGTAATTAATTATTTCACCTCTTAGATTTGTTAATTTGAAATTTGTGTTACATTAAAATTACTTTAGAAGTTATGTCCCTCATATAAGTAAGTAATTATTATATCATCATGTCATCTTCATCTATTGTAATATGTAATCATTTTTTTAAGAAAAAATAATTAAATCTCACATTTTAAGAAAATTTATTAGAGATATCATTTGGATCATGAACAAATAATGTAATTCTTTTTTACATAAATCAATGTATATAACTTAAATTCATTTAAGCAAACGTCGTGATAAAATTACATTGTACGTACAAATATTGAATTAACGATAGTCTGAGAAAACAATTATTCTATTAATTATGAAAAAGCTTGAAAAAATAACCACATTGGGTCAAATTTAAATGTCACATTTTAGTCAAACAAATTTGGTTCATCGCTTTAGAAAAACCAAAAAGCACTGAATATTATTTTTTTCATATTACTCTAATAATTGATCAATACATATGATTTTCAAAAAGTTTTTCAATAGTTATTACATTACTTATTTTGAGGAGATATAAAGGGTAATTTAGTCAAACTACCTTTATGATTATACTATTCAATGATTTTCTTAGAGGGTGTATCAACTATTCAATTATTATACTATTTTTTTTTTATAATTTAAAATAATTGTCAACTTTAGTTTTGAATTCCTAAAACGTTAATTTTACGTTAATTTAATTTGATTAAAATGGCAACTAAAATGGAACGAAGGAAATAATGATGATATTCCTACGATATGAATGACTCAAAAAACATTTTGACATTCTTGTCAATAAATATGTCGATAAACATGTTACATGTTATTTGCCTATGTTAATCTAGCATACTCCTTAAAAAAAAGCTTTAATTAGATTCATATTTTACGAAACAGATCTCTCTAAATTTGAATATTACTATTTTATATAGTTATTTAATATCAAAGGTAGTATGAAAAATAAAATAATTTTTATTAATTTTCTAAAATAGATCAATAAAATGAAATATATATTTTTTTTTATCTAGGTATCAAGTAAAATGAAACAGAGGAAATAGTTACACGTTTATAGCTACCTTTTTTATACAAGTACTTGGAAGCTTCACAAGAAAATTAAAGTTATATAAGGATTTGTATGTTTTGATTCAATAAATTAACAATAATAGTAATTAGTAACTAGCTAACCTTATATATAATTATCTCATATAATATGGATAATCTTTTTACGTCCAACATGAAGATTCTATTTTGTAAAATTTAAAATTACGGGTTCTTTTTAACAAAATACAAACTCATGAATCAAATTTTAAATTTAACAAATTGAAATCACATTTTGGAATTAAAATTCTACCTCGTAGGTGAATTTAGGATTTGAAATCAAAATATCAAATTTGCCAAGAGAGCGCTGCTTTACGTTTGATCCTATATACCCATATAATGTTATGCGTTCTCCACTTTCGAATCTCACAAAGAGAACATGTTTTTACCGGCAAGTGTTAAATTATTTGGTTGACATTAACCTACAAGTCTCAACAAAGTGTACTAGAGCTCGAAATTCTTCAACGTGAAACTCCATCACTGGTATTCAAACTTCTATACAAAATACTCAGCGTATTCTCACAAATAGAGTCTACAAAGGGTAGAGCATACGCAATCTTCAACCCTACCTCATGAATATGGACAGGCAATTTCAAGACACTCGACTCAATTAACACAACAGAAGTCACAAGAAAAGCAATTCAAAATGAAAATAACCTAACAAATGTACATGACCACATACAACAAGCAGAAGCTATAGTTTCTCTTGCATTACACATACTAACAAAAAAAAGTAGAACCATATGGTAAAACAACATAGATTACACAAATCTTAAAGCAACAATACTTTCAAAATTCTTGCCCAACTAAATCTTGTTCCTAATTAGTTGACAAGATAAACTAAAACCTCCTCCTCCCTATCACTACTACTACTACTACTACCTTAAAATTACTTGTAAAACCTTAAACTTCAATCCTCAGAAGCTTTCAGATAAAGATTCTCACCACCATCACCACCTGAGCTTCCGCCGCGTGCTTCAGCAGACATACTACTCCCAATGTCTTGCTTATTTGCGCGGCCAAAGTCATGAGGGAAACCACCACCACTTCCACCACCATGAGGTGATGATTCACTTTGAAGCATGTGATGAAGTCCAGTGCTTCCACCACTGCCAGAGCTCATGCCAAGTTGGCTACTATGCAAGCCTTGTTGTTGAAATGGTGATAATTGAGGCTGTTGTTGTTGTCCATAGAGCATTGAAGAGGATCTTGCAGCCATGAGTTGTTGTGTTGCCATTTGTTGGGCTTGTTGCTGCTGCTGCTGCTGCAGGTAATTGTGTGTTCCAGGCTGCATCATCCCACCAGAAGAGAACTACACAAGTACGTTTCAACAGTTTTTTCAAACAAAGTGGATTCAAGTGTTGTGACCATACAACTTAGATTTAAATAAGAGTAAATGGTAAAAAGACACACCTAAACTATCACCCTCTCACGAGTTTCATACCATAACTATCCATGACTCTATTTACTTCTATTTACCTACCTAAACTATCATCTTATCGCGAGTTAACACACCTAGATGCTGAGTTGCCCGCGCATGTTGTCGATCAAGAACAAATATTTGGTCAACACAGAAACGGAGTAGAGGTTTGTTCTAATACAAATGGAGTGATAGGTAGGTAAAGCGAACAATGGATAGTTTAGGTGTGTTTTAACCATTAACTCTTTAAATAATATACACCATCAGTTTATTTCCACCTGTTGTAGAAGGGTAACATATCTAATTTTTAATATTTCAAATTCCACTTATTACGGAAGCTTACTTGTAGATACCATTAGTGACCTGATAGTGTGAAGAATTACTTATATCGATGATGTATAAAACTTAAACTCTATAATTTAAAGGATATCTAAGTGCATGACTTCTATGTTATCCAAGTACATTACCGGGTTGATGATGATTGATGTGCATGAAAGTATCAAGTCCAAGTTTAGAAGTCTTGTTCGACACCTCTAAAAATCTTCTTGTAAAGTTGTTAGCTAAGAGTGGAGTTCTCTATATTATTAGTGTGCTTCGGGTTTACTTCCATCTTTCGTCCTCTTTGTGCCCTATGATACGTTACTAAGAGCTCAACTTTATCATGACCAAAGGATTAGACGTGTTGAGGATCAGGTGGTACTACTTAGCACAAAGTATGTCAAAAATGAAAATCTATTAACTAAAGAGATATTTAGATAATTACAAGCAGCTCTATTTAATATGCATTGATTGGTAACCTATAATAAATGGTATGTAAAGAACTTCACTCAGTCGGTATATATGACTTAAATCCTTGAGGAAACAATGAACCTTGGATACTTAACCCCAAAAAGCTAAGTGAAAGGTGAGTGTCGTCCAAGACCATATAAAAAGACTACATTTCATTCTCTCAACCAATATAGGACTGTAACAAGATGGCTTTGTTACCTGAGAATGCATGCTAGAAGGTTGAGGCTGTGAATCAGCAATAGCAGCAAGGTACATCAGATTTCGCTGAAGCCTAGCCTGGTTCCTGTGCCACAACAGAAATTAACTTGTTCCATTTTAAAGTGTTTTAATTTGATTGTGTACGAAGTTTAAGAAAGTAAGAGAAGCTTTTGAATCTTGTAATCTCAAACTATAGATAGATAAACACTCAACGGTACCATAATACCTTTCCAATTTTGTGCTCTTAAATGTATTGAACTTTTAAGAGTGACTAAATATAAAGAGTAACATTCATTTTTAAAGAGACTAAAAAGGAAGTACGACGCAAACTGAAAGGAGTGAATAGTTATTTCCCTTCTTTTTTTCAATGTTCAAGAATCAAAAAAAGTTACTGGTGACAGCAAAAAATGTTAATCCAGGATTTTTACGTAGGGGACTAGAGAATCTGTTTACATATAGCATTAATTGAACATTGAAAAAGTCGAGGGTTTATCAGAAACGACATCTCTACTTTCACAAGATAGGGGTAACGTCCGCGTAATAATGCTCTAACTCTTCAAAAATGTCAACAGGTGCGTATCGGATTCTCCAAAGTAGAATATTTTTGGAAAATCCAACACGAGTACGGCATTGAAAGTGAAAAGTCCCCACACACCACTCTTCTTAGATCCCACTAGTAGGATTACACTAGATATGTTGTTTCAAAGAAAAAAATACACTTTACTTACTCTGCACATTCACTGAGTTTCCCAGAGTTCTGGCTCTCAACAATCTTCAGAATAAGTGATTTGTTCTCATCCAAATACTAACATAGAAAAGGAAGAAGAAAAAAAACAGCATAAGTAAATATTATAATAACATCACATGTAATGCCGAAATTCTAATTAAATAACAGTTAAAACAGCAATAGTTACCCTCCTAACTATTCAGTTAGAAAATGTAAGCTAATTCATTATTAGGTACTGTTCAGACAAATCCAATAACTTTTGCTTAGACCTTGTATTTGTATTAAGAAATTTATTAAATATGTATAAATAACTCGGAAACTAAAACTCGTGGCAAATTCAAACACAGACATTAAATCCTAACCCTATTGTGGATACAAGGTTGGTGCTTCGTAATATCACAAGACATAAAGAGCACAGAAGAGGGAAATTACCAAGAAGCACACTAATCATATCTGAAATACTTCACCTTTACTTATTAACATCGCAAAAGGCATTTGATAGGAGCAATAAGTGATTCTTAAACTTTAGTTACATGAACCAACAACAATAACAAACTCAGTTAGTCCCATAAGTGGTTTTTGAATGACCCTCAGGTCAAGTAACGCATATTAGATTTAGTTACATGAACCATTACTTAATTAACCATCCAGAATAACTAAAAGACATGCACTAGTCACCTAGATAACACCACCAAATGTACTGTACTAAAATATTCAAAATCACTTTCCAACAAGAATATATGACCTTTTGTCAAAACATTATATTACTATGACAATTTAAAAGTTAGAACTTTTTAAAAGCCTGCAATTATAATTAAAAATTCAAAATGGACTTTTGACTGCCTTATGACCAATTCTGGAAACTGACTAACTGCATCATAACCCAAACAAAATGCACCTTTGAGAATCTGACAATGAAAATTGAACAAGAAAGTCCTCTACTGTGGAGGCATATTCATGCAAGACTATTTTCCAGAGGACATGATCTTTTACACATTGCATAGAATAAAACGTCCTTTTCAAATCTCTTACGTGTTAAAATGAAGTTCTCTTGCAAAAAGGCGATAAAACTAAAGACCCCCTGAGTGGACGAGAAAGAATGGATTTCTCGGAAAAGCTTGTAAAGGGCAACAAAACCAGATCTCCCTATTTTCTGTGCATTAAGTTCACTTAACAGGAGGGGCACAAACACCATTTGTAGCAGTCTGCAAACTGCATTTCAAAGTGGTTTCTTTTCAGACACTAGATAGCACTTTTCAGCTCAAAGTTTGCTCGACTATTTAGGTGACATCTGACATTAACAAAAGAAACTCAAAAGCTTCTGAAATATATCTCTCCAGTCAATATGCAAAAGTTGTCCAAAAAGTTCAAGAAAGAGAGAAAAAGTGCAGACTAGAAAAAAGTTCAAGAAAGAGAGAAAAAGAGCAGACTAGAACCATAGCTTACATACCTTTACAGCATAAAAAACAAGATGACAACTACTAAAAGCCAAGAATTAGCAACCAAAGTATCCCCTAGCTACCACCTCTAAAAGAACTGCACTAGTATATGTTGAAGTGTCAGCAAAACCTTTAAGAAGATACCTTTTTAAGTAGGATTAATAAAACATGAAAAAAAAATACAATAACTACAAGCCAAGAATAAAGCAAGCAAAGTATCCCCTAGCTACCACCTCAAAACTATAACGTAGTAGTGTGATAATCTTGTCTAAAAGCTTAACCTTAGAGAGAATTTACACATTTATTTACTTAATTATGCGCAAAAAAAGACGCAGAGGAAGACAGACATTAAGTTCACTAAATATCATTAGAGAAACTTCACTCTTACTTGACAATATCAAAAAAGAAAAATGTTTAGGTGATGAATGATAGTTCTAGACCCAAAGCTACTAAATAGTTTCACACACACACTATGAACTTGTGCACCTTCAAAACCTCAAATCCATGCACCTAAATAGCCAAATAGTAATATGAATAGCACCAAACATATGAACCAAGACATTTAAACATTTTAAGTTCACTCATGTTTAAGTGAGTAACCAACTCATCTAAATACTTTGTTGTGGTAAAGAACACAATTTTTTATTTGTTTAATCATCTCTTCCACAGTATACGGTATACATAAAAGCATCTTACTTTAACAAATGCAAAAGAGGGAAGGAAGAAGAGGAAGAAAAATATTACTCCTTATATGTCCCAATTTATGTGACCAGTTCAGATTTCAAGAGTCTAACATTTTAAATTTTACCGTGAATTTGGACATTTTTCTGAAATAAAATTTATATATTTGGAAATTACATAAAAAAAATACTATAAGTTATAATAAATGATAATTCAAAATATTTAAAAGACGTATAAACATATAGCAGTCAAAGATAAATTTGTTTGAACTTCAGAATACGAGGTGACACATAAATTGGGATGAAGGGAGTACAAATACCCTTTTAGTAGAACTTATCAAACATCATTAAAAAAAGAAGAAGATCCCAACTACTAAAAGCCAAGAATAAATAACCCAAGGAAACCTAGCTACCTACCACCTCAAAAGTAACTACACTAGTACCATATCCTTTTCATGATTTCATGGCTCAACACTTGAAATTCTTTTTGATAATAGGTGAAGGTTTGACTCAAACACACAGTTTTATCTTATCAGTGTAACCATTACATCAAAAAGTTCTTTAACGGTTAATAAAGAACACATTTTTAATTGCTTAATCATCTCATCCACAGTATACTGCATGCATAAAAGCATCTCACATTAACAAAAGCAACAGAGGGGGAACAAGAAAACGATTATAAAATATAGATACCCTCTTAGCAGTAGTTATCAAACATCATAAAAAAAGAAGTTTACAACTACTAAAAGCCAAGAATAAACAACCCAAAGAACACTAGCTACCTACCACCTCAAAAATAACTACACTAGTATATCCTTTCCATGATATCATGGCACGTCACAAAAAAAAGTTCTCATCTTTCTCTGTGTGCAACCATTTCAGCTAGAAGCCTCAACTGTTACAAAGAACACAACACCTTTTCATTTGCTTTTAATCATCTCCTCCCCAGTATACATAAAATCTCACATTAACAAAAGCAACAGAAGGGGAAGAAATAGATTACAAAATATAGATACCCTTTTACCAGAACTTATCAAACAACATAAACAAAAAAAAATCACAAACTACTAAAAGCCAAGAATAAACAACCAAAGTATCCTTTCCATGTTATCATGGCTTATCACAGAAAGAAGTTTCATCTTTCTCTGTGAGCAACCATTACATCAGGAAGCTGTAAAAGTTATAAAGAAAACATTTTCATTTGCTTAATCATCTCTTCCATAGTATACTTAAAAGTATCTCACATTAACAAAAGCAACATAAGAGTAAGAAAAAGATACCCTTTTACCAGTACTTATCAAACAACACACAAAAATACTAAAAGCCAAGAATATACAACCAAAGTCAAGAAGCTGTAAAAGGTTATAAAGATCACATTTTATTTGATTAATCATCTCTGCACAAACAGTATACTGTACACACAAGAAAAGCATCAACAGGGTAAATGGCAGATTTTCAAGAATTGAAAAAAAAAAAAAAAAAAAAGACCTGTTGAATATGGTCAGTAGTGACGTTCGTTGGATAGTAAGCTGCCATCATGGGCTGCATCTGCATCAGGTGCTGCTGCATATTTTTTGCTCCTCTTTTTATACCCTCCAAACAAAAAACACACACTAAAACACACACACAAAGGGGGTTTTAAATGCAAAGTTTCAATCTTTATCAGTTTTTCTGTGAAGGGGGTACGGGGGTAACGGGGGCAGAGAAATCAAGGCAAGTGCAAAAAGGAAATGGACCCTCTTTTTTTATTTTCTTCTTCTGTTCACAACCTCACTTGACCTGTATAGCGACACTCAAATACACAGCAATGGCAATTAATGGGATATTGACAGTACGTAGGAAGAAAAAAAAGATATAACAGAGCTCTGGGGTACATCAGTTTTGTACTCACAGTGTTGGTGGGGGTGGGGTAAGGGGTGGGGGGTGAGTGAAAGAGAATCTTAATTCTTGTGGGCAAGAAGCCATTAATAAAGGCTGGAGAGAAGTAAAATGTTTTACCTACATTGGGGTTTGGACCAATTTTTTCATATTTTTTTTAACTTTTATCATCAGTCACTACCATTAATTTATTGTGGGCAAAACCAAGTACTTTCTTGATTTTATGTGATTTGTGTGTCACCTTCTATGAAAGAACTATAGTTAAAAAGCATTTTTTATAATATATAAATATGTTTTTTAATTTGATCGTTCTATTTAATTTTAGAAAGATTTTATTATTTCTTCAATAATTTTTAACCTCTAGTGAACCTCTTGTAAGTATTCGAGCTCAGATGTACCATATAATTTGTCAGTTAAAGATATGTGTATCTTATTCAACTTTATGATATTTTTTTTTAGAAGAACAACAATAATAAATTCATTGATATCTCGGAAAGTGAAGTCCGGGGATGATATAATCTATGTAGATTTTAGTGAGATTTGTTTATGAATGATCCTCGATTAAAGCAAATCAAAGTAATAATTAAAAAAAAACATGACAACTAAATAATAAAGTAATATGAGAATATATGCAAAAAATCTTAACAATAAAATACAATCACTTAAACACAACAAAATAAACCACATATGATAATGACAAATCCAACACCAACAACTACATGAATATACTAATAATACGATCAACACAGAGCTCTAAACTCTCACCTAATCAAAGACATGAATAAGCTAGTAATAACAAAAACTCCCAATTATCTATACCCCCTCTTCTATTCTTATCTGCGACCGTCATAACTTCTTATCTAAAAATCATATCTTCCATTAATTGAAAATATATCATATCTTGCCTAATCTAATATCTCCAATACTTCAAAAAAGAATTATTGTACATTGAAAATTTACCCCACCCCACCACTTACCCCCACCCCTACCCTAGGGCTAAAAAAGTTGTCACGTGACAGATGATGATAAAATAAAAGGTTGTACACGATTATCCATGAAGGACAGAGAGACAATTCCTCCTTTCTACATTGGGCTTTGGGCCCCATATTAGCGCTCCGGTCCAAACTCTCTGCCCATTGGCCCACAGCCCATTTATTTAATTACTCAGATGACGTCATCTCTTCCCTATATTCAAGAAATTCGCTCCTCGCTATAACCAAAACAATTTAATAATTAAAATCTCTTCTTCACAAGGTTATATTTTATTTTATTTTATTTTTAATTTTATTTGATAAGAAAATAAAATAATAAATGAATTTTACTAGGTGTTTAGTTATACTTCATTGTGAAAATAGAGAAAAAAAAGTAATTTATGTTTATAAAATTAAAATTAAAATTAAAATTGTGTTTGATATAAAAAAAATACTTCTTTGCTTTTTTTTTAATGAATGGAGTAACAAACATGGATTACGGTGCAGTAATAGAACTGTTTCATTCTTAATTAAAAATTTTGAATTTAAGTTTTGAATATCAAAAGAAAAATTATTAGAAACGTCATTTCTAAATGAACTCTATAGTGTACGATCTGAATTTAATCGAGATTTCAAGACCTTAGAACATCAAATGGAAAATAAAAAAATGAATGGAGTAATTAAAAAGAGCAGGACAGACTTCTTGTGAGCCCCACACCTTTGGAGTCATTTTTATGTTTTATTTTTGTTTTGAGGTTGGTGTTAAGACATGTGTTCAAAGTTTTGATATGTGTGCTTGCATTTTGGTCCTACTTAAGGTTTGTTATTAGCTTGTAGGTGAGTTATAATGGGTTGTTTGGTACATGTTTAGAATTATTTAATTATTAGTAATATTAAAATTAATTATGAGTGAATTTATATATAGTATTTTATGTAAATATTAATTATGTAGGAATTAGTTATTCATGTATTAATTATATATGTATTAATTATTTTACATTCTATAACAACAAGAAATTCAATATAATCCCACAAAATAGGGTGTGAAAGTTATTTCATATTCTATCATGTATAAAATAATACATAGATTTCCTCATAACTGCTTACATATATATTAATTATGTGGATTTTTAAATTGTCAACTAAACAACGTATTAATTTTATACATGAATAACGTATTTTCTATTTACCTACTAAACATCATATAAGTTATGCGAAAATTAATATACGAATAATTTTTTCTTATCCAGCTACCAATCAACCTTTAAATATATTAAATTTTTCGTAAGTAATATTATGTTTAGTAATGTGTTATGAGGTAAGTTATTTATACATAAAATTAATAATTTATTGGGTTGTAATTTAGAATTTCGTATAACTACTACATTAAATTATGATGGAATCTATGTATTATTTTGTACAGGAAAAAAGGTGGAATAGCTAATACACGTATAACTAATTTCTGCATAGCTAATTAATACATTCATAGATAAATACATAAATTTTATCATAACTAATATCTACATTATTAATATTTGCATAACTCTTGTCGACTATCAAACGATCCCTTAGAGCTCATTTGGTTGGGGAACAAATTATCTCGAGATTATTTATTTCAGAATTGTTATCTCACCTTCAATATGGATGAAAATAACATTACAATTCCAAAATAACTAATTCAAATATAAATTATTTTGTAATTTTATCCCAATTAAATATAGAACAAAAAATTATTCTAAAATTAATTCCAAAATTAATTTTTCATTCTCTCGGTTGAACAAGTCCTAAGTATTATGTATGAAGTTGACGACCTTATGCATTGTAGGGTTATTTTAAGTTAAAGGGAAAATGCATCATATTTTAAAGAATTAATAATTGAAAACGCATTCAATACAGCTCACTTTTATAAATTTTATATCTCAATTATACTTTATTTCATTTATTACTTAAATTGTCACTCTTTTTATATTAAAATATGTCTTGATGCTGAATTAACTTCTAGTCATTTATGCATTGATTTTAAATATTTGGTCAGAAATTATAGGTTCTTTCTTAATACTTTTTTAGAAATTGATGAATAGAGCTTTCTAGTTTGACATGGTGTCGTAGGGTTTAAAGGAGATGGTGGGAGAAAGAAAGAAAGAACGATAAAAGAGTAATTTTATTTAAACTATGTGTGTGTATTCACCACACAATAAAGATCTCGGTGTAACCAATAAGGGTTGTGGTGGAGTGGTAAATACTCCTGCATCCTTAACCTAAAGTCTTGTGCTCGAGTCCCCTTGGTACGAAATTCCTTTTGCTAGGAAACGCTTTACTTCCCAATGTAGAACTATCTGACGCGGATTCGAATTTAGTCAAATTTCAACATAGGTATCAGACATCAGATGAAAAAAATGTAAATATTATGCTCTATAATAGTTTGTGGTGATATGACTCCAAAAAGGGAAAAGTGTGTAGTTAAAGACAAGTAAGTTAAAGATCAATCAAGTTCTTTTTTTTTAATCTAAAACACCTACGCCCTAGAACGATACAATAACAAGACCTTGTTCATGAATGAAAGATGCTCAAAATAGAAAAAAAAACTAGAGAATAACTAACTAACTTTAAATAATTAAAAATCTCAAAATCATAAATTTTAAATTCTGAATATGTTACCGACAAATAGTCATTTCTACCCTTCTCATAACCTTTTGATCATTTGGTCAAGTGAATGGTGACAATCCAACACTAGGTCAAAAAAAAAAAAACAGTACATGTCAACTTATGATGAATACATGAGCTTGTTGGGTGTTAGGTGGTAGTATTGGGTCTTGCCTTGATGAGAGGACGTTTGTTTGGATTTTACCAACATATCATATCTCTCTCTTTGTTTTCAAATATGCCATTGGATGGTGGGGGATATATATATATATGTAGGGTCTATATTCTTATCAATTATGAAAGAATGTAAAAGGGAACAAGAGAGAAATTTAGCGAACAATCATTTTATTCAATAGTAGAACTCAAAGCGCGCTATTGCATGAAAGATTAGAAAGTTTTGCTTATGTTATCAATTTCAAGCTCAGATAAAGAAGAAGGTCGTATTAGTCCGATAACTAGTATCGCGAATCTCATCTCTCTCCTAACATCAAGATAGGGTGCCTTCATCACTCTCCATCTCTCTCTTTTATCTCAATCATTTGATAATATTCGAAATTAACTAAGATGTGCAAACTTACTCACATTATTATATCAGTGTTTAGAGTTTGAACAAAGGAGGATGATTGGAGTACAGTGACAACCAACATAAAACTTGTAAATTCATAATGAATTGGAATTTACTTATCAAATTAATTTAAATTTTTACAATAGGAAACTTACTTTCCCGTTTCACTTTGCTTGATATTATTTTATTACTAGTCAATTTAAAAAGAATGATAAATTTCTTCATTTTCTCAACGAGAAACTCTTATAAATACACAAAGTATGTATAAAGTATGCGGTTTTAACACTCTTAATTAGTAAAATAGGGTCCATACCAAAACTTGAACTCAAAACTTTTAATTAAGAATAGGTTTTTTTATAAGAAAAAAAAATATTCCACTGCACCTTTTGATGGTCGTTTTGTGGATTGTTTGATACGTGGATAAGGATAATAATTTTAAAATAAAATTTAAAATTAATATCATTCCATATTTGTTTGAAGTATTAGCTAATTTCAGTCGAAATTATTTTATCTCATCATTTATATTAAAATGATGAAATTATTATTTTATATAAAAAATGAGAAAAAAATAATATTATGAAATATCTTTATTTATTCTATTCGGCTTGTGAAACGACCCCTATAGTTTGTCCATAGATAATGTTTGGAATATTTATGATTTCATACTTTGATCTATTATTTCAACTTTAATTTGAAATTTGGAAACTTTGTTACAAAAGTATTTTAAGTGAATTGGAATTATTTCTTTTATGTCTTTTTCTCCATTTATTTCTTCATTATTACTCTTTTCAGTATGAATAATGTAACTCACTGTTTAGTTTTTTATTGCAAGAATATTGCCAGTTTCTCACTTGGCTATTTTTTTAATGTTCAGAAAAGTACCCCATTAATTAGTTAGAGTGTGACAACAACTGATGAAAATAAAAAAGTTGTTGACCAAGAGAAAGTTCTGTCACTATCTTTAAAAATAAAATGTGATATTTTTAAAAAAAAAAACGTTGAAAAATATATTTAAAAATTAAAATTGTGTTTGATATATATTTAATTAAAAGAAGTTAAATTTGAAAAAAAAGAGATTAAAATCATTTATTATACTTAAAACTCATCTTTAAAAAAATCAAAAAGTTTAATTCATGTATAATTAAGGATTCGTTTGGAAAGCCGCTCTGATAATTGAATTTAGATGTAAAATTTTAAAGTTTACAAGAATTTACTATTGCTTGTAAATACTTAAGAATTGATTCTTACAATTTTTTTTCTTCTAAATATCAGCTAAGCATATATCAAAATCAATGCCATGAGAATAGGCTCTGGAATTTGGTTACTTCCTTGAAGGATTTCCACTATTAACACTTAATTTTGTAAGTTTGTCCTTTATTTTCTTACTTAAATCGCGCGATAAATTTTGATCGTTGAAGTTTAGTGTCATGACCCAAAATGGGTCATTAGTGACACCCACACTTAACCTCCTGGGTGGGAGAACCAACGATACAAACCCCAATTAATAACAATAATGCGGAAGCTTAAATAAATACGTTTTCCCCAAAATCTAAAAGTCATCACATGAAGGACATCTAAATTCTAAAACTAAGTCTCGAATTATCAAACACCAAATAAATAACATAACGTATCCGAAAACTAAGGACACCATGCCATGACAAGAGATCCCATCGCCAGCTAGAAGGATAGCTCACCCTGAAATCTTATGAACTGGAGACTGACTTGAGCTGAGGTCGAGTCGAAGTCGGTGGAACACTCGCTGCACCCCACAAAATAAAACAAGAAAAGATACAAGTAGGGGTCAGTACAGGACAACATGTACTGAGTGGTATAATCGGCCGACTCAAAATAGGAATCAATATGCTATAAGTAATAGCGGGAAATCAACCGTAACACTTAACAGGTGGCAACCAACAAGATCAAGATCAAGTGACAACACAATGAACAATTTCATAACCAATCAACAATATTAAGATCACACATGAGGACTCAAGCCTCCATATCACACCCTTTTGGAAAATGAGTTATTGGAGATTGGGTAGTATTAAGTCATTTTAATTTATTTTTCTTTAATATTACCGTGTCGGAACGTGACACCCGATCCAAATATACCGTGTCGGAACGTGACACCCGATCCAAATATACCGTGTCAGAACGTGACACCCGATTCAAATATACCGTGTCGGAATGTGACACCGATCCAAATATACCGTGTCGGAACGTGACACCCGATCCAAATATACCGTATCAGAACGTGACACCCGATCCAAATATACTGTGTCGGAACGTGACACCCGATCCAAATATAATTAATTTATCATTCTTCATGATTATATTTTACTTCATTAACAATATTTCATCAAACATTCTTTATTCAAGGCACCATTTTTTATAGGACAAATTCAAGATTATGAATTTCATGGCCTCGGGATTTCAGACCAATCACAACAACATATTAACCATCCAAATCACAACAATTAAATGCATAGTAAACTTCACACATTACTCAATGAATATCAATCACTATTAAGAGTCTATCTATGATATAGAATAAAAACCATAACCTACCTCAATCGAAGAACCAAAGTAAAATAAGTTAATCCACCAATGTCTTTCCCCTTCTTCAATGCCTCAGACCAATCTCAATCTATCAAATATATAATATTTATAAGTAAACTAATCCGTAAACACCAATATTATATATATGTTTAACCTAGCCCATTAACTCACTCAATTCTATAAACACGTTTCTAATTTTGATGTTACTTAACATGTCAACTCTCATATTTTATGAATTTCAAAATTAGGGTTAAACCTTAATTAAATTAAATAATCACTTTAAAACTTGAGCCTCTGGTAATGCTTTCGAATTATCAAAATATGTCCAAATACATAATTTTCATAAGAATACGAATCCAATGACACCCATATAGCTATATTTATTTTCGGATAAAAAATTAGGTCAAAAAGTCATTCCGAGTCATTGAAGTCAAATTTGAAATTTTCTTTCCGATTATGTTCACTCATGATAAAATAAATTCACATGTCAAATTTCAGCTAAAACGGATCGTTATTCGACCCCCAAATCAAGATTTTATGTGAAGAACCCTAGGGTCATATTTCCTTATTTTAGCATTATTTCTCCACCAATATACCATAAAAATATGTTTATAATTGCATAAAAATTTAATGGAAAGGATGAAAATAATTACCTTGATGCTTTGGAATGAAAATCCTTATTTTTCTCTTCTCCTTTATTTTTCTTTTCTCCTTTCTTTTCTTTCTTCCTCCATATTTTTTTTCCAGCTTCTGCATTCTGCGTCGCTGTTCTCTTCTCTTTTTTTTTCTTTTTTTTTTAAAACTAATTATGTATAAAAAAATTATAAACCCTATCCTTTTCCTTTAATAATTGGTATATAGTATTAATTAAATTAACACTTTAACCCATTAATTTAATTAGTTATTTAAATTCACCCCTCAACTAAATAATCATAGTTATTGAATAATCCAAAATACCCATTAAAAATTTACGGGATGAGTCTTTTATGAAATAAAAAGCTCTAGTTCTCAAAACGACCTAATGGGTCATTACATTTAAGCACTTCAAAAAATAAATAATTCTTTCAATCTAATATATTATAACTATAAAAGATTATATAGTAGGATATAAGTGTTTTTTCATCTTTAATCAAATATCTCGAATTAAAACACACAAAATAAAAGTCTTTGGTGAGAAGTGTGTGTTTTATCCCAAACTGAAATTTTCATGTGAGAATCCAAATTAAATTAGACATGGGGTAAGAAATGGTTGTCACCTTTTGTTTTACATCCTTTATGTTATTTTAACTTAATATAAGTAGTTCATTTTTTCTTTATCTTATTGTTTATAGTATGTTTTTGTGTATCAAATGTATTTTATACTTTTGATATTAATAGCGAAATTTATTTATTGCATTTATTTTTCTTTCTTAATTTTTAGTGGATAGTGATTTATCATGTTCCTCTTTAAGTATATTTTATATTTTAAAATTAATTAAATAATATTCTGAAAATCTTTTATATTAATATTAAAACATAAACACTATATATTTTTTTAATCTATATAACATTTATTATTATTTAACGCAATGCACACATTCAAAACGCGTACACTTAACTAGTTATTAAAAATATATAACAACAAAATAACTGATACGAAGCAAATAAAGCAAAGAAATTATAAAACATATCGAATAATAAGAGATTGTGTGATTACTAAGTAATACTGCTAATAGGAGAAGAGGAGAGGAAAATGCTAGCCTCTATTTTCTTCACATAAAGTGCGACAACACTCAATTACCTATTGAGGGTCGTTTGATTTGAAGATAAATTATGATGAATTTTTTTTATTGTAATTGGATATTCTGGTATTATTTCTTGCCGAATATTTGATTTATTGTATTAAAAATAATATGCATTGGATAATTTCTAAGAATAAGTTGTTTGTTTATAAAAATATTTCCACAAGTGAAAAATAATGTATAAAAAGAGTTTGAAGGGGTAATTTTATCATTTTAACTATTTTATTTCAAAATAAGTTATACCGGAATAACTATTCTAACCAGAAACAAAAATAACTTATCCCAATATTAATTATTAATCTTGGGTTAAACGATCTCACACTTTGTAACCACCTCTCAAACCTCCTTATTGGGTACATCCACATGTCATTTCTTTTTATGTTAACATAATTCATAAATATGCCTTTATAACTTTGTTTCAGTTGATATCTATATTCTTCAATTTTGGATGCGCACAAATAAATTCTTAAATTTTATAAAATTGAACAAATAGGCACACATGTCTTACATGACAATTTTCGTAAGATACATTTGAACTGATTTGTATTATGCCATATAGGACATATATTATGTCATGTAGGGAGCGTGTCTCGACTTATTCAACTTTATACAAATTTAAGTGTTTACTTGTATAAATTCAAAGCTAGAGAACATAAATAACACCTAAAGCAAAATTAAAAAAACATTTTTATATTATAACCTCACATGTTTGAACCATTTTGATTTCGTTTTTCTCATTTTATTCCATCACAAGTATTTTAAGACGGAGGAAATATGAATGTGGGTCCAAACATTGGGGTCGTACCTCATTGAAGTGGGTGCCAATTAAATGTAGCAAAAATTGAAAGAAAAGAGGAGTTAGAGGTTCTGAATTTGCAAAGCTCAAAAAATTGAATTTGACACTTGTGACAGCTAAGAGAAAGATTGATGAATTTTGGAAAGAAAATTATACTTCCTCCCTCTCAAATCATTTCGAGTTGGAAGTGTTTGTAGCTTTTAAAAACACTCCAAAATGATGTACAAAACATCCCATGTTATCAAGGTTTGAATAAGGGTCACACTCTAAAGAATATGATATAGACAGTTTATTTTAATATAAATATTAATGTTTATTTTCGCTATTCAAATCGGTAACCTATATGATAAAATGAGAAAATATTTTTTTTTATTTTAATTTGTTTGTCTGGTTTGACTTAACATTGAGTTTTTAAAAATAAAAAATACTTTTGAATCATGTAATCTTAAATTAAAAATATGTAAAATGCTCCAAAATATTCTTTAATCTTGTGTTCTTAAATAAGACACATGAAAAGTTGAAATTGAAGAACTTTAAAAAAAGAAAGTGACATTTTTTTCTAAATTGACTAAAAAAAGTAGATCAAATGAATTGAAATAACAACAACAACAACATACCCAGGGTAATCCCTCTAGGTAAGGTCGGGAGGATAAAATGTACGCAGACTTTACCACGATTTTGGGGAGACAGAAAGGCTATTTTCGAAAAACCCTCAACTCAAATGCATCAAACTTGCGCAAATGAAGAAGAAGACAATGAAAAACATAATCGATAATCAAATGAATTGAAATAGAAACAGTGATTAATATTATCATGAACTTCTAAAATAACAAATAATTTAAAATAATAAAAAATTACTATACATAATTTGAGGAGGAGAGTAGGTTTTGAATGGAGGAACATGACAAACTTCACATGTTCCTTTTATTTAAGTCTGCTTGAATAGTAATGTGTCAAATGGACTTTCTATTTTCATGTATATGACCCATATGGCATTTTGCCCTTTCAGCCTGCCTTGTTATTGGCAAAATGTGTTTTGTGTACTTCTCTAGGTTCTTTAGAGCTCTCTCTGTATTTGCCATGTGACTTGGTTAAAAAAAGAAGGGTCATTTCAATGTAGTACACTTCTTGCAGAGTGGACTTTCAAAGTTGTAGTACAGAGACCATAGACATTTTTTGTTCATATTTATTTTAAGACTCGATTAATTAAGATTCATATTTTGAAAAATAAAGTGTTTTCTTTTAAAAATAAGTCGAAAAACCTCTGTGACGAACTTCAACCCCTTCGAGTTGTCTAATGGTTAACAACCTTTGATCCCCCACCACACCATTGTGACAAGTCGACACAAGGGAGCTTGCCCATCAGCCTACTTTAATTTATCAAGAGGTGATAGGATCATGACGATACTTATAGCTAATAGTAATAATAAATTAAGGAGTATTTATTGCTCAATCATAATCTTTTGTTGTCATCATAAATATTTGTGTGTATCTCATTTAGTATTTGCTTTGAGATCAGACTAATAAGGATTCATAGTAGAAAATCTCACTTAAAAGAACGAATAAAGGCGGCTCACTCATTTTATTGTAAGCAACTTATTAGAGGAGGAGAAATTTGGATACCGACTATATATATACACATGAGTGAGTAGAGAGGTAAAAAAAGTTATGAATTCGGCAAAATTCAATGATTTTAGTTTAAACCTTCTATTTTCATCGAGAAATTCAGTTAATATGTATAAATAATATATTTCGAACCTAATAAATACATTAAACTTTTGAATTCGCCTCTAAATTATACATCATTCTTGAACAATAAAGAGACAACAAAACGAAATTCAAGTGAATATATATGAATTGTGAAGTATTCAAAGTGATGAACCTTTCATTGTGGGGAAATAAGGAAAGAAACAGAAAAAGCATGACAAATGATAGGCCCAATGTTATGGTTGGCCTTCAAATTGCTTCTCCTGGCCCAACATAGACCAAAATGAAAGAAAAACTATAGGTTTATACTAGGAGAAGTGCACAAAATAGTTTAAGAAGTTATTTAAATTTTGATAAATTTGTACTAAATAACTACTTCCTCCGTTTCATATTATTTATCATATTTTTTCCTTTATACATCTTTTAAAAAAATCATAAATAAGTGTTTTAACTAATTTACTCTTAACTCTTTTAATTGTAATCAATTTTGTTTTAACTCTTTTAATTGTAATCAATTTTGTTTACTTTCAAAAACAATAAAATTTAAGGGCAAAATGAAAAAAACTAATTAATTCTATTTTACAACAACACTAACATATTAATTGAAATCCCACAAATAGAATTTGGAGAGATTGGTGCGTACGCAGCCTTACGCTACCTTGTGAATGTAGATAGTTTGTTTCTGATAGATCCTCAGTTCAAATAAGCATATCAAATATCAAGTATGTAAAACAAATACAGTGAAGCCATGCTAAAAACAACTTATAAGAAGATAACAAGTAGCAACACTAATTAATATGACAATTAAAGTAAAGGAAATAACATTTACTGACAAGAGAATTGGATAACGCTCGACTACCTATTAACTTTCTACCATAATCCTCAATCTTCATGTCTTCCTATATAGGGTCATCTCCTTAGCAAGCTGCAAGTATATCATGTCCAGTCTAATCACATTTTTTCAAGACTTCTTCGGCGTACCTCTACCTTTTCTGATATCCACAATAGCCAACCTCTCACTCATGTTTACTGGGGCATCCATGGATCTTCCCCTCACATGTCCAAATCATCTCAATTTTGTCTCCATCATCTTATCCACCGCAAAGATCACTTACACCTTGCCTCGAATAACTTTATGCCTGATCATATCTCTCCTAATATGCATACATTCTTAACTAACTAACACTCCACCCTATACAACATAACTGGTTTAACCATCACTTTATAAAACCTACCTTTAAGGCTTGGTGACACATTCTTACAATATAAGACTAGATGCTAACTTTCATTTCATCCACCCCGATCCAATACTATGTGTAACATCATCGTCAATCTCCCCAATTCCTTGAATTATAGACCCCAAATACTTGAAAATTTCTTCCTTGAGGATGACTTGTAGATTAATCTTTACTTTTAAATCTACCACGTGGATTACGCCACTGGAATTTGCACTTCAAATATTCCTTCTTAGTCTTACTCAACTTGAATCCTTTTGACTCCAAGGTCTATCTCCAAATCTCCATCTTATCGTTAACTCTGTAACATGTCTCGTCAATCAAAATTATATCATTGACAAATAACATACATTATGACAACTCTTATATACATCTCTAATACATAATTATACATTATATACGCACAATTATCCACCGTTTAAATAATATCGATATATTACATATAAATACGACCCTTTTTGTCAACATGTTCACATAAAAAATCCAAGAAGAGAAAGTGGAAAAAAAATTAAAAAGAGAAAAAAAAATATAAGAAGAAAATAAATTAAAAACTCATTCTTCACCAAGCTAGAAAAACCTAAAGACACAAGGTCACAAACCGTTAAAACCTGTAAGTTCTCCATTGAACTGAAGCAAATCTCTTACGAAAAAAATCTATTTGTTTTCAAAATTCCTCTCCTTTTCTCTCCCACAGATGCAAATTTATTGAATTTCTCATTTACCTAATAAATTTTTTTAATTCAAGATGAAGATTGTTCGCAGAGACCTTGTTCCTGATGGCCCTGGTAGCGTAAAGGTAATCTTTTTTTTTTCTCTTTAATTGTCTTAATTTCAGTAAATTCGAGTAATTTTCGTGATTTTTTGAAACCCCAGATGAAGAAAACGATCAAATTGATTCGGTATTTTTTATTTTTTATTTTCTTGTATTATACAGATAATTCCAGAAGAACCTGACGATTTATGGGTTTCCTATAATTTGATAGCTGAAGGTGATACTGTCTTAGCTGTTACTGTCAGGTACTGCAATTTTGCTCAATTTCAATACTGTGATGTCTTGGTATTTTTTGGGGATAAATTAGTAATTTTTATTCGTGTGAATCGGGGAATTTTCCGAATACAAGATGTGTACAAAAGGTAGAGAATTTGTAGAAAAAACATGTTTTTTTTTATAAGAAGTATCTAGTTTATACTGCTCCCTCCGTTTCGATTGGTTTGTCTGGTTTTGATGTTGAGTTTAAGAAAGTAAAGAACTACTTTTGAATTTTGTGGTCTTAAACTAAAGATACGCGAGATGTTCTAAAATGTCCTTTGATCTTGTGGTCTTAAATATGCCGTGGAAAGTTGGTATTAAAGAGTTTTGTTTTGGTACAAGGTATTAAAGAGTTGCCAAATAAGAAAAGAGGCATTGTTTTTGAAACGGACTAAAAAGCAAAGTAAGATAAACGGAGGGAATATTTGGTATCTCATAGGTGGTACAAGAATTTATTAACATGCTAGTCTCTTGCCTAATTATGATTTAATCATGAAAGATGGAATCTTTATGTTGAATGAACTCTTGAATATAGGTGTAAGTTGATAATTAGGTCCAACTTCAGTTCATTCGAAAACTTGAAGCTTCTCACTTTGTTTGTAGCTACATAGTCGATTCTCTACACTTGTTAATTTGAACCATGTTTCTCATCCTGTTGAGTTGATTAAAAATTATGTTTTTTGGGATGAACATATTAATTGCTCTTGTTCTCCAAATGTCGATTTTTTCCGTCAACTTTGTTGTTTTACTCATTGATTAGCTAATTCTTAAATAGTGTTATCTTATCTTGAAAATGTAGTGTTTTATGATTTGCGAAAGTAACCTATAGATAGTTAGACTCTAATTACGGGTTGTGTTAAATTGTAGTTAAATTTGTCTAGATTGGCATGAGGAGAGTTTGTATGGAGTAACATGGTCAGTGAGGATTCATAGATCCGATCCCAACTTGCTTGGGCTGAGGCGTTGTTGTTATTGTTCTATGCTGAAATTGTGAATGACAATGTAACTAGAAGGAAATTGGATTTTGAGCATAGTGTGAGTCTTCACTGATTGCACAGGTTGATAATAGTATAGTTATATTTGTTGCTTAAAGTTTATAGTGAAAACTCATTTCTAATGGTGAGAGCAACTATCTTTTGCCAATTATGCTATGTGGGTCTTTGCTGATTGTGAACACGATTTTGCTTATCACGACACAACCTACTAGAAGCTGGTTGATTTTTGCTTGTAATTTCTTGTAGGAAGGTCCTAAGGGAAGCTGCTTCTGGGGGAAGAGATGCTGAACGAGTGAAATTGAAATTGGAAATTAAAGTTGAGGTAAGGATATATTTAACATCCAGCATCATTCAGTTGTGAGGTGTGGGCCTTGGTTAGAACTTTGTCTTGGCTTCCAGCACAAGGCATTTTAAGAGAAATTGAAAGAAAACTTTGAAATCAATTAACTATAGAGAAGAATCTACTAAGGATGGAGAGGAGACTTTTCTCTGTCTTCCTTTTCCAATGTGGCTGAGATGAAGGATTTTTAATTAGGTTGATGAATTTTGAGGATACCAATACAACCTGTGTATGAAGTATACATGATAGATTGTCACATAACAATGCTCCATTTTCAACGAATCTCAATAAAGGCGACATTGATAATATTGTTACCATAGTAATGATAATAATTGTAATATGACTGGAAAGTAGGAAATAGATAGTGTTCTTTCTAGGGTGTTTTCATTTGAGGATATTCCATTCCAATGTTGTATAATATAATTAATTTGGTGTTTTAGAATGTTGAGTATGACAAAGAAGGTTCTGCCTTGCGTATTCGTGGGAAGAATATTCTGGAGAATGAACATGTAAAGGTGTGTATTCTTCAACTAAATCCTTTTGGATAAATTCCTTGCTTTGATGCTGCAACAAAAATCTCTAATTATTTTATTGCAGATAGGGGCCTTTCACACTCTGGAAATTGAGCAACACAGACCATTTGTGCTAAGAAAGGTACAACGCTGCCTTTTGATTTTTTCCCACCTATCAGTCTGTGTTTTCTTTTAAGAGGTCTATTATTTGCACTTCAAAAGCTATCAAGCTGGTGGTATATTTTCTTTAGGATTGCAGCTCTAACAAGTAAAAAAAATCTATAAAGTTATCCATGACATTTACATTATTATTATAAAACCAATGAAATAAAAAAGAAGAGAACAAGTTACCTTTTTTAATAACTTTGGTATCCGGGTCAGCTTGCGTGCACCTCGACCAATCCACGGGGTACCTGCTACCTCCCATCAACGCAGTTACCTCCTACTAGGTAACTCTTTCCATCAAGGTTTAAACAAATGAGAAGAAATTACCTAGTTCTTTTCACCTCCGCTGGGATGTGAAGCTAAGATCTCATGACTCTCAACCCACTTCATTAACCGCTAGACCATACCTTGGGTGCAGTTACTTAAGCAACTAAAATTTTCATTTGTCTGCCACTGGCACCCCTTCGAGGCATCTCTTATTCCTGTCCTTTGTCATAGTTCATACCTTGCAAAAAAGGTGTACATACAATCTTCCTTTCTGTCTCTAGATGGAACAACCCTTCTACATTAATGATGATTCCACCCTGGTTATAGTGGTAAACAATTCCATGCCAAATAACCCAAGAAATAGCTACACATTTTTCAGCACACGCCAGAAAAGCACACCCCAAGTATATTGTCATTGATTTCTCATAAACAAGTGTACAATGGTTCAAAAATTTCCTGAAGGCGTCACTGCTTATAGGAAATTGAAGGAGTATTCCAATCGAAATATAAACGCCTATAAATGTTTAAGCTAAGAATTACAGGTGAACTTGAAATTATGTGGATCGGGTACAGGCCGAATGAAATTTGCCATAATTTCTTTTGCTGCTAGATATATTACTTAAAGGGTATACACTTATCAAACGAAAATTTCTTAGAAGGTATGCATGCTTTTGTTTACATATAATCCTATTTATGTATGCACACTAATTATTTTGTATTTCTTAGCATAGTAGTGATTCAAAGTGATCATTCTTTTCCTATGTCATCATCCTTACTGTTTTTATATGTTCTTTTGTTTAGCAAATTTATGAGCATCTTGTTTGTTTCAATCTTAGTCTTACCTGAACAGAGTTGCTTTATACGAAAGTATATTTGTTCTGACTTGGATTATCTAATTTAGGTGATCTGGGACTCACTGGCACGGGAGGTTCTTCGTCAAGCTTCTGGTATTTTTCACACTGCACTCAAATAAAATTATATTTTTATTTGTTCAAGTGTTGCCATTAACATTATCTGCAATGTTAGGTGTTTTAGTTCATAGCCGAACTTTTCGTCCATAACTTATCAAGTTTTATAACATGTAGATGCTTCTTTTTAGTGCATGGATACATTAATAGTCAATTGACATGATTGTGAAAACCCTTTATAGGTGCATTATTCTCAGATAGATTGTTTCAGTCTAGGTGTGTTTTAGCCCTTATTTTACAGAGGTTTTCTTCTCCACTCATATAGTGGCAGTGAGAACATGATTATTCGCTGCAATTTCGTGTGCGTTATAGAGTACTGTTGAACTGATGAGAAGTTCCCCTATATAATTGTTGATATTTCAGTTGTATTGCTTCTAACATGGATATATGTTTTTGTACTGCTATTAGAGTTACCGTTTCATTATGCTGAATATGGTTTTCCATTTTGATGATTTAGATCCATCTGCGAGCGCTGATCTGGCTGTGGTTTTGATGCAAGAAGGATTGGCACACATACTTCTTATTGGTAAAAGGTAAGCTTGACAATCTCATAGTCCTTTGAATACAAGTTTTAAACAGATTTTGAGCATCTCCTTTTCTTGTATTTAAACAACATGTAATACTTTAAAAGGTGAATGATTAGGTCAGAATTTCTATTGCGGACTTATATGTTAAGGCCGAGTTAACTAGATTGTATGGCATAATTTAGCCTTATGTACTAGTTACTGTTGTCTGAACAGCGTGACTATTACCCGTTCTCGTATAGAGACTTCTATACCGCGCAAGCATGGACCAGCTATTGCAGGTTATGATAAGGTATGTCTCCTTTTGTTTCAGCTTTTATATAATTTAATTATTTTGAACATGAGGTCTCAGTGAATTGAGTTCTTAACTTTGATTTGCAGGCGTTAAATAAATTCTTTGACAATGTTCTACAGGTAGACTTTTGCCAACTTTCTTGATGTTGCTTTATGTCCATAAGCAATATGTTACTGGTTCTTATTTCTGTTGCAGGCCTTTGTCAAGCATGTTGATTTCAAAGTAGTTCGCTGTGCTGTGATTGCAAGTCCAGGATTCACCAAGGTATTTTTTGTTTTTGGTTTCTTTTTTGTTAACACTTCTTGGCTAGTCATACTTTTATGCTATGTTACAACGGAAAGAGCATGCATATCTAATTATATCTATACTATGCATATGCTAATTCAGTTGTGATATTCAATCTTTTTTGGGTTGAATGTGCAGGATCAGTTTCATCGTCACCTGTTGTTGGAAGCCGAGAGGAGGCAGCTAAGACCTATAATAGAAAATAAGTCACGCATACTTCTTGTCCATACAACCTCAGGATACAAGTATGCCTTTCTTTCTCTTTCTCTCTTTTCCCCTCATCCCCTCATCTGACATCTCAAAATGATACTTTCTCAATACATTTATATGCAAATCATAGTATGTTAGACGCGCTTGAGAGTATAGAACTGACTTGTGAGCGTGATTCTCTCATCAGTACTGCTATTTTTAGTACAAATCACCTTCATTATTTGTCTATTTGTAGTTGATATGTATGAGTACAATGATTATCCAGCACGGGTGTTTAAGCCCAAGAGTCTTTTTTTTCTGGTTTACAGACATAGTTTGAAAGAGGTTATGGATGCCCCAAATGTCATGAATATGATAAAAGATACAAAAGCGGCCAAAGAGGTACCTTATGACCCTTGCCCAACTTAATATGATCTTTTATTCTTTGTACTTGTGTGTTTGTTCAAGTCCTTTTCTTACTCTTTGAGAATTACAGTTTCTTTTTCTCTTCCAATCTCAATCAGGTTCAAGCCCTAAAGGAATTTTTCAACATGCTTTCAAATGTTAGGTTCTATCCTTGGTCTCTATGTTTAATTTATATATTTCTTAATAACTTTGGGATATTTCAGATTTTTATCTCTCATATGCTAAGAGTACACGCAGATTGTTTGGCTTTGAATTTATTTCCTTGCTTTTTACAGTGTTTAGTTTGTGTATCTGTTATCTTGGGTTCTGTAAGAGACTTGAGAGTTTCAAATAAAAGTCGAGGTGTTTCACTATGCATGACAGATATCCCTGTTTAAGGAGATCAAGGTCGACTAATCTGAAATATTTCAAGATGAAGAACAGACACGAGGTGTTTCACTATGCATGACGGATATCCCTGTGTGTGCCTTTTTCAGGCCTTTCTACCAATTGAATGCTGAAAATTCATTTGCAACCTATCTTGGTTGAATTTGTTTCCAGCAAGTTTCTGTCATAATTCACAGATATCCAATCATCATCAACTTTGAACTTTTATTAAATTTTAGGGCATCTCAGTTGTATACTTTCATCTACAGATTTTATGTGCAGTTTTACTGGAATAGCAAGAGGAATATCTGTCTGCAACACTGAGGCCATACTAATATGAGAGGGCTTGCGGAGAGAAATTATCATCTGATGTGCCCTTTCCTATACTTTTTTGCAGACAGAAATATAATAAGGAAGTCTGAATTAAAATATTTGTGTTTGATTTCCAGGTTTATAGGCTATTTAGGTCTAAAAACTAGACTTACATTATATAATTTAGGGATGTTAGATATAGAGGTCTTTTGCAAGAACGATTGCCTGTTTGATCCCCCCCCCCCCCAATCCCCCTGGGGCATATTTTACGAATTATGATATTAATTAGATATATATGCTTCCTGCTGCTTTTCATGCTTTCGGAAATAACTAAGGATAACACCTATATTTAAAAGTTTTTTTCCTGTTATAAGAACAGCTTGCAATAAATGTGTGGCATGTACTTTTTACTGAATCTCTTAATTATATGAACGAGCTTTTCACCATATATGAAGTTTACTTCCACTTGTCAATAGAGAGATCCCAGTAAGGTGTTCCTTTCCCCGAAACTTATGGAAGTTAAAGTTACTCTGCTGGGTCTTTTCTAGGATCCTGATCGTGCATGCTATGGACCAAAGCATGTTGAAGTTGCTCATGAGCGAATGGCTATCCAGACACTTCTCATTACCGACGAGCTCTTTAGGTGAGTATCTTATGGTCCCATGGTTGAACTAATGGGCTTTACGAGCAATAAAAATTAAACTGTATTATTGTGTGGCTCAAGATATAGCTTGATAATAAATTTGCAACTCGTGGCATATTTTTAGTTCTAAAGTATCTCTTTTTACATGCTTAGCTTTAACAATTGACATCTTTGGTGCATAGGATTAGTCAATTTCATTGTTGTTGTCATATGTAAACATGTGTAACTTTTTAGCTTTTTACAGGAGTTCTGATGTAGCAACAAGGAAAAAGTATGCTAATCTGGTCGATTCAGTCAAGGATTCAGGTGGTACTGCTCTCATTTTCTCGTCAATGCATGTTTCAGGAGAACGTGAGTATATACATTACTTATTGTTAATTTCCTTTTCCTCCCAGCATTTACATCCCTGCCTTTTAGTCGGCCCCTAGTAATGCTTTGAATCGTATTTCCCTGTCCGAATCACACATTCATCGTCACATTCTCACTTTAAATTTTTTTCCTTCCTACGAACACACGTTCTTTACTACATATTTGGTAAGGCTGATTCAAATAACTTTTGGTTGTCGGCACAGAACTGACAGAGCTAACCGGCATTGCTGCAATCCTTCGTTTTCCTTTGCCTGAACTGGAAGAGATTGAGATGTGATGGAAGAAATGCCCTTTCATTAGTATTGAATGTTATAGATGCCATAGACACACCAAAATGAGTACACACATGTTGTAATGTTTTTCTAGCAGTGGAAGTAAACATCATCAACTGATGTTGTGGTTGCGTTGTTGTATATCCGAGTTTTTCTTCTTTTTATATTAATTAAAATGTAATATATCGTTCATTATCGAGGTGTACTATATTATTGTAACGATTTTTTTCATCGATATATGTTGGCTATTAGATGAAATTTTTTGGTTGTTCACAATTTCTTAGGTTTCATCATTTATGTACTCTTTTGTCTACTTATTCTATGCATAGTTTGGTCCCTATTATGTAGTGTTTTAATTCAGATTCGCACTGTATTGTATTGTTGTTTCTTATTTTATATTTAGATGTTGAGGTTTTAATAAGAGTTTGGAATTTGCAGCAATATTTTTTTTTTTTATAGGAGCACCAATAAACATGACAAGAATATATAAATAATAATTACTTGCTGTCTTAGTAAACCAACTTCTCGAACAATAGTGAAATTAGAATTTTCACTAACGAAATTTAATATATAATAAATAAATAATTTTAATTTTGTATATTGTGTAATGTTTATGCAGAAGGTGTTGAAATGAACTAGTGAATTGAACAGGTTGAAATTATTAGAAGTTGGGTCTTATAGAATTACAAATTAAATTTAATATAAGTTTCAATGGTTAAATGATACACAATTTTGTTTTCTTTTGCACTTTTATAGTTTATTTTGTTCATTAATTTTCTAAGCTTTGCGTTATTGCCGGCAACAATTGTGGATTTTGCATAGGCTCACACTGCATTATTTTCCAATTATTTATTTTATTATAATGACATAAATAGGAAAAAGATAAAGTTAGTATTGAATAAAGGGCTAACAATTGCTAAACTAAGTAGGTAAGAAAATTAACTGTCTAGTTGCTATCAAATTGATTATGGATGAGGAAATACAACACTATAATCTTAGGATCATTATTGAAAATTGCAAATATTCATTAAATATCAACAAGGTTTCTATCAAATACATCGAGAGAAATTCAAGTCTTGGTCTACCGGTGGTGGGTCTTCCTCCTTTTTCCCAAGAAGTCGAGAGGTTAATCAATAAGCCAACTTTCTAGCAAACGAAGAGCACAAATAATTTAGAAAAATGTGCTCAAGAATATGAAGTTCCTTCTCATAGCAAATTTTAACGACGTTGTTTTTGAAAGGCTGTAAATTTCTTCTTTAGTTCATGTATTTTGAGCATAGTTTTTTTTTTGGTTCACTAGTTTTATATAGATTATTTATACATGATAAAATTTTAATAGAAATATAGAGTTTGAACCAATGCTACAAGTATTCTGTAGCTAAAAGTGACTTTGCCCTTAAGCGGAGTCTCATCCTCAACTCATGAAATGAAAAAATCTGTGATACAGAGTGCTTTAAATTAAATAAATGTTATACAACGTGAATCTTGAATTAATCGAATCCGAGATTCAGAATATCTGATGGTTAAATAAAAGAGATTACTTGTTACTCTTAGCTCACTCTTAGTTTTTTTATAGTTTTTTTTTTAATCATTTTTCAACAACATAAAATTACAGTAATGAGATAAAGGTAAGTACTTAATAATTGTGTATTAATTTTCAAAATTTCGCTTCAAACTAAGATAATATATTTGACTTCACTCTAATATTGGATATCATTTCATTAATTAGTCTTGACTTCATGTCTTGATAATGGAAAATTTTGTGATACAGAGTATTTTCCCTCTTAAATAAGTGTTACGAGCGCAAATATGAATTAATCAATTAGTTCTAGATATCCAATGGTCTAACAAAAGGAGATTATTCTTAATCCACTTTCATGGTTTCTTCATATTTTTGTATTTTTAAATAACATAACGCTATATCGAATAAAGAGCTATTTTTGTTCAAGAAAAGTCATTAACACCCCCTTATAAACTTCTTATTTAGACATCAAAATAGACCATTTTGTACCTTTTTGTTATTCAATGAGAAGACTAATACCACTATTGCCTCTTGGTTTTACTTTTATAAAAGGAAACTGTTTTTAAATTATTTGAAATGAATAAAAATGTCATTCGTTTATATTTTGGTCCAAAAATGTCTTTATCGTCAATATTTTGGTTTAGAAATATCCTTATAGTTATTTAATGGGTCAAAAATCCCTTTTTCAAATAAATATATTATTTATTTTCTTTTTGAACACATTTTTTCTAATAATATTTCTTTTATTAGCAAATATTTATTCTACTTCAATTAGAAAAATTAAAAAATTAAAAATATTTCTTATTTTATTCTAATTATTTTTATCGTTATTTGAATAAAAATTAATAATTAATTTATTATGATCTTATATATATGATATATATTATCCATTAAAATATAGAGTACATGAAATTATTCTTTTTTAATTGATAAAATGAGATTACGAAGAATAAAATAATTTCCTACATTTTTATTACTTAAAGTGGTTTTAAAAGAAAGAAAACAAGAATAGAGTTTCTTAAAAATAATATTTTTATAAGGAACAAAATTTATTTTTTCTTTAAAAAAATATATTATTTGGAAAAGCGGATTTTTGACCCATTTTGGAACAATAGGGGCATTTTTGACTTATTAAATAACAATAAGGGCATTTCTGGACCAAAATATTGACGGTAAGGACATTTTTGGACCAAAACTATACACGAAAGACATTTTTGTTCATTTCAAATAGTTTAAGGACATTTTTTACCTTTTTTCCCTATAATTTATTTCGATGGGGAGGAAGGTTACACACTTTTATGTATTTACTAGTTTTATTTTTTTGGGTACAATATTTACTAGTGCACTGCATGCTATAACTCGCAATAGTGATGATCACTTGACTAATAAGTATCTCAGATTTTTTTTTGTCTTAATGAAAATTAGTATCAAGAAAAAATACGACTTTCTGATATAATAACTATTAGTTAAGTGTTCATCTAAGAAATTAACCTAACTAACTGCCCTTTTACTCAACTAAGAAAAGACAAACAATCTTGTTTAATCAAATACCTAGTAGCAAACTCTTACATGGTGGCGGAAAATTATGTTATTTATAGTAAATATCGAATTACCTTCGACTAATTTATGTGTATACTTATTCAGATTTTGAATTCCTTAGTCAAAATTCTGAATGTGCTACTACTCATATATGTTCCTTTTGTTTATCAAAAAATTACACTAAATAAATTTACGTATCATATAAAAACAACTTTAGGCCCATTGGAATATCCGACCAAAACGCGTTTTTCTTGTGTGTCTGTTCTAATTTATTCATTATATATGGCAACTACCATATTTATGGAAAATGCTTCTAAATAAATATAATATAATATAATATATACTTTCTGGATTATTTATTTTTCCACTAAATAAATGAAAACCCTTTAAGGGTCTACAGACCAATTCTCATTTGTTATGCTAAAAAAAAATCTCTACTTTTTTCATTAAGGTGTTCTTTGGCCTTCTCAATGACATAAGAAAAAATTTTCTTGGTATTTTGTCTTTTGCTTTGTCTTTTGTTGGTTTATTTATCTACTTGAATTGGTCATTAGCTATGGCTGCTTAGTGATTCTTGAAAGTTCATGTTTTTATTTTAGTACTAGTTATTTGCTGATGATATTCTTGGTTGTTTGAGAGATTTTGTTTCAAGTTTAGTAGTTACAGTTAGTTAAGATTTTGGGGGGTTTATCTTGTATCTTGATTTGGTAAGGGTTGAAGTTGAACAAATTCTTGATTTTAGTACTTTTTTGAGAGTTTGATAAAAAAAAGTTTGACTTTTTCTTGATTATTTGGTTCAAGTAATCAAGATCTTGTTGGATTTTGAAGAGTGGAATTATAAGATCTTTAATGTTGAAACTGAGGAACTGAAAGATTGAATTTTTAGGAATTAGGAGCAAATGGGGAACACTTGTGTTGGACCAAGTATTTCTAGAAATAGATTCTTGCAGTCTGTTTCAGCTGCAATGTGGCCGGATCGGGTGCCGGCTGAGTCTGCTTCTACCACTAATGGTGATAGTGCTAGAGGTGAAACAGTAGAATCAGGAAAAGATCCTGATTTGGTAGTTCAAAATAGGGCACCAGATCATATTACAATGCCTAAGTCTGAACAGAAGGAAGTAGAACAGGTGAAGAAGGAAGAGGGACCGGTACAGCCTAAGAAGGCGGTAGAGATGAAGAGGGTAGGTAGTGCAGGACTTAGGACTGATTCTGTATTACAAAAGAAAACAGGCAACTTAAAGGAGTTTTTCAGTATAGGAAAGAAATTAGGACAAGGGCAATTCGGAACTACATTTAAATGTGTCGAAAAAGGGACAGGAAAGGAGTATGCTTGTAAATCGATTGCTAAGAGGAAGTTGTTAACAGATGATGATGTTGAAGATGTTAGAAGGGAAATTCAGATAATGCATCACTTGGCAGGGCATCCGAATGTTATATCAATAAAAGGGGCTTATGAGGATGCGATAGCAGTTCATGTAGTTATGGAACGTTGTGCGGGAGGTGAGCTTTTCGATAGGATTATTCAGCGGGGACATTATACAGAAAGAAAAGCAGCTGAGCTCACAAGGACTATTTTTGGAGTTGTTGAAGCTTGTCATTCTCTGAGCGTCATGCATCGTGATCTTAAGCCTGAAAATTTTCTTTTTGTTGATCAGAAGGAGGATTCACTTCTCAAAACTATTGATTTTGGATTGTCAGTTTTCTTCAAACCAGGTACTTAATTTGATGAGTTTGTAGTTACTTTGGTGGAAGCTGCTTTAAGATACTGTCTTGATTAATGAGTGCAATGAGCATGGAATTTATAATATAGAAAACATGATCAATGAGAATTGACATGTACTATTCATGAATTTTCCATGTTAGTTCTCCATTGTTTTCAACATGACGTCTTCGCTACTGCATTTGCTTTACTTGAGCCGAGGTTCTATTGGGAACAACCTCTCTGCCTTTACAATGTAGGGGTAAGGCTGCGCACACACCACCCTCCCCAGACCTCACTTGTGAGATTACACTGGTGTGTTGTTGTTGTTGTTAGTTCTCGGTATTCACGATGCAGATTCTATTGGACTTTGTCCAAGACTGTATATTCATTTAGATGCACTTCGTTCCTATTCACGGGCATTCATATTATATTGAACTCTCTTGATAAAAAACTCCTGTATAACCATCTAATGAAATTTGCATCTCTTTCTCCTCTATGCTATGTTCTTCATTAGTTGCTATGTTTGATCTCCCGAAACATCCTATTTATTGATGTTTCCTTTTTCAGGTGAGAGGTTTACTGATGTTGTTGGCAGTCCTTATTATGTTGCACCGGAAGTTCTCAAAAAACGGTATGGTCCTGAAGCTGACGTCTGGAGTGCTGGTGTGATTGTGTACATTTTATTAAGTGGAGTGCCTCCTTTCTGGGCTGGTGAGATTTGAGTATATTTGTTTTCTTTACTTTATTCTGCAATTCGCTCTGTTCACTCATTCAAAGTTTACGTTTCCATTGATATCCTAGAGGAAAATCCGGGCTGTGTTATTTTGGCTGAAAAAGATGATATGATATTCTCAAAGCTTGGGGGAAACTTTCTCCGGGACAAGGAAAAGGATTTATGAACTCCTGGTTTGACTTTTCCAATTCCTCGAATTATGGTGATTCTAGCGCTACCATAATCATATTACCATTTAGTCGATAGGATCCTGTCACAGGTTTCCCTTCATGCATAGTGTTGGGATGAGCCAACTCGATAATATTTTTAACGCGGTGTGATATTACCCGCTTTGGGCCAAACCTACTCAATTTTCCCCAAAAAGCCTCACTCCATTAAGACTATCCCTACACCTTATATGTAGTTTCTCCCAATCTTCTCACCTTCCAATGAGGGACTTTGGTCGCACACCCAACAATTTCCCCCTTGAACTAAGTTTCACACGGTCCATCACCACGATCCAGGATCTTCCCCTTTAATTAGGTACCATTTGTGGCGGAGCCAAGATTTTCGATAAGTGGGTTCAAAATCTGAAGAAGTAGACACACGAACTAACCAAAAGGGGTTCGACATCTACTATTTATACATAAAAAATTATTTTAGCCATGTATAAATAATATAATTTTTCGCCGAAGGGGGTTCTGATGAACCCCCTAGCCTCCATGTGGCTCCGCTCTTGGGTACCACGATCCACGAATCAATTTTCAAGTTTCACTGTGTGCAACCCCACATGACCGAGCATATATGCCCGCCGAAGCCCAAAGCTAGCTTCTTCTTGTGTGCGTGCTTCTCCAAGCTACCTTTGGGATGATAAAAGTAGTAAAGTGAGTCTCACGCCATCACAGAGTCATCTCCATACTCGTCTCGTCGAACCTTTGGCTCTAATACCAACTGTTGGGCTAAGTCAATCCAATGATATTCTTAAGCACTGTTATATTCCCGCAAAAGGCCTGACTGCATTAAGAGTATCCCTACACTTTGTATGTAGCTTGTCAATATTTTGTTCGCACACCCGACACATAACATCTCTCTCGCACTCCTCTTATCCATCTTCTTTTCACTTATCCACTACTGCCTCTCAATCTATTTTCCTGCAGTTTACAATAGATCAACTGAAATTTCCATAGTGTTTGCTGCATTTGTGTCGACTGCTGCTGCTGACCCTAAAGGAGTCGAGCAATCACCAGAAAATTGGGAACTTCCTTTTATATGCATACACTTTAAAGAAAAAGAATAACTGCACATTCAAATTAAGATCTATTTTCATAAACCAAACCAGTTTTGTCAGCAAGGGAAATAAAGTGAAAAAGATTTTATGGAAACCAAATGCTGCTCTTCCAATGATGTCATATCTTTTTGTATGATTTCTCTTTACTAATATATACTATCATACAGAAAATGAGCAAGGAATATTTGAACAAGTCCTGCATGGTGATCTTGACTTCTCATCAGATCCATGGCCTAGTATTTCAGAAGATGCAAAAGACTTAGTCAGGGGAATGCTTGTTCGAGATCCCAGAAAACGTTTAACTGCTCATGAAGTCTTGTGTAAGTATTCTCAACAGTTTGTCTTATCTGATATTTGAGTTTAACATGTCTACCTGTTTAAATGATAGTGGATGAAAATTTACTAGTGGGAAATGGTTTTACATTTCTACATTGGTAATTCACATATACAAGGTATAAAGCTGCTTAAAAAATAAACGTTGCGACAAGGACCCAAACTATCTGGGGTTGGCTATATGAATACTATTCCCTCCGTTTCAACTTGATAATTCTACATGACATGTTTAAGAACATACGATTTAAAAATTTTCTTTACTTTCTTAAACTTTGTTCCAAGTCAAAGCAGACAAACAAATTGAAACAAAGGGTGTATATCAGTGTGCTATAATTTGGCTTGTTTCATTCCAATACTGAATACTCAATAATCTCCTACTATTATATTTTTTATTTCATCATTGATCATGTAATTGTGCTAATGTAATGGAGAAAGTTAAACTCTGGCCTTGTGGTTAATATTTTGTATCTCCTTGAATCCTATGAAATGAATTTAATCCTTCCCATTGCAAAAATTTCTCTCAAGACAACGAATTTGGATAAAAGTTAATGAGTGACTTTGATACCTCTGTAGGCCATCGCTGGGTTCAAGTTGATGGTGTGGCTCCAGATAAGCCTCTGGATTCTGCAGTTCTGAGTCGAATGAAACAATTTTCTGCGATGAACAAGCTCAAGAAGATGGCTTTGAGAGTGAGTCTATAGATTCACAAACACATCCAAGAATCATACAACCTGTGGATTGAAACTAGTCCGCTAAATATTGTGATTTAACACTGTCTTTTGCAGGTCATTGCTGAAAGCCTATCCGAAGAAGAAATTGCTGGTCTGAAAGAAATGTTCAAGATGATAGATACAGACAATAGTGGTCAAATAACTTTTGAGGAGCTCAAAGTTGGATTAAAAAGAGTTGGTGCGAATCTCAAGGAATCCGAGATCTATGATCTTATGCAAGCAGTAAGTGATCTTATTTCAAGTGGACCTTGGTAGATATGTCAGTCTATGTCAAGATAAGAACCTTCATAGGTAAAATCATCCAAATAAGCTAATTATCATCCCGAGTTAAATAAGATTTTGATCATGCAATAAGAACGAAGAAGCATGATTTATGTGTTTGGGGGACAACAAAAATGGGACAAAGTTTTTTAGATTCTACAATATTATTAGTTCCATAAGTTCCGCCAAACATTCCTCACGAAAGATCATTGCTAGTTTCTAAATATCGTTTGTATCATGTGATGGAAATGTGTACACCGGAGAAAAATAACAAAGATGTATATATGTCTATGTCATAATGATAATAATTAGTTAATTACTCAACCTCTTCTTTACACGAAGGAAGTAACAAAATGAACAAGTGAAAAACTGTATTTCTTATGATTTTGTTAAGAGTTGTAAATATGGTATCCAGTATTTCCTCAATGCTGATGAATATATTGCTACTGTTTTAAACAAAAGACCAGCATAGAAACTTAAAAGTTCCCTTGTTTCTTACTTATCTTTTTGGTCTTAAGGATATTATTTGTGTATATGTAGTAGTTGGATAGATTGAGAATTACAATAACAACACCAACTAGCCTCAATTAGTAAATTTCGCCTGATGGGAATTTTTGGGAGTTTGATTGCTAAACGGTAAAGGGGACTGTATGAAGCTAATATTTGTAAATTGGAAATAAAAATTGTGCTCGTGAGTTTACATTTGATCTAGTCGATGAGGGCAAGAAGTAAGACAGAACGATTTGGCCTTTGAATATCCTCTTTTCTGTGTTGGTTTCTATTTGTACAATCTTAAATCTTAAGATTCATTTAGCCTCATGACATTCTTACATCTCATGCTCAACCAAGTGATAGCGACCTCAAATAACTCCTCATATTGTCTGAAATTGCAGGCAGATGTTGATAACAGCGGTACAATTGATTATGGGGAATTTATAGCTGCGACATTACATTTCAACAAAATCGAAAGAGAAGATCATCTATTTGCTGCTTTCTCTTACTTTGATAAAGATGGCAGTGGCTACATCACTGCAGACGAGCTTCAACAAGCTTGTGAGGAATTTGGCATTGGGGATGTCCATCTGGAAGATATGATAAGAGATGCTGATCAGGACAATGTAAGTTCTATTTTTGCTCTCCTTGATTTTAATATTTGAAATCTCCGAGAAGGCTCTTTAATCGGAATTAAAAGGACATTCTTTTCTAAAGTTCGGCTAGTTCATATCAAGAATCTAAATCTTCTTTGTTTCTTCGCCAGTAAAATTTATAGTTCGTTCTACTACTTCCTCATCTCTTTTGGTATCAGACTTACTAAAAATGTTCAAAAGGCAGTATAGAGCATTTGTTGGCATTTTTCAGAGACTTAATCGAAACATCACTTAATTTTGAAGGATATGCAGAAGACATCTTTGTATGATGTTACCATAAAATAGTGATATGCTTATACAAGCAAGACGAGCTTCTTGAACATGTTATTTCATTCATGGTAAAAATGTGAGTTTTCTTCTGAAAAATTTTCAGGATGGGCGTATTGATTACAATGAGTTTGTCGCTATGATGCAAAAGGGACATCCAGTGAATGGTGGTGGTGGTGGCAAGAAAGGTCTAGAACACAGTTTCAGCACCGGATTTAGAGACGCTCTAAGATTCTAGAGAGCCTTTGCCTTTCATGACCCCCCCCCCCCTTTTGTTTGGTTGTATAATAGAGAAACTAGTGCTTGCCAAGCAACAACCTTGCTTTTCCAATGCACTTCAGTAATATTTTCCCCAGTTCTGCAAAATTTTCTCATTTTTTGCTGAATAGTTGCATTTGCTTCTGTAATACTAGTGTTTATTGATACTGTCTATATGTTGCATAGCAAGAAACTTGTGTCACACTTTGCACCTATAGAATGTTGAAGTATAAGATGTATCGATGAGCAACAACTCGATACTTCTCTCGAAGTTGCTTATTTTAGATCGCAATTAATTGCTTATCGATGAGCTACAGCTCAAAAGGCATGTCTTTTTCCTTTTTTGGCAACTTTTTCATTTCAAATTTTCAATTGACATGTTTTATATTCAACATGTGGGTTAATTGACTAGTGTTGTGTGTATATCAAGCTATACTACATTAATGGACCATGACAATGTCAAATGGGGCCATTATAATGTCCCCTGTGCTATTGACTTAGCTCTAGGTTGTTGGGGTCAATAAATGAAGTAGTCTTCCAAGAACTGTTAGGAATATCATCAAAGAGTACGGTGAGATGGTTGAAATTTCTTGATTTTTTACTCAGAATTTTTGAGTTTGATTCATATAACTATGTATGAGCCCCTAAATTTCGGATGATGGATCCACTTTTTTGTGGTTCAGGCCAAGATTAATTAAAATGCATATTTCATTCGTCTTAATTTATGTAAATTAACGTTATTTGACTTGACATGAAATTTAAAAAAGAAAGAAAGAAAGACTTTTAAAACTTGTGGTATAAAACAAGTCAGAGATATTTGTCGGGCTATAAATTATCTCATTAAGGGTAGAATCGATATTTTAAAGTTAAATTGTTACTAAATATATAAATGCGTATTTTTTTTGGAATGACTAAAAAGATAGGAGTCTGGTATAAAAGAAGTAATTCACATCTTATTATTTGATTTAATTAAAAGGACTTGAATTAAAAATCTTCTATTCCATTGATTATGCGATTGAATAATATACTAAAACTCCTTAATAATGAGGGAGCTAGAATTTTTATTAAGAAATTTTAAAATATTATAAAGAAGTAAGCATACGAAGAAGTCAAAAATGTTCAACATCTACATCTACCATAGATAGATTAAAAAAAAGATATAATATATAAACATATTTTTTAACTTAACTTTAATTGATATTTACTCCTTTCAATTTTAATTGTACACAAATAAATACTTAAAATAATTATAAAATTGAATAAATAAACGCACGCATCCATGATGACAATTGGGATAAGCCCATCTCCAACACCAACCCCCTCCACCAAAGCATATAGAAATACAAAGGGAAAGTTACACACTTGACAAGGACTTCTAAATTTAAAAATTATGATGATTACTTAGTCAACAAATAAATAAAATAATAAAATAAATAAAAATTTAAATTTTGTATGTACCAAACATTTAACATTCAAAAGGCATAGGTGGTGATGGAATTTTTATTTTTACAAGAGAAAATGTAGGTCAGAAAATAAATGCATCAACACCTGAAAATGATAAATATATAAACTTTGATCCCAAACAATAATTAGTTTAATTTTATCCCACATTAATCTATTGTCATGTTCTTTAATTTGCTCAGTATGTTGTGATTATCATACACATTCTTATTCTTAAAAATAATTTGTATTTTAAAGGTAAGTTAATATATATAATTGAGGAAGTTATGTTTGAATAGGTATTTAACTTGATATGAGTGAAAACTGAAAAGGATTTTTATAAAACTTGAACCCCATCTTCAATATTCCCCCCTAAGAACTCAGTCCAATATTACTAAGTCAATCTTATTATTTGATTTAATGTGTAAGAGGTTAATTTTAAGAAAAAAGTTGGACCATTCAAATTTAAAAAATGATGAATTTCTTAGTCAACGAATAAATAAATAAAACTTAACCATCAAAGGATGTGGTGCAGCGGATATAACTGCTCCTTTCTTAATTAAAACTCTCGAATTTGAGTCTTGAAGTATGAAAAAATCTTTAATAGGAAGCGCTTCCCCCAAATGGAACCCTACGCGGTACAAATTCGAAATAGTCAAATTTCAATACGAATACCAGACACTGTATGAAAAAAATAAATAAAGCTTAGACCAACCATTTATTAACATTTAAAAGTCATGGTTGATAATATTAGAATTATTTACAAATTACAAGAGAAATGTGTAGGAGAAAATAAAAGTGGCCCTTTAAATGTTCCATTCTAACAACCTCAAATTTATATATTACTTAAAAAGGGTTTTTTTTGGTAGCCGGTTAGAAGAAATATTGTACATATATTAAATTCTGCATAAATAATATCATTATTGATAATTAATTAAGATTATGTATAAAATTAATTCGGTATTTGATACTTTGTAATTTAGAAACCTCATAACTAATATATGTATAAGTTACGAGGGAATCAATGTATAATTTTATATATGGTAAACAGTAAAATAATTAATACATGAATAATTTAATCCTGCATAACTAATCTCTAAAATAAGTACATAAATTTCTACATAACTAATCCATATCTTACTAAAAAGAAAGTGCAAAGTATAATAGTTTGTTTTCTTATATTATGTGATTTTTGGAAAGGCAAGAGATTATTTTAGAAAAACCTTCGAGAAATTCGAAAAAACCTTCAAGAGATTTTTTTCCCGAAAAATCTTCGACTTTAAGTACAAACTATCGAGAGTAGGCATGTTATTATTGTTATAGTATTTGTGGTTATATTATGCGAATGTGAGCTTAATGAACATATCTTATGATTAATTTTTTTGACATTATTTTTTATGGATTATTTGATTTGTTGTATTAAATGAATAGAATGTATTAAATACAAATAATATTAAGTATCAAGGATTTTAGAAAGAATAATATATTGTATTATTAATATCATGATTTACTATATATAAAAATAATACTGAAAAATGTATAACTAATATAAAAAAAATTAAATATATTAAAATTAATAAATATATTATTTCCTTTAATACTCTCTACTAAATAATATAATCCACACAGATGATTTAATTCGAATAATCTCCACCCCTATGGAAAGGTGGTGTTGTAGAACTCATCTGTGTGGATAAAAATAAAATGTCGGTTTTATTTTATTTTCTTGGTTTCTTATGAAATCTTTTTTTTTAAAGGGCGGCTGCTGTTGGGTAGTTTTTCACCTACTCCTTTTTGTTTAAATTTTTTTTTAAAGAGATTATCAAATTTGTTAAGCCTAAATACGTTTCTTAAAAATAATTGAAACATCTTTCAGAAACAAACGAAAAAAATAATAAATATATTATCTCATAGATTTAATTAAGTTAAATAAGATATTACATTAGCATCAGAAAGAACTTTGGTAAGTACAAAAAATAGCAACATCAAATAATATGCTATTATTTAACTTGATTTGACTAGAAATGTAAATGTCAAATTAAATTGATGATCTATATGAATTCGGATATACACACTTCAATTTTTTAAAATAAAATTATATATTTAAAATTAGCATTATAAGTCATATTAGTTAATCATATTTAAAATGTTAAATATTTTAAAAAAAATTATGATAAAAATATTTTTTTAATTATATCAAAATAATATATATAATAAAATAGAGCTAAATCAATTAATGTGAAAATGGATAGATGCAAAGCTGTCTCTGTGCTGGAGAGGATATATACAGCTGCATTCGTGAATTTGGATAAGTTGGAATGTCACATATTTTGTGTATTCCAAAAAGATAATATTTTTTTTTCCGAAACTCTTGCCAGCGAAAACAAAGAATTTGCCTTTGGATCGAGTTCGTCGAATCGAACTTGTCTAGTGCGAATTACATCTTTTATATAATTTGCGAGCTATTGCATAAGAGCGAGGGTTTTATTCTGTGCCCACACAAAGAGTAGCGACTGCGAATTTCCCTTATCATAATTTTTTTATTTATATAATTGTGATATTTGAAATAATTTTTGCGCATCTTAATTAATTTTATCGAATGTTTATCACCTTTTATATTAATAATAAATATCAAACAACTTTATTTATCAGAACTATAATAGATAAAAAAAAATAGTATTTTTGTCTCTAATTTCCCAAGAAGATAAATGCAGCATTTGGAAATTGGAACCATTAAATTATTTAATACCTTAATTAGTATTCAAGCATAATTTCTTTTAAGTATGTTTATCATTATATATTATTAAGACTAAAATATATCTTCTTTGAGAAACAAATTAATTTAAAAAATGGTACAACAACAATATATTGAGTATATTCTCACAAAGTGAGATTTTGAGCGAATATAGCGTACGTAAAACTTTACCTCTAACTCAAATATAGAGAAGTTATTTCTAATAGGCTTTCAGATCGAGGGATAATAATTCAAAATAGTTCAAAAGAAAAAATAATAGAAGTACAAGACATAACAGATAGTAACAAAAACAACAACTAGTAACTAAATCGTAACTATAACAAAATAATATGATAGTCAAAATACAAGAAACAATAAATAATATTAAAATAATTTAAAAAATAGTATCATAAAAAATTGAATAGTATTTTGCCATGACTTTTCCGCTTCAATCATTTCTTTTTCAAACTACTTTGGATTTTATCCTTCAACTGATGATTTATTTAAAACGGCCTCTTTACTTCCCAAATCAAGGATAAACTCTACGTACGTAAACTCTATCCTCTCCAAACTCTGCATGTGAAATTATACTGAATATATTATTATTTTATATATACAGTGGCATAGTCACATATAGCCAAGAATGACCAATTGAAAACTCTCATAAAAAAATCATATTATCTATATAAAAAATTGTACGACATAAATAGATTAAAAATTATTTTTCATAAATATATATTAAATTTTGGACATATCCTTGATGGAATTTCTTACATCACCTGGCTATTAACTCATTGTCCAATTAATGCTGCTACAAATTAATGTCCACAAACTGAAAAGAAAATTTCTTGCCAAGTTTCACATTTTTCCTTGTCATCAGATAATCCAATCATTATATTGTTGCTTTTTTTTTTTTGGACCCAATAATAAAGGAGTGGAAGGAAAAAGAGAATTGAAAGTTAAAATAGGATCATGCATCTTATGGAAAGTTGTAATATTTTGCATTATAGATGGTCTATTCAGCATAGTACTCTTTTTTTGTGTGTGACCCATGAGTAGAAGAAAAAAATGTTTTTTTTGTTTTTTTTAGGATAAAATTTAAGATTTTTTATTAATTAAGTGCAGAGAAATCGTATCCATTCAATTAATAATAAAACAAATCTAGTTATTCAGTATAGTTAATAAAAGGAATAACAATTCTCAATTATTTATTTTAATTTATGAATGTACAAGTCACCATTATTGCAATAAAAATAAAAATAATACACTCCCTCAAATCGTAACTATTATGGATTATTTGTTTTAAAATATTTAACATTTTAGAAAACTAAAAAATCATTTTTTCCCTTTCAAATATATCCTTATTGCTCAAATTAATGAAAATATTAACAAAAATAAGACGGTCAAGAAAGAATAAATGATCGTTTTGATAAAAATATTCCTATAATTGAAGTTTTTAATGTATTTCTAAACAGATGTGCAATATTACATTCAATATGGAAACAAATGAAGTATAGTGTGAAAATTAATGTCAACTTTAATCGACAATTCAAAAGAAAATAAATAATAATTTATAAAATTTAATTTTATAATTATTAATTAAGCAGACATCTGAAAAATCGATTTATCTACTAAGGCAAATTAATTCAACATTTTGATCTAATTTCCTAGTCAAAAATAGCCCCACCATAGAGGCCATAACTTTAAATGTGTGGTCTCATATTGCCAAATTAAATTAGAGTTTTTATTGATACATATAGTTAGACATCAAACCACCATTGAAAGTGCGTCTAGATTACTCTATATAAGTCATGTTTATTTTCAATTTGGTGTCGGGTATTTGTTTGAAGTCACAATTAATTTAAATTTACACCATATAATAAAATCGTTCAAAGAAAATAACATTCTACGTGGATTTTCTTTCACTTTCAAGACTTCAAACTCGAAATCTCTAATTAAAGATAAAAAAATTCTATCAATTTCTGATCGAATCCACCACAAACCCTTATTAGTGTCACAAACAAATTTTGCATGATAGTACCGTGAATTTTTTTTTCCCACATTGGATCGGGACAAAATTTTGAGACTCCTTATATAGTTTGGACAATCTCTTTTTTTTTTGGACTAGCTTTTATGATTAAATTAGATCCAAAATTCATTTACCATGATACAAAGTCAGATACATTAATTGAGTCCGATGTAGGCCCAAGGACTATGAGGGTGTGTGTTAATATACCCCTGATTCATGATTGTGCACACTCTAGTGCGGACATTGTATGTGCGTGGAGGGTGGGGGTAGGGGTGGGGGTGATGAGAATGTCCCACACCTGACCGGGAAAATATCTTGAGACTATATATGTAATGACTTGGGCAATCCTCCTTTCTTCGAGAGTTAACTTTTGAGATGTGAATTAAGTCCAAGATCTATTTATCAGATTTCTGTTTTTATTATTTATTAATTTTCAAAATTGGAGATAGGAAAAGGAGAAATTAATGAGAAAGGAGATTACAAGATGGAGAATCGAACTCTCACCAACACGATAAAAAATAAGATAGACAACCAATTGAACTACTACAATTCCCCACCAAATTCAGATATACACTTTCGATAACCAACTGAACTACTAAAATCCCACACCAAACTTAGATATACTTTGGATTTGGGACATAAATTTCACGACATACAGATTCATTCAAAATTATATCCAGAAATAATTAAACATCATTTATGATAAATTCCAGTTGTTCAACCTATTTTAGACATATATAATACTCCTTTAATTCCATATTAATAGTTCACTTTTTTTTTATATATGCCTCTTAAAAAATAATAAATAAAAATAATAGTTTTTTATAATTTTTAAGTATATATTAATTAAATTTTGCAAGGCAATACACATTTATTAAAAAAATTAAAACATAAATTGAACATCACTTTTTACTTTTGCCGTTTTAGTTATTTTCAAAATATTCTTGTTAATAGAAATAATTCAAAGTAAAATCATAAATATGAGTAATTAACTCTCCTGAACTTATCACCTAGAAAATGTAAATAAAGGACAAAAAAGAAAGAAATTTTCAATAACTCTCCCGAATATTGAACAACTAACTTATTTTGATTATTGAAAAAAGGCTCAAAAATTCAATTATTATGGTCTAAAGTGAGAAGCTCTTAAGAAACTTTACAAACTTGTTTTACATTTTCAAAAAGAATTAATTGTAGGTTAAACTGAGAAAATAATAATAATTCTCTCTTGATTTTGTAAATTGATAAGTAATTTAAAATAATTATTTTTTAGTAATGTGACTCCCATCGTCCACCTTTACTCGTAAATATCTTATATTTATATTTTGATCAGAGTTTTAATTCGAAATGTTTAATTACATATGAAAGAATTTTCTTCGTTCCACCATCTTCCTCGATGATAACGGAACGTGTTTTCTCTTATTTATTACGTAAGGTTAGGTACCAGTTAACGTCCATAAGATTAACACTTTGATTTAGTCCAGATATCATTTTAATTTTAAGGTTTGCGTTTTGAGTTTTGTTTATTTTTGGAAAATTAGTTTTTTTGTTTTGTTAGAAAAGTCGTGTGATTTGAATATTTTTTAAAAAAAATAGAAAAGAAAGAAAATTACAGAAAAACAACCGCAATACAAAAATAATAATGTCTTTTCTTTTTTATTTCATATTTAGTGTTTGGTCAACAATGTTGCCTAAAAATAATGGAATTAAATTTATTTGCAATTCTTAGTTTAGAAGAATAACATATTTTAGTAATCATAAATGTGCGTAGCATTTGTATTTTTTTTTTGCTCACATGTAAAGTAATTCGCCAAAATAGAATAAAACCAAATAAATAAATAAAATCACTATATGAGTAATATCTTTTTTTGTTTCCCGTCACATGTTTGATATTTGTTTTTAGTATTCGATTTATAACGTTAATTCAAAAAAAATGCTTTGGAAGTAAAGCGTTCCTTAAAAATGGAGGAGTTATATTTTATTGACAATTCTTAGTTTTAAAAGGATATGATATGATCTTTAACATAATTGTAGTAAAAATATTGAATGTACCATTGGATTATTTTTCCTTAAACTTAAAATAATATATCAAAATAGAAAAAATTTGAAAAAGAATCGCTATACAAAAATAATATTTTTATGTTTCACGCATGGGGTTCGATCCCCTCTTGACGCTCCACTAATGCAAATTCACATCGGAAAGACCTTTGTAGAAGCGAACGCATCGATAGGGAACCCAAAGAAGAGCTAGAAAAAAAAACGAAAATAGCGAGACCTGGGGTCTCATCGAACGAGAAGTTCGAAGATGGAGACCTGATTCAACGAGGTCAGCCTGGTGAGTGAAATAAAAATGAAAAGATGTGAATGAAAAAAAAAATTGACCACCAGTAGCGAATACTTTTGAAAAGATTTGAAGGTAGAAAATCCTGTGAAAAATACGATCGGCTGCCAGTGGAAGATTTTCTGCAATCTCTATCGAGTCGGGAAGGAATGAGTAATGGGTCGGGAAATCCATTCTCCCTTCGCTCTAGATGTTCCTGATTTTGAGTTCTTCTAACTAAAGAAAACTTCATTCTTGAGCTTGAAATTAAAAATGAAAGATTTATTTCTAATTTTAGAAGGAAATAATCTTATCTAACAAATTCTAATAATCTTGAATGTAGCATTAGAATTTTTTCCTTAAATGCAAATTAATTCACCAAAATAAGAAAAGAAAATACTATTCCCTCCATTATAATTTGATTATCTAATTTTGACTTAACACAAATTTAAGAAAATAAAAGATATTCTTAAATATTATGATTTTAAGCATTTTCACTTGAGTCGAAGATCTTTCAAAAATATCTGCGTATATTCTATTCTTTTCAAACCTCACTTATAAAATTTTACTAATATGTTATTATTATTATTTATTTATAGTAGTTAATGTCTCTTTCTTTCCGTACTATTTTATCATGACTTTCTCACTTTTGCTATTCTTTGTTTTCATCTTGTTTTCGATATGCTTGTCCTTATCTGACCTTTTATCTTATTTTCCTCTCTTGAGCCAAGATCTTTCGGAAACAACCATCCTACCTTTCAAGATAGAGTTAGGTCTGCGTACACTCTACACTCCTCAAATCCACGTGATGGGATTATACTAGATTTGTTGTTGTTGCGTGTTATTATTATTATAAATATGTTATATCAAAAATTGAAACTAAAGCTTTACGGAAAAAAAATCCATTCTTTTATAAACGGACTTGGCGGAAAAATAAAAATAGTGTCTACATGCACTCTCCTAGTACAAATAGAGACACTGCCAGTCTCTCTGCCTACAATTTCTCCCCCTTTTATCTCTCTCTGCCATTTGATTCCAAACTAACATCCATAATCCCTCTTAAGACAACACCTAATCACCTCTAAATCCCATTTTATCCACTCTTAATCTCATAATTATCCAAGAAAGATCACTTTTTCCCCCATAGAAACATGAAAGAGTGATCTTTATTGTATCTTCTTGATTTGGGTTTATAGCAATTTTGGATTACTTTAGTGTTGAAAGAACAAAAAGTGATCTTTTTGGGTATTTTCTTGTTCTGGGTCTGTAGTATTTTGGGGATTTGAAGTGAAAAAAAATGGTTGTTAAGTTGATGAAGTGGATGCCATGGCCTCCACTACTATCATCCAAGAAATTTAAGGCCAAGATCACTGTAAATTGCCTTAAAGGTTTCAGCTTTTTGTCAGAAGAGCATGTGGGGGTCCAAAATTTTGATAGATTGAGAGTTGAAATTAAGTGGAAGGGCTCTTCAAAGGGTATTTCTTTGAATTTGAGCTCTTTTACTAAGAGAAGTGTAAAGAAGAATTTTACAAAAGAGGAGTCTTTAAAGGAAGATGAGGGGATTGTTGAATGGAATGAGGAATTTTTGAGTATTTGTAACTTTTCAGGTTATAAAGATGGTGTATTTCATCCTTGGGAAGTTGTGTTTACTGTGTTCAATGTGAGTTCTTGATTGATTTTTACCTTTGATCCTTTTGGTCTTTTGTGTTTTTGGCTGTTGAGTCAACATGAAAAAAAAAAAGAAATTAACTTTGGATTTTCTTATGCAATTAGAATTCTGAATCCAATTCTAGGGAATTTGATTAGTCCCATGTTCATTTCTCCTGAAAAAAACTGCATTGCTTGTCTAGATGTTTTTTGGTTGTTGTAGCGAAGTGTTGTTACAGAAAACATATAATATAACATAACATAAAAAATTAGTTCCAAGGAGATCTGGTATTTGTTTTTGACTTTAGTTATGATACATTTTGTTGTGGCTACTCATTCTTTTTCTTAATTGTTTTTAGCACGACTTCTTTGTTACTGTATTTGTTTTACTCACTTGTCTTTTTTTATTCTGTTTTACTTGAGTCCAGGGTCTATCAAAACCAATCTTTTTACCTTACCTTCATAAGATGGGGTAAGACTGCATATACATTATATATATAGACCCCACTTCTGAGATTACTGAGAATGTTGTTATTGTTGTAGCGGATCTCTGGCTTATTACTGAGTTTTAACTTTGTTATATTGCTGTCTAAAATTTTGAACAATGGAGATACTATTCCTGACATGCACTGGGAGTCAAAAGCTTTTTAAGCCTTCTGGAATGTAATGATTGCCTTTTAATGGATTACACTTTTTGAACTTGTGGGGGTCATTTTTTTTTGATGTTATATGGTGGATGGTGAGTCCTACTATAGTTCATTCATATTTTCTCTGGACATATACAACTGTGCTTTTTGGAAAGGAAAAAAACATTATTGGCATAGTCTATTATTAATTAAAAATGGTAGCAATTGATTAGGCACCTTGGTGAATATGCCTTTCAATAGTTGTTTTCCTTAGGCATTCAACACTTGTTTTTTAAGGGGAAGAAAAAATAGGAGGAGGTGTTCATGGTAAATGGTAAGATTTTTTTTATAGTTCTTTTATAGGCTCAACATCTTGCCCCAACCTACAAATGCACCAGTTAGTAGGTGTGAGACCATGATTACCAAAGGTGTTAAAAGGAGATGAGGTAGACCTACAGAAGTTGTCTCGAAAGACCTACAAATTCTTGGAATCAATGCACACTTGGTGAAGGATAAGGCACAATGGAGGAATAAGATTTATATAGGTCATATCCACTAGTTGGAAATAGGTTTTAGTGTTGTTAGAGACTTCTAACATTATTATCGTCATTACTATTATTATATATATATATATGTATATATATATATATATATATATATATATTAACGTATTTTCACTTCTATTTTTAATTTGATATGATGATGACATGAGCTGAGCTTAAATGGAATTGTAAATTCTTATAGCCGATCCCAACTTGTTTGGGACTGAAGCGTGTAGTTGTTGTTCTTCCATAGGCTCAAAGTTGGCCTTAGCTGCATGTTTCTTTGACTGCTTTGAACCTATCTGGTCGTTCATGATAATCGTGTGTTTTTTCAATCCACGGTGTATTACTTCCTGTTACTAATCCTTTATCTTAAAGTTTAGTTTTCATCTACACTAGTTTCTTAATTAAACTCTTTGTTTTTGTGTTCTTTTGTTGTTCATATACTCCCTTCCATGTGGTTCTCCGTGAGCTGCTTGACACAATACTTATTCATACTTATTCTGAATCAGGGTACAAGAAATGGACCAGATCAGAAGGTAACTCTACTTGCTGCTGCGACATTGAACCTTGCAGACTTTGCTTCATTAGCTGGAGAGAAAGAAGAAGGCATTGAAATTTTCATTCCTTTGGAAGCCTCTATTGGCAGATTCAAGAGTTGCCTTTCACTCTGTGTAAGAGATACTAAAGCATACTTTTTGCTTGCTCTCTCATATTAATGCAGCAATGTGAATATATTATTTAATCAGTATCATTTGCATCTAACGACATGTTCATATATTCGTTGACAGCTATCGCTCAACCTTATGGAATTGAGGAACACTCACGAAGCTTCGGAGACCATTCCAAAGTTTATCATGTCTGCTCCAGTATCTCCAAACCCTGGAAAGGTTTTGTTGATAGACAGAAATGAAGGTTCTTCTTTAAAAGCAGGTCTGCGGAAAGTTAAATTTTTCAAGGCATTATCTATTAGGCGACGCAAGAAGGCATATCATGAAGAGGAAGGGAGCAGTGATGGAAGGAACTCAGTCAGAAGTGAGGATCCCAATTTTGTTTACCCAGTGGATACAGATTCACTTGATGATGATTCAGAAGAAGGAGAATCGGAGGAAGTAAAGGAGGATACAAGTGTTCAGAAGTCATTCAGTTATGAAACACTTGTCTATGCAAACCATGCTGGCGGATCATTTTGTTCAAACTCAAGCAGCAGCAGCGACGACGAGGATTTAGTCCACTACAGCCATCATATTTCAGACACAAGGCACAAGTACCCCGAGGATACAACTGCAGCACTACGAAATCAATCTGCAGAGCAGAGTTCAAAACGCAGCATTCTCCCCTGGAGGAAGAGGAAGTTGAGTTTCAGATCTCCTAAAACCAAGGGGGAGCCGTTGTTGAAGAAACATTATGGAGAGGATGGTGGAGACGATATAGACTTCGATCGCCGACAACTTTGCTCATCTGATGAATCTTCTTCAGGGGTATGTGTCCACTTTTCGTGCTTTCTTTGTCATCTTTGATTGTCCCAGTATCTAATTGGAATTTGCATAGTGTCATTTGTTATCTTCATTTCATGATCTAATGAATCTGCTACCTATTACTTGTACACCAATGTCCCTGTCGTATTGAAGATTACTGAGCTTGAGAGCTTTCTTTTAGTAGATTCTCTACTTGTATAGTTGTATCAAGAAGTCTGATTGTTGATGTTTTCGTGTTCATGATTGAACATATATATATATATATGTCATAACTAGTCCTCTTATGTGTAATTCTTGCAGTGGTACAAATCTGAGGAAGCTTCTCCAAATCGATTTTTTGTCTCCGAGTTTGGAGATGACAGTTTTGCTGTGGGTAGGTGGGAGCAGAAAGAGATAATAAGCCGTGATGGACAAATGAAGCTGCAGACTCAGATCTTCTTTGCTTCGATTGATCAACGAAGTGAACGAGCTGCAGGTGAAAGCGCTTGTACAGCCTTGGTTGCTGTCATAGCTGATTGGTTCCACTGCAATCCTGAAGATATGCCCATCAAGTCCCAACTTGATTGTCTTATCCGTGAAGGCTCTCTGCAGTGGAGGGATCTTTGTGAAAAAGAGACCTACATGGAACGTTTCCCAAATAAGCATTTTGACCTTGAGACAGTTCTCGAGGCTAAAGTGCGTCCACTCTCAGTAGTGTCAGAAAAATCATTCATTGGGTTCTTTCATCCTGAAGGAATCGAAGAAGAGGAGGGATTTGACTTCCTTCATGGTGCCATGTCTTTTGATAACATTTGGGATGAGATTTCTAAATCCGCTCAAGAAACTCCTTGTCATGGAAACTGTTTTGTTTACATTGTGAGTTGGAATGACCACTTCTTTATCCTCAAGGTTGAAAATGGCGCATACTATATCATCGACACACTGGGTGAGAGGCTTTTCGAGGGTTGTAATCAGGCATATATCCTCAAATTTGACAAAGACACAACAATTATGCAGGTATCTAGTGAGTCTCAACAATCAGATGATAAGCCATCTATCGATAGAAAAGAGAAAGCCAATGTCAAAGAGGCTGACGATGAAGGCAAAATTGTCGTTAGCACCAATGGCAGCGACAGGATGCAGGAAGACATGGTACCTGAAAACAACATCATTTACAGAGGTAAAGAGGCATGTAAAGAGTACATTAAGAGTTTTTTGGCAGCAATCCCTATTAGGGAGTTACAAGTTGATGTAAAGAAGGGATTGATGGCATCGACACCCCTTCATCAGCGGCTACAAATTGAATTCCATTACACAACGAGCTTTGAACTACAGACGGACTGACCTCTAACAGTTTGGCCAGACTACCGTCAGTATCAGAGTAAGCAACGATTGATAAAGCTTTATTAGTATATACATAATGCTAATCCTTTTTGTTCTACATATCATTTTAGGAATTTTGAAAAGCTAATTGCTGTTTAGCACACTCCCTGGAGGGTCTCTTCTTTATTTTCTTCCGTATATGAGTGTAACTAGCTCGGTATCTCCTTTGTGTTTTCTTTCTTGTACGCGGGGAATGATAATGTAAATGACTATGGAACTGCTCAAGAGTACTCATTTTTTTGTTCTCTCAAAGAGGGAAGTTGAGATATATGAATAGTATTAGTTCCATACTGCTCTTGATTGTTGTTTATTTTGCTTTATTTGACATCATGTTTGCTCAGAATTGATTAAATGAATGAATAGCCCCAGAGACAAAGGAATAATAATGAAGCTTATAGCTCATTTCTAAGGAAATTTCATTGAGCAAACAGAAGCGAAGTATATTGTACCATCACACAGTGTGTGCATTAGGCGAATCATTTTCCTCTAGCTTTGGAGCAAACGGTAAAATTGCCTTCGTGTGATCTATAGTCACGAGTTCGATCCATTGAATGTGTTCTGTTCATGCTTGCATCAGGGTAGGTTGCTTACATGTCTCTGTGTGGCCTATTAGGTCACAAGGTTTGAACAAGGAATCAGACGTTGATGCCTGCATCAGCGTAGGTTTGTTACATACACGTCTTGTGTGGCCTATTAGGTCACAAGGTTTGAACAAGGAATCAGACGTTGATGCCTGCATTAGCATAGGTTTGTTACATACATGTCTCCGTGTGACTCATAAGTCATGGGTTCGAGGCTTGGAATAAGTCATTGATTCGTCAGGGTAGACTACTTACATATAAGCCGCTCTGTGACCTATATGTCACGGGTTCGAGCTGTAGAATCAGCCATCAATATTCACGTCAAGGTAGGTTGCCTATGTTACACCCTCTTGTAGAGGCAGAGCTAGATCATTAGCTACTAGTTCGTATGAACCTAGTAGTTTTTGCTTAAGAGTATGCATTTATATTATAAATTCATTAAATATGTATAAATATTTAGTTGTGAACCTAGTAACTAAAGACAAGTTATGTGTTTGATGAAAAATTTAATATTCGTAAATTTTAAATCTTGATTCTGCTTCTATTCTGCGTAAACGCGTATTTTTTTCGAGTTCTCCTCATCTTCACTCTGAGACATGAAATAGTTGACAAGCAAGTTTTCCCAAGTGGCATCACTCTGCTTTTCTAATCAACCAAAGAAAGAACTGCAATTCTTTCAAACAAGAACAAAAGGCTTTGTATAGTTTTTTGAGTTAATTTTTCAGATAATTACTTAACTAACCGTTTTTATTTTAAAAAATCACTCATTTTTGTTTTGTAACACAAAATCACTCCACTAATGATAATTATATCATAAAGCACTCAACTTTATTTTGTAACCAAAAAATTGTGTCATTTCACTTGTTTATACTTGGAGAGCAAGTTTGGGTTGGAGATTAATATAACTAGAAAGTTATTTATAGTTATTATGAGACTAATCTAATTAGGACCTAACTAATTACTTGGTGATTAAGTATTTCTCTTCTTATAAATAGGAAGGATCACTTGCTATTTTTAAGAAAATTAAGATCATTATCAAGATCATCAAGAAAGGTCATAACTTACAATATTATCTCTCTCTAAATTTCTCTTATTTCATAACAGCCATCAATTTATTTATTTTCTTAATTCCCTATATAGAAATAACTGAAATGACAGAATTTTTTACCATAAAAGAATTTTCCCTTTATTTCACTCGGCTCCTCGGCTCACTTCGGTTGCAAAGACTTTCTCCTTAGGCGCATGTCTGATGTTAGAGGTAAAGAATTACGAGTACCGAATATAGAAAATGACACTCTTTTTGAAAAGGACTGAAATAAATAATTACAACAGAGGAAGTAATTACTAACTTACTTAAAGATGAAAATGAAAAATTAAATACAGTCAAGCCTTAATGGACAAAGTTATCGAATACATATGTGTTTTACACATTTACCAATATTAGAGTAGCAATTTGTGTTTATTCAAACAAACTTCTGTTACTGCTTAAAATTACTTATTTTTTCATAAAATTTACTAAACACCTCAATTCTTTAAAATAAACACATTTTCTAAATAAAAACTTTGCCAAACATACTATAAAAAAACATATATATTTGATCCTTTCATTGGATATAGAACTTGAACAGATGTTTTGTACCATGTTCTTGTTTTGGAACATTACAAGTTAAATACAAAAAGTCCTATTCCTTATTTATGTCTGTCCCCAATATAAAAAATTATTCAATTTTGTCCTTATTGATCTATTCCAAACTTTTTATATTCATAAAAATGACCATGCAAAATATCTTTGTTTATGTATATCCTTTTAAAGATCTTAAAATTTGAATCTTTTTATTATGTTCTTCACTTTTTCAGCTTTGTGAAGGCAAAATTTGAGGAGGGAAAATGGATATTCAAGAAAGGGAAATAGACATTGAATGTCCACTAATATCAAAATCAAGAAATGAGGAATCAAAGAATAAGAGAAAATGTGCTGATTTTCTTGAAGAAGTTATGAAGATTTTGGCATTAGCAGGGCCTTTAATGTCAGTCAATTTTCTTCTATATTGCTTACAGGTAGGGGTGTCAGATGAGCGAGTTAGACTTAGACTGAATTTGAACGGATTAAAATGAGCTAAGTTAATAAATTAGCGAGTCAGTAATTCGCCCAAACTTAAGGGGTTGGGTGGATTATGCTTTTAGTATATGGGCTAATTTTGCATCCTCTACTTACAGGTGATTTCAGTCATGTTTGTTGGTCATCTTGGAGAGTTAGCTCTTTCTGGTGCATCAATGGCTACTTCATTTGCCACTGTCACTGGTTTCAGCTTGTTGGTAAGTGTTTTTTGACTTCACATCTTTTAGATGTGGATGAGAGTCTAGTGTTGTCAAAGGTGCGCGCTTAAGCACTGAAGCGAGGCACAAAACATGTTGAGCATTTTGCCTCGCTTAGTGGACGCTTTGGTATTGTCATTAAGGCTCTAAGGTCTACTTTTCCTCACCAATGTGTGTACAACACTAAACTATTGATATTTCACTTTATTGTATTTTTTTTATTTAGTTTCTTTGTCCATATATTGTTATTCATACTTATAATTCTGACATAATACATAGACAGACACAAACTTTGCCTCAGCTAACAAATAAACGCTCCAACTTTGAATATGCACATCTAGACACCTCAACTCATCTCCACTATGTCATTTGAACACTCCCAACTTATAAAATGATCATCTATACACCTCCAAAATTTATGTCTCACGTTAGTATCGGGTGTCCGCGAGATACAATGGAGACAAATTGGAGTGTTTAGTTGCCAGTTGAAATTGAATTGAGGTGTCTAGATGTGCACTCTCAAAGTTGGAGTACGTACTTGTCTGCTAAGGCCAAGTTTGAGTGTTTGTTTATATATTATACCTATAATTATTAGTTTTGGACTAGACATTCGTATATTTGTCTTTTTTTCTTCTTATTTGCGCCTTTTTTCAATAAAGCCCACACTTTATTTGTACTTTGCTTTTAAAGCCCAACAGACCTTAGAGCTTCTTTTTTTCCCATTTTAGCCTTTGGTTAACACTGTATGAAACTATAGGATTACATTACTCTGCCAAAATAGGTAAAAGCACTTGTATTGAAACTAACAAGCATGAAAATTAAGTTAACATGCTAGTTATCCTTCTGTTTCAATTTTATGTGACATGCATTTGACTAGGCATGATGTTTATCAACAAAGGAAAAAATGACTTTTGAAACTCGACATGACATATCTCTGGCTACAAAAGAATAATACCATAAGGGTAAATTCAAATTGTTTCTGATATACAGAAAGGTGTCGTTCTTTTTGGAATAGACGACCAAATGGCGTTTGAAGAAGAAGAACTTGTGTAGTAGTGATTAATATAACAAATTAAATGAATATGATGGAGGTTATATCAGTTTGTCTCTTTAACTATTGTTCAACTTGTTTATAAATCTACTTTTTGATCTTTGCATTTTGTATTTTTATTTTTTCTTGATCAGATGGGAATGGGAAGTGCATTGGACACAATTTGTGGGCAAGCATATGGTGCAAAACAATATCATATGCTTGGTATCCATATGCAAAGGGCAATGATAGTTCTTCTTTTAGTCAGCATTCCCGTAGCCTATATTTGGGCAAATGCAGGACATATTCTTGTAATCTTAGGACAAAGTATGGAAATAGCAGCCGAAGCAGGGGATTATGCATGCTTCATGATACCGAGCATCTTTGCCTATGCACTACTACAATGTCAGATGAGGTTTCTACAAGCTCAAAACGACGTCCTCCCTATGATGCTTACTGCAGGAGCCACTACTTTGCTGCATTTATTCACTTGTTGGTTTCTAGTGCTCAAAACCGGCCTTGGCAACAAAGGGGCTGCTCTGGCTAATGCTATGTCTTACTGGATTAACGTGTTCTTGCTAGCTGCATATATTGGGATATCTCCTTCTTGCAAATATACTTGGACTGGATTTTCACTTGTAGCGTTTTCTGATATCCCAAGATATCTAAGACTAGCTATTCCTTCAGCCGTTATGGTTTGGTAATTCCTCAGTCACTTCTACTTAACAATGCATAGACATATAATTCCATTAAATATATGATAAATCGCCTTTTCATTTGTATGGTTTAATTTCAGCATGGAGAGTTGGTCATTCGAAATGATGGTTCTGTTATCTGGTCTTCTCCCTAATCCGAAACTAGAAACCTCAGTTCTTTCAATCAGGTTAGCTCTCGAACACATTTAATACTATCGCATTCAGCATCATGTTTTTATCATATTTCGCCCCGTGTTAACTTACCATTATATGCAATTTTCCAGCCTTAATACATCTTCAATGATATACATGTTGCCTTTTGGACTAAGTGGTGCCACAAGGTGAAAATTTTCATACTTGCGCGTTTTCCTTCTTTCGACATTACCTTATAACTGTTAAGTCACATTTTGTATGTTTTTTTCCTCTTCAGCATAAGAGTTTCTAATGAATTAGGCGCTGGACGACCAAAAGCAGCTCGTATAGCAGCGTATACTGCATTGTTCTTAGCTACCACGGAAGGAATTCTAGTAGCAATTTTCATCACTTCGGTTCGTAAATTTTGGGGTCACTGTTACAGCAATGAGGAAGAAGTAGTAACATATGTAGCTGAAATGTTGATGTTTATAGCGGGATCACATTTCATAGATGCAAATCAATCTGTACTTTCAGGTTTATTCAAATCCTCAAAAGGACCAGTTCCTTTTAGCCATTTTTTCAACAATCTTATATATTTTCAATAATGCAAAATATTAGGTATTGCTAGAGGGTGTGGTTGGCAAAAAATAGGTGCAATTGTTAATTTGGGAGCTTATTATCTATGGGGAATACCTACTGGTATTGTATTTGCTTTTTTCTACCATGTTGGAGGAAAGGTACTTCTCTATGCATTTCCTTTGTTAGTATTTTTGTTTAATTCTTCAATTATATTGCTCCGGCTCTCTAAAAGTGTCTCACAGTTCGTGTCAGATTCTTCAAAAATAGTGCATATTTTGAGGATCTGGCATAGGCGTGGAAGCATTTCTGGACTATGTGCTCGGATTCTTCAAAAATATTGACGGGTGCATCTTGCATCCTTCAACAGTAGTGTATTTGTTTTTGAAGGATCCGACACGGATGTGACTAACATTTTTGGAGAGTCAAAGTATATAGTTTCTCGAGAGTCCGTGCGACATAGTTCTTTAATGCATTATGACAATGAACTCTCCAAGAATGTCGCATGGTGCATGTTGGATCCTTCAAAAGTAATGCATCTTTTGAGGATCTGACACGAGCGTGAGAGCATTTTTGGAGAGTCCGTGCAAACATAGTTCTTTAATGTATTATGGCACCGGACTCTTCAAAAATGTTGCATGGTGCATGTCGGATCCTCTAAAGATAGTACATCCTTTAACGATCCGACATGAGCATGGGAGCATTTCTGCAGAGTCCATGAAACATAGTTCTTTAATGTATTATGACAACAGACTCTCCAAAAATGCCGTATGATGCGTGTGAGATCCTCAAAAAGTAGTGCATATAATTTTGAGGATCCAACACTCTGGCACATGGAAATATTTCTAGAGAGTCTGCGCAACATAGTTCTTTAATGTATTATGACAAAATTGATGGATTTTATTTACTTTTTTGTATGTTATTTAAAGGGACTTTGGTTGGGACTCGCTCTATCACTTCTTGCTCAAGCCCTCATTTATTTAGTAATTACTCTCAGAACAAATTGGGATAAAGAGGTAAATCTATTCCCTCCCCCCCCCCCCCCCCCCGCTTTAATTTAAAGCTCATTTTAATATCAATTTTTCATAATATTTGATTTGTCACTTTTTTTCCCTCACTTTTGTTGAACCCACCCGAGTTTAACGGGTTGAGTTATGACAATTTATTGACTTGACCTAACGGATTGAACCTCCAAATAACCAATCAAACTATTAGGTAAAGAATATGTCGAATTTGATCCAACCCGCCCATCTGTCAATTCAACTTTCTTTATTTGTTTGTCTTTTAACAAATAATGCAAGTCTCCTTTGGCCTTTTTTGTAGGCAAAGAAAGCAGCTGATAGGGTGACTCCAGAGTTAGCATAGAAGAAAATGGAGCATCATATAGAATTTTGAACATTTTGGATTTACAAATGGTTTGGTTTTGGGACAATTTGTTCTTGTTTAGGTTTTGAAAAAAGAAATGTGAATATTGATTTGTTTTGGTTGCATATATTTTTGGAATTGGGAGGTATGAACTTTCAAAAAAGAAGTTTCTTGTGTTGCACTTTCGCTGTCAGAGCTGATTTAGAGGGTTGATTACAGATTCACGTGAACTCAGTAGCTTTAAACTGTAAATCAGTTATTATTGTACTTATGATCATTGTAGACACTTTTAAACCTCTAATTCTGAATTCTCATATGTAATTAATGTGAGTTTACATTTCCATTGATCTCTAAACCAACAATTACATATAATTTCACCATGGAATTGAGTGTGAGAAAAGCCATCTTCCTTCTTCAAATAATAACTGATTTTTAACACCAACTTATATTTTACACTTTAATTTCTATTTTGTATCGGATGTTTGTGTCTACTTCGATTATTTTATTAGTTATTTCTTATCTTTCACAAACATAGATATTAAGTAACTTTATCCACTAAATTTACATAGATTGAAAAATTAAATTACTTATGTTTTTCTGCCTCCACTGAAATTTAAACATGAGTTCATGATTCTCCCATCTATTTCATTGATCACTACGTCACATCCTTGAACATACGTGTATAAAATTATTAATTATTTCTTTCCTTTTTCTTTGCCTTCTTTTTCCAAAAACATTTTGTTTTGTCTGTGGGGCAGTCAGTGTTAAACTATCCACAATATATCAATTTAGCTGTCATAGCCCCAACCAAAATTCTACATAAAAGACAAAATATATATTTATTTAGTTTTGTTTCCATTTCGTGTATGGTATTTACTTTGAGACATCAATTAATTTAAATTTATGTTGCATGAGATCCATTTTTATCAAAAACTTTTCTATTTTTATAGCTCGAATTTAAAATTTTTAATTTAGGGCGAAAGGATCACGAATGAGGTATGCACACATTAATGATCTATCTGCTGATTAATTCATTAATTAACGTAATATCTTAGTGAATGTATTGAAACCAGATAAGAGAGCTAGATATATTTCTTTTTTAAGAAGTGACCTGAATTAATTAATAGGCTCAACAACAATTATTGATTTGTTAAGTGAAATTTAAAAAAAAAAAAACCAAATTCAATGATTTGTCTATCGATTAATAAATTTAATTCTATACTTTGGGGTTATAATATGATTTATAGTATCTCGATATAATTAATCTCTTCTAAATTTTCTTCTTTGGGCAGCATTTTTTTTTTATTTTTCATTCGGTGTCCGGAGTCGATGGAACCACGACTAAATTTGGATCGCGTACTGCAGGATCCATTCGGGGGTGACACTCCCAACATGATTTTTTTCATACTTAGGGATCTAATCCGAGACATCTAATTAATAGTGAAGCAGTCTCACCACTGCACCACAACCCATGTTGGTTTTTTGGCCAGCTCAAAAAGTTATCATATGCATGATTTGCATTATTCCTTATGAATTGACATTTCATAATATATATATATAAAAATCATTGTTGTGCTCAAAATATAATAATTTCTTAGAAAAATCAAGAAGGATGTATTATTTCTTTCTTCTTTTTTTTTCTTCAAATCTCTGTCTTACTATTCAAATTATAAGTAAAGGGTAATTAAGTTAGATGTTTAAATGAGATCGAAAAGGTAATCAATTAATAACAAATTAAGATTATTAAATGTTTTTCTTAATAAGAGTGCAAAAATTTACTATCCAAGAATATGGTGTAACGGATGAAACTATTTTTCCCTTAATTAGATATCTCGAATTCGAGCCTTGAATATAAAATTCTTAATAGGAAGTGTTCCCCCGAATGGAGTTCTACGCGACACGAACTTGTATATAGTCGGGTTCCAATGCGGGAATTATGCTTGTTTGAAATTTATTTATTTTTTAGAAAACAAGAAGTACAAATGCATGTGAACATGAGACAAATTGAAGAATATGCCACTTTGCAAAAATCCCCTAATTTAGTACTAGTATTTACTTTATGGTCATTTGGACTTATGACAACGAGAAAAAAAGAACATTACCCCCCATCCCCAACCCAACCCCATCCCACCCCCCCCCCCCCCCCAAAAAAAAAAAGGAAAAGGAAGGAAAACCATATATCCTCTTAAATAAGCTTGTTGATGAGTGGTGATTCATCGCGGAGTATAGATAAAATTCTTTCACTCTTAATCAGAAGTATGAACTTTGAGTTGTAGAAAAAATGTTTTCTCCTTTAATCAATTATTGTGCTCAGCAAATTTGAATATATCAGACTGATGAGTTTCGAATATCACATAGTCAAAAAAAAAATTGAAGAGTAATGGACTCATCTTTATTATCTCATTGGAAGTGGAGAATTTCTACAAATAGGGCAAGTTGGATGAAGCCTTAACCAAGGATCAATACATTTTACATGAAAAATATGACCACAATTTGACAATAACCTTAACATATCATTGTCTTTATAATCACCCAAACAAATAGAACATCCAGATGCAACAATATCATCATCAATATTATTAATATTATTATCCTCTTTGTGATAATAATGAACTTTTGCTTGAGAATATAATAACTTTGGATAATTTCTCAAAATTTCTTCATCAATACCTTGTTGAACGAAAACCATTTCATTATCAACAATTGTAGAGCTACCATGAGAAGAAGATGATGATGAATTATTATTATTAGGCACGTTAGAATTGTTGCGCCATCTCGATCGCGATCGAATACATAAGTAAGAAGCATAAGCCATGATTGAAAATAACATTAGGACTCCAAGTGAAAATCCAATTCCATAGCCATAATTCTTCCCAAAAGTTTCTTCACTTAACTCAATATCATTTGGACTTTCTCTATCTTCCACAATTGTGTTGTTCATGGTGGAGTAGAAGAAAAATAAAATGGAGGATTTAATTTGGACTCTTTGTTGCTAAAGAAAGAAGAATAAAAATGAGAGATGGAAAGAAAAAGAGATGCATTTAATTATTTAAGTTAGCTTTATATTATATATATCTAATGATGTCACGAAGGACTCAAGCAACCTAAAGAGGGTTGACCAAGAAAAAAAAAAGCCTCAACTAAATGATTCATACATCAGATTGTCTTATTTTATTGCTTCATACTTCGTAATTATAAGTGAATTTTTTATGATTAGTATTTATTGGTAATCGGATAAACCTAATAGTTGATATATTATAATAGGTTAAATGATATTGATTGTATAAAAAAATATTGTATTGTTAGTGTATATATATATATATATATATATATATATATACTCTCTCCGTCTCAAAATATTTGTTGTGTTTTATTTTACGAGAGTCAAACCACATAAATTTTAATCAACATTTTTGAGATATATTATTGATATGAGAAAAATTTACAACTTATTATAGTATTTTTCGTATAGTTTTTGAATATTTATATTATAAATTTAAAATATTGAATGAGTCTAATTTTATTTAACTCTGAATTCTAATTAAATTTTATTTCAAAAAGTAAAATATGACAATTAATATGAAATGAAGAATGTATAATTTTATTAATAATTTTTTTTTTATATTTGTGGGGTGGGGGTAGGGGGCACGTTGAGGTCATTATCTTCCCAAGATTGCAACTTGGCTAGTTAGCTTTCTTACTATCAATTTTAAAATTCAACTAAAATCTAGAAACTCATTCTTTATCCATGTTGACTTTAACTGACTGGTGTAGTTGAGAAATTTATATGAGGAAAACTTATGCAGTGAAAATTGAGGGTGGGGGGTGGAGGGGAGGATTTATAAAATAATTATTTTTCAGTTTTTGTATAATTGAAAAATACTCCAATGCTATCCTAGAGTTTAATATTCAGAAGATAAAATCGAGGATAATAATCTAAGTTTCACTTGTGGAATTTGAATTAGTTTAGGACAAAATACTATTTTTCGAAGATAGGGTCGAAAAATAATTAGTAAACGTTATTTCTACATGAAAATTGGGTGAAAGATACCAAAAATAACAGTGAAATGAGTAGTTAATTTAGATATTTTTCAAATATATAATTATATCGTTATTTTCTTTAACAGACTAATAAGAAATTAATATCACACAAATTGAAAGGGATCTGCGTACATTTCCCATCCAATATAATATCTTTATTTTTCAGCAAAGCCAAGGCAATAACTGGGACCAATGGAATAACAATTGATCCCTTAAGTCAATAAAATCGACTGGAAATTTTATGCTTTCTCATAATTGATGAACAGTGACATTCAATTGTAAAATCATTATTTTCTATTAGATTCAACTTGAATCATCTATTATGTGGATTCTTCATCGATTAAATGTGTTCACTTCTTCTACAAAAAATCAATTCATCTTTGTATAGATGAAGATCACCACACATTAAAGACTTTAATACCAAAAAAAATCCTTCTAAAACATAGTTGTCAGACATCATCTCAGCCTCTTGGGTGCACAATGTCTCAGTCGTTACAGATTGAAGACTTAAATACCAAGAAAGATCTACTACCAAGACTTAAATACCAAGAAAGATCTACTACCTCAACAAATGCCCGAAAACAATCAATAAATCTTCTCTTCCTCTATCTGCCCCAACCTCGATTCGATCGGTCATGCGGCTCTAGGTCACAAAAATAGAAGAAGGGGCTGCATATTGAAACATAATCAAGATGTGACCCTTTATATCAGAGTCTAGACAAGATATTCAAAGAATTAAATACAGCTGAGAATCAAACCAAATTGTAACAATATTCCAGCACTAATATAATAATTTGTCAATAACAAAATTTTGCATAAATAAAAATCCAAAGTCACAGTAATCCATATCTGACCATCATTTCTTATAATTAGCCCTATTATCAAACCCAAGATCAGGGCTTGATACTTGACAGAATTAAGTCCTGTTATCTACCGAACGGGTATCAAATTACTGTTGTGCGCATTGCACTCTCTGTGCACCACCATGCATATCGTCCTCATCTTCATCGTATGCCTCTTGGGCCTGTTGCTGCTGCTTCCTACGCATCTCCTCTTCAATGTTCACATCACGCAATGTGGTCTCCTCGCACTCATCCAATTCCATATCGGACGCTTGTGTTTTAGGCCTTGCCGGCAGCACTGCTTCAAGATTCTTGCACAACTCTGGGGTTAATGTGTTTGGGAAGTCCACGGTGAAGTGAATGTACAGTTTCCCTTTCATGAATGGCCTCTGGTACATTGGCATTCCTTCATCATTTATGCCCTTAAATTGATCTATGGTGCCATGAAGAAAACAGAAATTACACGATATCAGTGTAACACAAGACATTTATAGGTAATTGCTTGTAGAGAAACGCCAGCCATAGAATACTTTCCCTTCCCCCGGCGATATGTTATATTCGCCTTATATGTAAATCAGTATGAAGACCATTAAACCATGAGCAAGAGACAGTCATGTAGAGGCATAAACTTATCAATGCATGCTCGCTGTGTAGATACAGAGCAATTGAGGTATAGAATAACACCACAAAAGTAGACTCTGTATGCGCATTCGTGAAGATTTTAAAAGGAAGAAAAAGAGGAAATAAAAGGAACACGGAGAATTTCACAAACATGACAATGGTCTAGTTACCAGTTTGAGGGCTCAAAGAAAATCAGACAAATGCAATGAAATTTATTAGTATTTGCATCAAAGATATCAAGTTAATACTGAAAGCACATGACAAAAAAGCCTATGCAAGAGACTTTAATACATAAAAAATGATACATCGTACAAATATCAGAATCAAAAGCCCATTATTAAGTTACTTTGGCTTACCAGGCTTGATAACTTCTCCAGGTTGGGACTTAATTATCAGCTGTCTATTATCTAGGTGAGTCAAGACAAACTGAAAACCACATAGAGCCTCAGTCAAGGTCAAGGTGTGTTCTACAAAGAGATCATCTCCCTTTCGCTTAAACTTGGGATGTTCCTTCTGTTGCAAGATAAAAACTATGTCTCCAGTGATAGTTTCAGGCTGCAATAAAACACAAACAATGTTAAAGATCGCCAGAGATTTTGGTCATCAAGAAACAAAATATTTCAAACACTTTTGTTGCATATCTTACCTCTTCATCAGCCTCTCCTGGAAAAGTTATCTTTTGTCCATTTTGCATACCCTTATCCACAGTAACTTCCAACACCTTCTTCTCCTGCACAACTTTCTCACCCTTGCACTGTGGGCACCTGTCCTTCTCATTGATTTTCTCGCCACTACCCTTACAGTCACCACAGGGGTGCTGCATCTGCTGGATCATGGGGCCAAGTTGTCTAATCGAAACTTTCATTCCTTTCCCTTGACATCCCGGACATTTCAATGAAGCACCTGATTTAGACCCTACTCTGGAAATACAGATATAGCACCATTTCAGTAAGAACCTCACAAAATGTCAGTATATTATACAAAATATAAATAACCACATTGCATACTCACCCCTTGCACTTTGTGCACAACACATTGCGAGATAGTGAAAGCTTCTTTGATATCCCATTGTAAAGATCCTCCAAAGAAACCTTGAGAGGGTGGACAACATCCTCTCCTCTCCTTTGCCTTCTTCCTCTGCTGCTTCCACCACCTGGACCATCAAAATAATCCACATCCATGAGAAATTGGAAATGCATGAAAGAAATCAGTAACTTCAACTATAAACATGCTTAGGAAGCATACCACCAAACCCGCTTCCACCAAAGAATGACTGGAATATGTCAAATGGGTCGTGTCCACCACCTCCACCACCCATTCCTTCCTTGAGAGCATCTTCACCATACTGATCGTAAATCTCACGTTTCTCTGGGTCATTCAAAACCTCATAGGCTTGGGCAATCTCTTTAAACTGAAACAACATTTAAAATCGAATAACTTGACTAATGCACTGCAAGCATAGCCATTACCACATACTAGAAACATAAAAAACATTAAACACAGCAATTACAGAAAATATTGTGACACTGAAGTACACATTATTCTAATGATTAAAAAAGTAATCAGTCCAGCTAATCATGAGTACAAAGAGCCAGAAGCTTTGTGCAACATCCCATGATAGCCGTGCAATTTTTGATAAACTGCATTTAAGTGTCTAATACATACAATATTACAATAACTAACATCTCAAAAGTTGAGGTGAAACTCAGGATGTTGAGGTTCCAATTACATGATAGGTATTGCGGTCATGCAACACCAAAGCATTTAACTACTACTACTTCGATTAAGTATAAAATAACACCTAAAAGTCCCTTTATTTCCTTCAGAGATCACATTCTTTTTTTACCTACCCCACTCCTGGAAGGATCAACAGTGGATCCCTTTTAATCCCATATGACTTAAACTTTCATCATACCATATAGAAGAAATGGTGTCTCACAAACTAAGTCAACCCCAGAAGAGATCAGATTAAAACTCTTACTTAACAATTGCAAGACCTGAATTAGGGTGACTTTTCAATAATGCTTGTGTCTGAGCCATCTCACTCATTCCTCTAATAACCCAACAGGCATCTCTTGCCTTCCACTAGCCGTGTTCACCAACAGTAGCGAAGACAGGAATTTACTTAAAAGGGAAAATACTAAAAAGGCATAGTTCTGATTAAAACTTGACCTAAAGCAACTTTGGAATCCCCCTTACCACTACATTAGAATCTTCCCTTACGTCAAGGGGACTCGACAGTTCATATATAACCCAAAAAAATCAATTTTACCCTATTTGCACCATATAACTGGATCCCCTTTGCTCATACAGCTCTTCCCCTGTCCACCAGCACAGGTATCCACCTCTCTATATTTGCCTCAAGAAATTTAATTAATATGTACAAGTTATTGTTTAGAACCCAGCACCTCAAAAGGACTAAAATCCTGAAACAATAAAGCTTCAAATGCTAGCTCCACTTCCACCTAGTAACCCACAAGGCCATTCCAGCTTCACTGACAGTATCAACCTTCCCCTTTCAACTTGCCCAGTAGAATTAATTTCCTAAGCTCTAAACCAAAACCCAAAACAGAAACTAAGAGGGATCTTAAGTTAAGAGCAAAATATTACAAAAAACTGACCTGTATACAAAGATAAACAAGAAGCTACCAAAAGGGGTCACAAAATTAGCAAAAACATAAACAAAACCTACATCAGAAACCAACAACATCACCAGTGTACTCTCCCACACAGTGGTGTCTGTGGAGGATAAAGTGTACGCAAACCTTTTCTCTATCTCAGAGGTGAGGTGGAGAGGCTGTTTCAGAAAAACCCAAGCAAGAAACCATATAAGATAAAACAAAACCAATTAATTAAATAAATTTACTTAATATAGTAACTCAAAAGGACTAAAATCCTGAAACCATACAGCTTCAAATCCTAGCTCCACCTCCACCTCCACCTCATATCCCCACAAGACATTCCAGCTTGACAAACAGTATCAATATTTCTTCCCAGTAGAATTAATTTCCTAAGCTCTAAACACAAAACCCAGAACAGAAACCAACAGGGATCGTAAGTAAACAGCAAAATAAATTACAAAAACCCAATCTTTATACAAAGATAAACAACAATCTCTCAAAAGGGATCACAAAATAAGCAAATCCATACACAAAAACCAAGTCAGAACAGAATAAAGATGATTTTGTAAAAATCTTTCTCTAGATCACCACCCTTTAACAATCACCCAAAAGGGTTCACAAAATAAGCAAATACATACACAAAAACCAAGTCAAAACAGTAAAAAGATGAGTTTTTTTTTTACTTTTTCAGGATCACCACCCTTATCAGGATGGTTCTTAATAGCAGCTTTACGATAAGCTTTCTTGAGATCATCTGGTGAAGCAGTATTAGGTACTCCCAAGATCTCATAGTACTTGGTGTTATCACTCTTCTTTGGTGCTCTCCCAAACATCGTTCACCTGCAAATTACAAATCCAATTCAATACTTACTTATAAAACCTTAAAAACAAATCAAATCATCAAAAAAATTCAAACTTTTTTTGTAAATTTTGATACCTACAGATTGGAAGATTAGGTCTTCAGGTGATTTGGGAATGAAGAAGAAGAAGGGTTCGGGGGAGGGGGGAGATCTGTGGTTTTATATGCAAGAAAGGTGAATTGGACGGCTGAGATTTGTTGTTGTAATAGAAGATACTAGAATGTTAAATTTTGTATGGTCTTTTGCTAAGGTCAAAATTGAACTCCTAAGTTCCCACACTCAACAAAACCAATAAATTATTTCATTAAGAAAATATAATAAATTTTTGAAAATTAAGATATTTGTATAGAACAATATAAATTTTGATGATTAACAAATAAATTAGGGTTGTAATTAGTTAAGTGAGATCTAGAAAGAATGGGGTATATTTAGACTTTATCTCTTTTTTTATGAGCTAGAGATATTGTTTCTAATAAGTCCTTGACATTTTCAAAACATGATTCGAAAGAAATTGAAAAGTAAAAAGATGTGATGAAAATAGTGACCGTATAAGTAGTTGAGAAAACCAAAGCAAAAGAAATATATTGTGGTAATAAAATTGTAAAATAAGATAGTATTTAGCATAATAATAATAATAATATAATATAATAATAATAACACAAATAGGTGCTCTAAACTAGAACCATGCTCTACCATTGAGAAGCGTGACAACCTACTAACTAACTGTCTATTCTAATCGTATACTTCTATGCTCTCAAATCTAGGTTTTGACCTTAGTGAGCTAAAGATGTCTCGCATCCTATCTAATCACATTTATTCTTTCTCTGTCTACTTCTATCTCTCTTCAAATCTAGTATCATCTAATGCTCACACTTCCTTTGTGGGCATATGTGCTCTTCCTCTTCATATGCCTGAAATATATCAGTTTTGTTTCTCGCATCTCGTCCACCATAGAGGCTACTCTCACATTATCATATATATTTTTGTTTCTAATCTTCTGTCTCCTAATATACCACATATTCATCTACGCATTTTCATTAATTTCTTCTACCTTTACTTTTTAACACATAAATTCTTGATTGGTCAACATTTCACCAGCACAACATAATCGGTTTGATGCATTGTAACTTTGGAATTAACTTAATTGGACATTGGAACAGCCTCATGCAAAAATGCAAGGTAAAACTGCGTATAATAGACCCTTGTGGTCAGACCCTTTTCCAGATCCTGCACACAGCGGAAGCTTTAGTACATCAGGCTGTTTGGTATGTAATAGTATAGAAGAAACAAGTGGGGGAAAGAGTTAGGATTTTTATTTAGAGGCTTAAAATATGAAAAGTAAATACACAAAAAAAATCAAAGAAATTTCAACATTTATTGTATATACATAAAAATTAATTTTAACAATGTATTTACTGTATAATTTTACTTCAAAAGAGATTCAAATCAACCTATTGACTCTATTTAGTTTCGCTTTTGGTCCGGAGCTTAAGTTATATGAATTTTGCTAGTAACCAATTAAAATATTTTGTTTCGTTTTATTTTATTTCTATCTTTTGATAGTAATTTGAATTTTGTTTGGACTATATTTACTAAAAATTGTGTAGATGTGTTTTATTGAGGCAGGTTATGTACTTCAATAAAGACATTTGAGTGTATAGTTCAAGGTAATGAATGTGTAGTGAAATAAGTTGTTCTTATTAAAGTTGTTAATTCATAGTAGTTCAAATTAGCTTTGGTGTATTGTCTTTGAGTTATAACTTTATTTTGCTTATTAAGGTATTTTGTAATTTTTCTTGAAGTGCACTAAAACTTTCGTTATGCGCAAAATTCAAAAAAAGATTGGACCATAAAAGTCTATTATATGAAAACTTACCTGCATTTCTACAAGAGGTTATTTCCACGACTTGAACTCCTGACTTCACATGGCTTGAAGGGCGATTGCAATAGTCGAGTCATTGTTGAGTTAAGAGATTGGAGTTCATCTCTTAGCTAGAAGCTAGGTTATAGGGTTATAATTTGAATATTGACTCATTTAAGTGGAGTGAAATCAAATTTTACATGAATAGACCTTTATTTTTGCATTTTTATGTCACGATGAAGATTTTTCACATAAAAAGTTGCATGTTCATGAATTTATATTATTTCTACTTAATGTAATTAGGTAGAACACATCGAAAATCAAATTAATTAATAATCAAGATATTGCAAGTGTAGCAAACTCTTGGAAAAAATTTAAAAGTGACAACTTCATGCCCCTTCATGTGTCGTATTGGTGCCCAAAATAATAAGTTTCACATATAACTATAACGTTATTTGAATACAGACTATAACAAATGTACCACGTGAATTGGAAATACAAAGATTATTTATCTAACTTTATTATGAGTTTGTTACTATTTGTAACGTAAAAGTACAAATAAAAATTTGGGGAAATCACCTAAATGTACAATATTCAAAAAATATTACCACATAGAGCAACATAATTATTTTAATAATATATAGGAAATTATTTGAATTAAATTAAGTACGGTCCGTACTCTTCTAAAACTCTCACCCCCTATTTTCTCTTCCCCTGTTTCTCTCCAAATTTGCTACACCAATATTCTCTCCAAATTTGCTACACCAATATTCTCTCCAATCTTCTTACCCATAATTTTCTCCAAAATTAGGGCAATACTTACCTTCATAGCTTCTCAACCATGACTTTCTACAACATTAATACTCCAATTTTGGAATTAAGTGATGTGTATTCGGTGGTTATTGCAGAAGAATGGTAAAATTTAGGTGAATGCAGATTTGAATCAGTTGAAGAATATTGTGATTTCTGAGTATAGATCTGTGATTACTTAAAAGTTTGAATGGTTGGATGTTTAATTGTTTGAAGGTTTGAATTAGATTACATACCTAATTCATTAGCTATACACGATTTGTATTCGGTTGTGATTCAATATGAAAGTTAAACATGGTATGAACTACCAAGCTTAGAACTCGTTCTTTGTTACTTTGGTATAGATAACTTTTAAACTAAGGAAACATTAATTAAATACTCGCAAACGTCTTCTTTTTCTTTTCCTGTTTGTTTCTCTGTGAGTTGCTAGTTCACATTTTCTAATGTTCCGATTTCATTTGGTGTTGTTGCTTTTATTCTCTAATGTTTGTTCTTTTGGCAAGTCGTTTCTTCAATTAATTTTGGTTATTGCACTTTTTGTGCTAAATTTTTTGTCAGATCCACATACACATCCAAAAAAACCTAATAGAAGAAATGTGTTTTCTATACAAAAGTTTATTTTGGGTTTTGACAATAGTTTGTCTATGTTGATGTTTTGTCTTTGACGATTTAAGTTTTATATGGTTATAATGTCTCTAGCTTTGCTTAAAGATGAATGGACCATTCACCATGAAAGATAATCAAGAGAAGAGGGAGTCAATGATAGAATTAGTTATAAATAATATTGTTTAATGTGTGTGTAATGTAGTTTTTGTTCAAATTTAATTCATTTTTTGTGGCCTACAAATCACTAAAGGTTGGTTTCATTAGATACAAATTTCATTCATGTCTAATTCTCTTCTAATTCAAGTTTAATGTGTATGTAATACATTTGTTGTTCAAGTTTAATTCATTTTTGTGGCCTACAGATCACTGAAGGTTGGTTTTGTTAGCTACATGTTTCATTCGTGTCTAATTCTCTTCTAATTCAAGTTTAATGTGTGTGTAATACCTTTGTTGTTCAAGTTTAATTCATTTATGTAGCCTATAGATCACTGAAGGCTGATTTCATTAGTATAGATTTTATTCGTATCTAATTATCTTCTAATTCAAGTTTAATGTGTGTGTAATATATTTATTGTTCAAGTTTAATTATTCGTGTCTAATTCTCTAATTCTCTTCTAATTCAACAAAAAAATATGCAAGAGAAAAATATGGCTAATCTGGCTATACTGCTTTACTTCAATGGCCGATGGAATTCTAGCAACAAATATATTAATTTCTTGGCAGATGGTGTGTTGATAAATACGGATTCAACATTTGCTAGCCTCGTTTCTGTGACTACTGCTCAATTCTTAATAGACACATCAACAAGTAAAGTTGAGATCAGATATAAGATTGATGAAAGGTCTCCTCCGATTCAAATTCATTCGTGTCGAATTCTCTTTTAATTCAACTTTAATAGCAATTTCAGGTAAACATGAAAGAATCAGCCTAACCAAATCTGACTACACATTCTATACTAATTCTGACAAGCCCTTGTTAGTTCTACTCTGTTTTTTTTACTTCTCTCTTGCTTGACCTGGGGGCTTCAATTGTATTTCCACATTCTGGGATATATGACAATATGTTAGGCTAGAAACAACTTCTGAATGTCAGAGGTGAGATATATCAAATCAAAACGAAGCTGATCATTTCAAGACAGGTTTCAGCTGTTTGTCCTCCTCAAGTGAAATCATTCCCAAATGAGATGGGTTTTCAAGCATCATCTTTGCTACCAAATAACCACTAATTGACAATGTTTGGTATTTACGATCTTGCTTGTCTATGAATCAGCCAAGTTTTCCATCATAATATTCAGGCCACCCATCCTTCGACAATCGTTGTTCAACAAGTTCAATGGCACGCCTTGCAATCTGAGGCCTCCCAGTCTTGATACATGCTACTTTGAGGAGCCATAGAAGCATTGTATCCAGAGACAATCAAATATGAGAGGGACCTAACACAATCTTGGAGAAGATACAAGTTTAATTAATTTTTTGTGGTCTATATATCACTGAAGGTTTTTTCATTAGCTATAATTTTCATTCGTGTCTAATTCTCTTCTAATTCAATTTTAGTGTGTATGTAATTCATTTTTAGTTCAAGTCTAATTCATTTTTGTGTTCTATGGATTATTGAGGCTTTTTCAATAACTATATTTTTCATTCGTGTCTAATTCTCTTCTAATTCAACTTTAGCGTGTGTGTAATTCATTTTAAGTTCAAGTTTAATATCAATTTTGTGTTTGTGTAGATCACTAAAGGCTTTTTCAGTAGCTACACTTTTCATTCGTGTCGAATTTTCTTCTAATTCAACTTTAATTCATTTTTCATTCAAGTTTAATTCATTTTTCATTCAAGTTTAATTCATAATGCAGGTTTCAGTTTGATAACACTACTGAAACACTTTTTCATTAACGTAGCTATGTATTCGCATTATAAAAAAAGAAGAAGATATATTTTACATGAACAAAAAACTATATTAAAAGTGTATTTTACATGAACAAAAATCATCTTAAAAAAGATAGCTATGTATTGCATTATCAACTTTAATATGTATGCAATTCATTTTTCATTCAAGTTTAATTCATTTTTCATTCAAGTTTAATTCATAATGCAGGTTTCAGTTTGATAACACTACTGAAACACTTTTTCATTAACGCAACTATGTATTCGCATTATAAAAAAAAAGATATATTTTACATGAACAAAAAACTATATTAAAAGTGTATTTTACATAAACAAAAATCATCTTTAAAAAGATAGCTATGTATTGCACTATAAACTTTAATATGTATGCAATTTATTTTTCATTCAAGTTTAATTCATAATGCAGGTTTCAGTTTGATAACACTACTGAAACACTTTAACATTAACGTGTCATCAAACATGTCCTCATTTAAAATTAATTCTAATAATACTAAATGACAAGAATTTGAAAACATCACTATGACTAGCTTTGATAAAAAAATGGGACAAGTTCAAATCATCAACAAATGCACGGAGAGATGCAGTTCTACTAAAATCACGAAAAAATACTATTATTATGCTGATAATATATATATATACACATTGTGGCAAGTCTATGAAAGTGTTAAAATCAGTAATAAAAGATGTGCACTGCTTTCATCAATCAACTGTAGATAGATTATTCAAGAAGTTTGAAGCTTCAATTATAGCTTCATTTTCTGATTGTTTTCATGTCCAGAAGTAATGCTGCAAATCTAGGATTTTGTCTTGAGTGAAAACAAGTATTTCATCAAATGCTCTCGTTTGTCAATGGCTTCTTCTCTTCTTGACCACAAGGCTTCACTGTCTTGTTCTGAAGCCAAGTTGAAATTCGAAGCCTTAAGGCTCTTGCATTTTAGCTGCCAAAAAACAAAACCATATTACAGTTATAAAAACAATAAACAAGTTTAATTTTTATTTGGAGGTTCAAACCATAAAAGTCAAAATAAGATATGTTAGTAGGTGTCTTTTATAGTTGAACCAATGTTTGAAAAATTAATTAGACAAAGGCTGAATGATTGCTTTTACCTTTAGTTCTTTAGATTTCATAATTTCCCTTGGACTATTGATGAGTTTCTTGTCATTATTGTCATGATAATCTTCTAAAGTAGGGAGTTTAATTTGATGAACTCTTGTGTTTGGCTTTTGATGAAGTGACGACATGAACTTCAATTTGGCAATAAGTCTTTTTCTGACAATTTCACCTCTAATCACTGCTTGAAGCTTCACAAGACCCTTTATAGCACTTAATGCTTTCTTGGCCTGCACTACATTTCACAATGTCAGAGATTAGGCACCAGTCCATTTCAGCAAATGTCAGATTTTTTTTAGAAAAATGAAGATAGTAAGTAGCCATAAACACCAACATAACTTCTTAAAAATATGCCTAGCTATATAAGAGAAGAGTTTAATAAGCGGAGGGTTTTCCGACAACCAAAAAGCTTTTCTCCCCAACCAAGGTGAAGACTACCTACCCTTGGGAATTCTTCTGCTTGCTATGCATTACGAGCTTCATACATAGTTGTGCTCCTTTAATATGATAGGAAGAAAGAGACCAGCCTCATTTCCATATCAATCTTTAGTTACTACATTATCTCATTTAGGTTGTGTAGCTCAGTTGGTAGAGCACTAGCCTACCTTACACTCTAATACTATTAACAAGGATCCATAGTAACCTTCAAAGATGACTCTTTGACCTTAAACTTGTGTAAGGGACTTCACCCTTTAGTTACAAGATACTACTTAAGTTCTAAACTATATGTTTGAATAATCTTGAAAATAATTAGTTTAATTAATTTATCAATAGATGGTATGAAGATCTTCAAGACTGTTATTGCAATGACTGCAGTGTTTTCCTTATTACCCTTTTAAGTTTGTGGTGAATTACTAACTAATTTTCATCCTTCTGCATTCAAATGCATGTCTGCGACAAGTTCACAATGAAATTATATGAGTGAAAACACTAGATACACTATGCATTATGGAAAACTCAAGAACCCCCGGTGAGGATGTCTTACCAGGTGAGCACGATAAGCACTTTGAATTTTAATGACAATTTGTTTGTGTTTCCTTTTTAATTCATTTGGAGCATTCGGATCAGGAATAATAAATAAAATGGAAACAAGATAAAATCTTATATCAAAACGATAACATCAGCAGCAGCATTGGCAGCAACTGCAAAATCATGTTTCCTTTGCTGTTCTTTCGCCTCAGTTAATGTTTGCTGAGGAGCTGATGTTATGGCAGGACATTTCCTCAACTTGAACTTTTTCAAAAAGCAGCATTTTCATCTCTTTGGTTTCTGAAAGATTTTTCATAATTTCTAGTTTAGATACCCAAAGATTACTCACCGGTAAGTAACAAAATCTTGAAATTCAAACCTTTTGATCAGCTATTGGTTCTGTTTTAGGAATGGAAAGTCTCTTGGCAAAGGTAAACCAGTTTCTTCTCTTTCCCATTTTAGAAATTCATGAGTCCTTCAGCAAACAAACAGATTTATCAAACACATGCCACCTTCTGTTTTCTGAAAGATTGAGAGAAGTGTTTTAGAGGATATAACAAAATGCTGCAAAGCTACAATATGAAAACAAGAATTGGCTCAATAGGATAACTCGATGCACAAAGCATCTCGCGTAATATATAAGAAAATTGGAGCATGAGGGGAGGATTACCTAAGTCTGTATAAGAAAACCATCAGTCCATTCCCCGACTAACATGAAACTCTAATCCACTAGAGCGTGGACTAATAGCTCAAAGTTATGTATTGCATTATAAACTTTAATATGTGTGTGTAATACACAATTTCGTTCAAAGTTTAATTCATTTTTGTGGAGTACAGATCACTAAAAAAAATTTCAATTAACTACAGATTTCATTCATCTATAATTCTCTTCTAATTCAACTTTAATGCATGTGTAATACATTTTAGTTCAAAGTTTAATTCATTTTTATTTATTTATTTTAAAAAATAAACAAATTGCAACACAAAAGATCTAACAATTCATGGAAAAACTCCCAACAATCACTGATATAATAAACTTGAGCAAATAAATTTAGACTATAATAAAAGTATCAAATACACAAAAAATTTCTTCAGCATCTAGCACACAAGTTCAAAATAACAACAAACTAAGAAAATACACATAAACAGATTAAAAATGCTATCAGTTAAATAATGTGTTGGTAGAATGACATACCGGATATAAACTCTCCGATAGAACCGTATTTTTGCACAATCGATTTCGAATTTTTGGATTCTTCTCCTGAGCAACTATAGGTTTCACTTTCTTTGACTGAAATTGAGGAGGTAAATCCTCAAAATCATCATCACTGTCAACAAATTTCTTAGATGCCGATGCAACATCAACTCATTTTCTTTTTGATTTAGAACTCAATTCATTGGTTTTTTCTTACTTCTACCGCCCTTTTTCTTCACATGCAATGCTTGGAAATTTTGATTAACCTCACTACCAGCTTCTTTTGGAGATTGATTTGCAGAAATTCCCAAACTAAAATTTGAACCGACATTCACTTCACCACTGCCAGTTGAATCAACAATTCGAATTCTTGGGCTTCTTCTAGGAGATTTCTGACCTTCCATTACAATTGTGCTGCCAGTTGAATCAACAATTCGAATTCTTGGGCTTCTTCTAGGAGATTTCTGACCTTCCATTACAATTGTGCACCTAAAACCTATAAATTCCGTCTGAAATAAACAAGAAGATGAAGGAATAATGGAAGAATGAAGAAGAGATGAAGGAAGAAGAGAGAGACGCAGAAACCTTAGAGAGAGAAAACCCTTTCCTCTTCCTTAAATAAAAAGAAAATATAATGTTTCTTTAATTAAAATATTGCTATTAATTGTTAAAAATGGTAATAAAATAAAAGTATATTTAAAAATGGTAAATATTTTTTAAAACACAGTCAATTAAGTAATTTTACCTAAAAATTAATCCTTATGATTCAAAATAGGCTGTTGGATCCATCACGAGCTTAAACCAACTTAATTACCCCCCAAAAATATGACTCTTTGAACAAAATACTTAAATTTAAATTTGGTTTAATCACAATTTTAAAGGCTAAATGTTGCTGAACAAGCTTAATTATATTAACCAAACATTATGTTAAGGATCACAAATAGTTATAAATTTATATATTTACGTAATATTGTATCATCGAGAATTATAATGAAATGAATAAAAAAAAATCAACTTTAACAAAAAAATTTGAGTTAAAAGCTTTGAAATAAAAGAAATTTAATAAAAAAAAAGTGTCTGATGAGAGTCTATTACAAGAGAATTCAGAATAATAAAACGCAAAAGAAAAAATAGCTATTCAAAATTTAGTCCAATTAACTTGGTCAAACCTTTGATATTGCAGTCCTATTCCTGTGGAGACCATCATTGTGAATTCTTTAAAATTGTAAAATAAAATAAATCATAAACATATATATTCTCAGACGTTGAAATATTTGATATAGAAATTAGGGATAATAGTATTTTGGCTCTCTTAATTATTGGTAAATTTTGATTTTAGTCCTTATGATATTTGACAAGGCATATTTAACCTCGAATTAATTGAAGTAATTTTTTTTATTTATATATATATATATATATTTTTTTATTTGAACTATTTTTACAATTATATTGTTGTTAAATATGAAGTAATAATACAAGCTTAACGTTTTCATACAATCATGTGATGAATATTTTTTCTTTTGAGTCGAGGATCTATTGGAAACAACCTCTCTACCTCACAAAGATAAGGATAAAAATTACATACATTTTATACTATCCAAACTGCACTTGTAAAATTATACTTGTACAAGCTTAATGTAAGGTAATTAAGTGATTAAACAATTGGTAATTATGATAAATTTGTGAATTTTAACAAGCAAAGAGACAAAACGTATATGTTTCACTTAATTGAAGGTTAAATATAATTAATCTGATATTATAAGAACTAAAATCATAATTATCAATAACTGAGGGACTAACAATATTATTCATCCTAGATTTTAAGTTCATTATATTATCGGTTGTTAAAAGAAATAGTATACAATCAGGTCACTCAGATAATTGCGTGTGTAATCTATTATATATATAGTGTTATTTTTATAAATTTAGTATAATTTTTTATAAAGAATATTCGATTTAATTGACCATCCTTCACGCTATACCACTAATCAGCTATGAGATGATTTTTCTTTTTTTAAAAAAGAATCAACCGGGCTGGCATGTGGAAAGCAAGAGCGAGCTTCTTCACTCCATACGTTGATCTTTCGAAAAAAGCGGAAGTAACTAGGAAGAGAGTCCAGTACAAGCAATAGCTGCTCCTGGCATTTAAATCTTTTAAGTGCAAAAATTAAGAGTTGTTATTTATTGAACCAAAGTTTTGACTTTAGTAAAAAAAATTCTAGAGTGTGTTTGTTTCCTAAAATAACTCACATCCTACCATGTCCACCTAAAGAATAGGAAGCTGAGACAAATTAAAATCCCAACTACCTTGATAATACCATTACCTTTCCTTTTCGTGAATTATCATGGCACCATTCTCTAATTTTCTTCTTCATTATCCAAAAAATTCCAACCTTTTTTGGCTTCTAATTCCTTCCTCCTCTTTGTTCCCTTTAGAATTTAGTAATAACATTTCCAATTCCTCCTTGTGACCAAAATCCTTCATCACATTGTAAATAACACATTCAATTAATCATCTTCTTATATCTATCTATCTATCTTTTCCTCTTTGTTATTGTTGTTGTTGCTTTCCCTTATAATTCTTATGTTTTACATAAAGGGTGGCTATGTTTAACACACCCTTTGTTATATCCTTTGCACTTTTGTTATCATTCCCTCTCCTTTTTCTATTCGCGCCACAAATCTTTCCACCTAAACACGTCGAGATCTCGATTCCTGATGAACTTGATGATCTTGCCTTGTTTCGTCGTGCAACCCTAGCTTCAATTGACGGAAGCGGTGGTGCCATCTCACGACTTGGCACCACCCATCCCCGTATGAAGATCGCGTTTCTCTTCCTCACCAACACCGATCTTCATTTTGCCCCTCTCTGGGACCGTTTTTTCGCCAATCATGATGATCTTTTCAACATTTACATCCATGCAGATCCCTCAGCCAAGATTTCTCCACCTAGCGGACGCATCTTCAAAGGCCGCTTCATCGCATCCAAGCGAACCCGACGTGCCTCCCCGACCTTAATATCTGCAGCTCGACGTCTTATGGCGACTGCCCTCTTAGACGACCCATTAAATTCCTATTTTTCCCTCGTATCACAACATTGCATCCCTTTACATTCATTCAACTTTATTTACAATTCTCTCTTTCGATCTCAATTTCCTGAATATCGTAGCTTCATTCAAATACTATCCAATGAGTCGTACATGTGGGATCGTTACGTTGCACGAGGCCAGAGTGCAATGCTACCCGAGGTACCGTTCGATCGGTTCCGGTTCGGGTCACAATTCTTTGTCCTCACAAGAAGACATGCATTAGTGGTGATTAGGGATAGGAGATTATGGAGGAAATTTAGAATGACTTGTTTGAATGAGGATTCATGTTACCCAGAGGAACATTATTTTCCTACACTTTTGTCTATGGAGGATCCTAAAGGCTGCACACAATATACTTTGACACGTGTCAATTGGACAGAGAGTGTCGATGGACACCCACGTACTTATTTTCCGGCAGAGATTTCGTCGGACCTTATTTATAAGCTCCGGGAATCAAATTCTACATATTCTCACATGTTTGCAAGAAAATTCTCACCGGATTGTCTGAAACCTTTGATGGATATCGCGGACAAGGTCATTTTCAGGGATTAAAGGTATTTTTTTTAAAAAAATGAAAATAAAAATATTTGTCTTAAAATTGCAACAAAAATATCTACTTATTGTTTGGTGATGATTCAATACTAGTATTATTTCATATCAATTATTTATGATTTTTGAGTTCATTGGATTAAATTTTTCTTCTAATTTTTTATGAATCACCAAAATTACCATTCACAACCCTACTACTTTTTTTTTCTCAGTTTAATTGAAAGGTGTAAATTATATATTATTAGTAATTAAGACAACCTTTTAACAATGTTTTTTTTTTTGAAGAAAGTCTTGAAAATGTATTTGTGGAAGAGTTTTGAATTGAAAAACAAAATGTTTGAATGGATTAATGTAAAGGTATTTAATTCATGGACTTTCTTTGTTCAATGACCTTGTATATATATGGGTAACAATAATTGTCTAAGTTAGCTTATATGCATTTGGACTGCAATTTAAATCACGAGTATTTGCTACCTCTAATCATTATAAGTGTCGGTAGCTATGTCCATTAAGGCTATAACAGATGAGAATAAATCATCTTTTACCTTCACTATAATTTGAATACTAAACCTCGCGATTCACAATTCAATTCATTGACTATTAGGTCACACAACAGCTAGTTGCTCGGCCTTAATCTTGGACTGATCTCAAATTTCAATCAACCCCTTCATACTTCGATCGAATCAATCGATCAAGAACGAACCTACATTCACTCTATTTGATGCTCAAACACCCTTTTATTTTGCAATCCAAATATTACTTCTTAGATAAGAAATTAGTAATGCATACAAATAGATCACTTGAGCTACCATGTTTGCCATATATTTAAAAATTCTAAATCTGTCACTACACGATTTATTATCTAGTTCATTTTTCATAATATTAAATGATTTTCATAATGCGACTAATGTGCTGTTTATATTTAATTCTACAGGTGAGTTCGAAAATACTGTTTTTAGGTTATTGTAGGAACTAAAAACTTAAAGGCTGGAGCAGGAAGAGGCTAAGGCCCATGCCAAAGCCCTCTCACAATAAACAAATATTGTTGCTATTTGGTGGTCTCTCTTGTACATAAAAGTTAGAGAACCATGCCTATGGCTTTCTTATTGGTTGTGTTTTATATACAAAGTGAGAAAAAAATGGTGTGATGGTCACAAAATTGGTGCTTTTTATGGGCTTAGAATGGAGTTAGAGAAAGGATTTGGTGCAAAGGATAAGCAAAATGTAGCGCGGAACAAAGTTTGTCTCCTTGTTCGCCTTTCCTTTTACACATAATTTATTCTCTGAGGTTTCAACTTGTAATTTATATATATTCCTTGTAATTTCATACTATATTATACAAACCTCTTATATTTATATTTGTGTAATAGGATTGTATTATTTAATCTAGAAGTAGAAGATTTTGATCCTCAAGTGTCAAATCTTATTTTTTTAAGTTTATTTTGGTGTAACAAAATTGCCTTGTTTTTAGTTATTTTTTTAATTACTAGATAAATTTTCGCTCGTGTGTTAGTTTTATTTTTTATACATCTATTTGATGTAACAAAATTGCCTTATTTTATTTTAGTTTTTTATTATTAAATGATTTTGCCATTGATGCCCCCCCCCCCTCCCCCGCAAACAACTATTTTCTCTAGTGTTTCGAATTGTAGTAACAAATCATATATCACTCATAATTTTATAATATTATATGAATTTTCTCTTTTTATATTTGTGTTACAAAAATGTATTTTGTAATCTATAAGTAAAATATTTTGCTCCTCCTGTCAATATAATTTTATTTTTTGTTTGGTATAATGAAATGACCTTATTTTATTTTAGTTTTCCATCTAGTGATGATATTGCCATTCGGAGTTGTTTTTTTTTAAAAAAAATATTTGGTAGGACAAAATTAAATTACCTTATTTTATTTTAGAGTTTTTATCGATTATTATTCATTAGTTGCATTTATTTAATACTTCATGCTAATAAACGTGTTTAAGTAATGTCCCTATTTAATGTCTAGAATTAAAATTTTACTCAAGAGTCGAGTCGATTTAAAAATTGATGTGTTTTTATTAGTTGATTTAGTTTGGTGTTAAAATTTTAAAATGTGAACGTTCACTATTTCTTTAAAAATATTAGAAATTGACGATGAATAAATTATGTAGTTAAAGTAAAATTTGCTGTTTAATTTTTTGATAAATTAAAAAAAAAATTATATTTGTTACAAGCAATTTCGCCATGAAATTCGTAGCTAATTTCATTTTTTTAGGGATCGTTTGGTTAGTAACAAGTTATTTCAGGATAAGTTATACCATCATAATATAAATAATGAGATAAATAATCCAAGAACTACCTAATACCTCCTAACTAAACACTGAATAAAATAATTCTACATTTTATCTCAAGATTATTATACCTTATACTTTACACCAAATGATTCTTTATAATGGTTATTATTTTAGTTTGGTATGAAAAGGTCGAACAAATAAACGAAAGAGATAGTTTCTCTACAAGCGAAACAAGTTTTGTTTTGTTATTTTTCTTTGAATTTTTTTAAAAATTTCACTAATAAATTCAGAACTTTATGACAATTGCTATTTTTAGTTTAAAAGGCTAAAAGAATAGCTATTTGTGAACTTTACCCGATATAAATTCATAAAATAGAGGGAAAAAAACTCATCGGACATAAATACTAAAGAATTTATTCTAGACAAAAAGGCAAATTGATAAATTGAAATTATATATATATATATTGTGTGAATTTATACTAGATTAAGTGGGGGAAAATCCAAAAAGATTTAGGAAATCCTTTTGATCAGGTAAAGGATAATCAATGTGAAATAATTCCAACTTTAGAAGAAAGATATGGAGGATAATAATTAGTAAGTTTAAGATGTCATTATTTATCAAACACTTCTCTTAAGTACTTAAATAAAGGGCATAATTAAGAACAAATAAAACAAACTAAGAATGATTTAAGAAACATGCCTAATTTTTCTTACTCTTTATTAATCTCTGTTATACGTAAAATATGTGAGTGTCATGTAATCAAAGATACAAACGACATTAAAAAAAAAAAATTGTATTAATTTCCGTTACACAATACTCTTAATGATCTTCATCTGTCAAAAGTATGTTTAAAAATACATTATAAAATCTATCTATATAGCATGTATTGGAATGATGACCTAAAGCTAAAATATCAAATCTAAAGCAAAATCACATTGAATTAGCCCAAAATAGGTATAAGTGAAGTATAACAACACATATTATAACAAACAACAACAACGAGTGACGAATTCAAGATTTGAAGATCAGACGGATTCAAACTTTGAAGGTTATGGGTGCTCACTTTCTTTAACGTAAAATTACTAACTAAAAAGTGTTTCTTTCTAGAAGCTTACTAATATTTTTATAGTTTAGATAGTAAATCTAATACTAAAAATAGAAAAGTGGAAAAATAATAAAGAAAAAAATGAAGCAAATAGCAGTGAAGCACCCATCAAACTATTTGGTTTATAGGTGCTCGCAAATAGGTTATATTGATTTATCAGTATTTTTTATAAACATATACCAAGTTTTCGTTGGAATTAGTAGGTGCTTGAGCACGCGATACTCTATACGTGGATCTATCCCTGACAATAATATAACAATATAGTTCACATGTAAAATATGAAAAGAGTGAAGTATACACAAATAACTATTTTCGATACACATTCAATCATATATATATATATATATATATAATATTAACACAAGAAAAAAAAAAGAGAAACATTCCCAATAATATTTTTTTCCTTTTCAAATTGACCATTGTTAGAAAAACCAAAGAAAAAGATGCACTTTTGAGTAAAAAATAAATAAAACATCAGTCCACCATTTTCAACTAATATTGGACCCCTTTCATCATCCACCCCCCCCCCCCCCGCCCCCTCTAAAAAACCCCTCATTTTCCATCATTTTTTCTCCAAATCTTCCTTCTTCCCTGCAACAAAACTCAATTGTGGAAGATGGGTATTCCAAGAAACTCAGGTGGGGTTGGAGGGGTAGTGATTGGTGTTGATATACTGAGTGAAAGAGCAAGAATGATGAGAGATTCATTGCAGAAGAGTCAGTCCATTACAGACAATGTAGTGAACATTTTGGGTTCATTTGATCATCGTCTTTCTGCTCTTGAAACTGCTATGCGTCCCACCCAGGTTCTGATTTTTACTTAAAGTTCTGATTTTGTATCAAATGGATGATAACCCATGTTGTGAAAATTTTGATCTATCAAGAATTTGGTTTGTTGTAGAGTAACAACGTGAAAGATCTTGGGGTTTTGGATCCCACTTATAGGTTTACCTGGCATTGTAGCAATAGATTGTTTGATAGATTATTCTGAGTTGAGGTGGGAGCAAGCTAGTTTGGATACCGTGTTACTTGTTAGCATTAGGGGTGGATGCAATGTAGAAGAAGTTATGGGTTCGGCCTAACCGAATTGTTTTGCCTCCTGCAGAAATGCTGCGAATAATAGACCCTTGTAGTCTGTTTCTTTCATGGACCGCCGCACTTAGTGCATTGAGCTGCGCTTTTAAGAAGTTATGGGTTTGGCCTAACCCAATTGTTTTGTCTCTTGAAGAAATGCAGGGATGGCTACCGTTGTGGTCAGTTCCTTTCTTGGACTCTGTGCAGGTGCATAGGGGGAGTTTAGTGCACCGGGCTGCCATTTTTATTTCTTTATATATATATATATATATATATGTTATGAAATCTACTGAGTGTGCGCTTGTGCGAATCACAGTTCTTCTGCTTGTGTTACTTTTACAGTGGGTGGAGTTCCATCCACAAATATTAGCTCATACACTATGTTAGCATTAGGGATGGATGCACAATAGAAGTTATGGGTTCGGCCTAACCTAGTTGTTTTGCCTCAAACCCTGTATATGATCAAATATTATGTTTTTAATCCAATAACTTAAATGTTCAGTAAATTGTGGTATTTTGAATCCATAAATTTTAAATCCTGGTTTTGCGTCGGTTTAGGATAAATGTAGGAGGAAAGAGAAAGGGAAGGAAGGGGTCATTTTATTTTGAATTTAAAGAGCTTATTAGAGAAAAAAGGAACAATTGACAAAAATAGGTGATTTTTGTTGGACCGGATCTGAATGTTGAAGTGATTCAATTCTTGGTTTTGTTTAATTTCTTGTTTCCATTTTAGGCATACTCATTCCTTTTCAATAGTATTATTTTTCCTGATCTAATTTTGGGCAGTACTTTTAATTTATTGCAGTACATTTTTTATCATTTCATTTTTGGTTCATTTCTTGACTGGTACTCAATCTGCTTTTGTAGATAAGAACTCATGCTATTAGGACGGCTCATGGAAACATTGACAAGACTTTAAAGGCTGCTGAGGTTATACTGTCCCAATTTGATATTTCTCGTCAGGTTTGCTTTAGCCTCTTATGTTTGTTATGTCATTGATTTGCTTAGATCTGATAGAGATACTCCTTTTAGTTTCCTTAATTGAACATGAACTTAGTAGCAAAGAGTACTTGTATTTAGTAGAAAAGGAGTTTTGGTGATCTTTGTTAGAGGTAAAGACTCCAATCCACCTGATGGCTCTTCACGTGTGACTTGTCTTCAAGATAAACAGAAACTCTCCTCCAATATCTATGTGATATGTTTCTGATGTATACAAAGTTATAAGATGAGTATAATCTTCCTGGAAGGCTGACAGGGATAATATTTGTGTAGTGCATAATTATACACCTTGTACATGAATGCAGGAGAGGAAAGAAAAGCCTGGTTTTCAGTATCCATTTCCTTTTTGAATTTCTTCATGGTATTAGAGTTTAGTCTCATTGTGATGTTATGGAAACTTCTTTTCCCTACATTCACACCGTTTGTAAATGCTTTAAAAAGCTTTGAGATGAGAGAGGACAATGATGAGCAAATTGGACAACCACACCCGTACAATGGCATTTGTAGTCCCAAAATCTTAAGGTTCAAGGGGAACAACTTGTAAACTTCTTTAGAAGAAGAGGACAGTCAATAGGTAGAGACACTAGACCACCCAACCAAAGACATTGGTAGCACAAGGGTTTGAATTTGAATTCTCCCATTGACAAATTGTTTTTGAATTTGAATTCGCCGGAGAAGTGACCGGACCTGAATTTGAATTCGCTGGAGAAAGTGAAAAAAAAATCCATTGCAAAATTGTAGTCCTTTTTTGTCTTTATCAGGTACAAAGAATCCTTGTTTTCTTTGTGATATTTTTATCAGTTAAGTTGGTCTCTCTTAAATGCACCTTGCTTTAATTAGAACTTCTTAATTAATGGTACCTTCGTTTTAGGTGGAAATTAAAATACTTAAAGGGCCACATGAGGACCTAGAAAGTTATCTTCAAGCAATTGAGCAGCTGAGAAACAATATTCGCTTCTTCAGCAACAACAAAAGCTTCAAGAGTAGCGATGGAGTGCTCAATCATGCCAATAGTTTGCTGACCAAGGCTATTTCAAAGCTCGAAGAGGAGTTTAAGCAGCTCTTGTTATCTTATAGGTTTGCTGACATTTTTACTGTTTTCATCATATTCTACGTGTAGTTCTATAGTTCTATAGTTCATTCGTATCTTGTTTCTTGTTTTTTTTTTATGTAAATTCATTCACGGCAGGAATTCCGTGGAAACCTATTTGTAGATTTATGATTGATTTGAGATTCAAGTATCAACATTGATTGGAATTGTAGTTTTCTCCTATCTTTCATGTAAAGATTGGTGACGTATAACCATCAAATAATTGAATCCTTATTAATAAATAAAAATCCTACAAGGAATTTAAAATGGTTGTTTCAGTACTCTTGAAATTAACCTTTATTTGGGTTGTAGATTGTGATTATGCTGTAGTACTATTTTTGGGTTTGACATTTGAGGCACTTTTTGTGAGGAATGTCCTTGTTCTGCTATAAGTTCTAAAATCCTATGTCTTGCCGATGTTCTTAACCTTCAGTACTCCAATGGAGGCTTCAAAATACTGCTACCTGACCTTCCAATGGAGCTTTTTGACTAAATCTGAATTTAACATTTTTCAGTAAACCCGTTGAACCTGATCTTCTGTTTGAGTGTCTCCCAAATTCAATGCGACCACCATCATCACCTGGACACCAGGACTCTAGTGGTAAGAGTCATTTGTCCAATAGTAATGCTGAGCAGAATGGTGCAGAAAACACTGTCTACACACCGCCAACTCTTATACCTCCAAGGATCCTGCCTTTACTACATGATTTAGCCCAACAGATGGTTCAAGCTGGTCACCAACAGCAATTTGTAAAAATATACAGGTAAATTTCTATTTTTAACTATGAACTATGTGATCTTATACAATGTTATACTCGTTGTATAATATCCTGGAGAAAAGATCAATCTACTGGCCTAAAAGCTGAAGTGTTCTCTTGATTAAGCAGTTCATGCAGAGAAAATAGGTGACGCTTAAGATGAGATAACTTTCTTACATGCTTTGGCAATGTTTGGAGTTGAACTCATAAATAGTTGATACAGTTTCTGCTTGTTGGAGAAGTTTAAATGTCCAATGCGGTAAATATGGGTTGCACATCAATATGGTTATTCTGGCTTTTTATATTCTTATGCCGGAGTAACAAGAACAAGAGCAGTAAAGATGCTCTTTTTTTATATGTAGAATATAATACCATGTAGATATATGTATTTTTTCATCTCATTCCTATTGGGGATATTTTAGGGCTGTGCACTGTCTTGTCAAAGCCAAATAATCCTGGACATGGCTAGAAACTGCTAAACTCAAGCCTTGAACTTTTACAGTCCCAAGAAAATGGCCCATTTCATTCTTAGGTATGAGATGAAAACTATTTCCAGGTTGAAGATTCAGTTACTAATGGACATCTAAATACTCTATAGAACTCAACAGAAAGCAAACGCAATAGTGCATACATGGGTGGTGGTGGAGTCTCCGGGAAGCTCACTTTTGGTTTATGAGGAGGGCTGGAGTAAAAGGAGAAAAGCTGACTGAAAACAATCGTGTGTGAGAGAGAAAGAGAACTCTAATCTTCAGTCTTGTTCAAAACCTCCAATAATATAGTCTAGTTGGTAAATCTGTGTAGTTACGATCTCAATTTTTTATAATAGAACACATTCCACCTTTAACTTGGAGTTCAAAGGTGAAAACTATAATGCCCTTTTCTGTCTAGATGGGAGACCTTTTAGTTGCTTCAACTTTGTTCATATTGAAACCCGCCTGGAAATAGAAGAGTAGAAGGAAATAAGTAGTTGGGTTTAAGTACCTTTTCATTCAATGAACTCTTTTATTTACATATAGAGAGACCAAGGTGAGGAGTTTAAAGCTGTGACTTCAGGACAAGTTTCTTGGCTGTGCTCTTATTGTTTAGCATAAGTAGTAGTTTCTTGGTAATTTTTACACGCACATTGCAACAATATGTTTTGAACTTATAGATTCCTTTCCTCATTTCATTCCTTTTCTTATTTTTTTGATTTATAAATGTCTCACTAGGGATACACGTTCTCCCGTACTGGAAGAAAGTCTTCGCAATTTGGGAGTGGAAAAACTTAGCAAAGATGATGTTCAGAAGCTTCAATGGGAAGTTCTGGAAGCTAAAATTGGAAATTGGATTCATTTTATGCGAATTGCTGTAAGTTTTCTCTAATTCCCCTGGAAGTAGATAAAAGGTTGCCTTTGACTTTCTTATGGTTAATTGAACAGGTCAAACTGTTATTTGCTGGGGAACGTAAGGTGTGTGATCAAATTCTTGAAGGATTTGATTCACTCAATGACCAATGTTTTGCTGAAGTTACTACCGCGAGTGTTGCGGTGTTGCTTAGTTTTGGTGATGCAATTGCAAAGAGCAAAAGATCACCTGAGAAGTTATTTGTGCTTCTAGATATGTATGAAATAATGCGGGAACTTCATTCAGAGGTATGAGACATACTAGCAAACAAGCATTTGATTCATTATATTATGCTTACATGGAATACAGGACAAGAGCACACAGTCGACCGTTGCACAAATTTCATGGTGTATATACTAACAATGTATAATTTGAGCTCTACAACCAAGATTTTGTAGAACCTACCAAAAAAAGCAAAACTAAGGAGTTCTTAGATCCTGGATGATGCTTGTTAATTGAGGAATCAGTTATGTTGTATATCACATGGAGACGTCTTTTGACATAGATATACCAAATTTGATCTGGTTCTTTATTAGCTACTAATAAGCTTTGTGCTATCTTAAAATCATTATCCAAGTTTGACTAATTATTTCTACAGACTTTTAAAGCTGCTATCTAGCAAGCTGGTCAATGTGTAATCTGCTAATCTCAAGTTAGTTTGTTTATACTTAAAGACCCCGATTATCAAATAGACATCATAAGAATAATATCATCACATACAGAGTTTTGACATCGTCTTTGTCTGCTACTAGTGGAAAATTTATTTTTTATCGAGAGAAAATATTATCTCAGACATTTAAGTTTCAAAAGGTATGGACAAAACATGGTGAAATTTTCTCCATAGTTGGAAGAAGGTTTTTTACCACTTTGTTTCTCTGTAACTAAAATTGCAGTCACGGTTCAGTACCTATCAAGGGAAATTTGTTACTATATGTTAACAAGGACATGTAAACATTTAGAAATATCTTTATCTCAAAAAAAAATTTTTTTAGAAATATCAGTCAATTAAAAGAAGAACATAGGTAAAATATTGTAGAATCTTAATATGCATATGGTTTTACTTCGACCTAGATATAATGTCTATGCAGGCTCTCTTTGCCACTTGTTCTTTGGCATACTAACTGTGAGTTATTATAGATCTACGGTTATACAACCAACAATCTTTAATGATCTATCATAACTCATAATTTTTTATGAGTACCATCGACAAGTTCCAAAATTAAGTTTTAAACTTTTACATAGATAGCCTCCCTGTGCGAGTCTACCCCACCATATCCTATGTCTTTTTTTCCCCATCCAAATCTCCTTAAATATCTTAGTCCATCCTTGAATCTTTCATGACTCTACTCTTTTGTTGTTGACGTTAGAATCTTTCTCTAGTCTTCTGGTCTGCATATGTACATATAAGATGAAGATATTGCGTCTTCTGCAGATTGAATCACTTTTCAGAGGTAAAGCTTGCAATGAAATTAGGGAATCTGCCTTTGGTTTGACAAAGCAGCTTGCCCAGACAGCCCAAGAAACCTTTGGTGATTTTGAAGAAGCAGTTGAGAAAGATGCAACCAAAACTGCTGTCTCAGATGGAACTGTTCATCCCTTGACTAGCTATGTGATTAATTATGTGAAGTTCCTGTTTGAGTAAGTAAACTCAACTATATAATGTGTTCTTTTCTTCCTTGTATGCATGAAAGCAAATTCAGATAATAGCTTCCTTCTTCCAGGGGGATATTACTGGTTTAGCACGTCTTCCTCACTAGTATGAGTACCTTCCAAGCGGGGTGTCCCAAGGACTCTTTAATGTGCCATAATATGAACATTCGTGCTAGCAGCACAGTAGATAAAGTTGACTCTAATTGTGATGGTTTCTGGATAAGCTCTGGATTTCTTTGTTTTTTTCAGCTTCGAGGGTGGATAAATCAGTTGGAATCAACAATTGAAACCCTCTATATTCTCTTTTTGTGGAAAGGAACACCCTGTAGATTAGCTATCAGTCTTTGTTGATATAATTGCCTTGACGAGTTGCACTTTTTTTTCCCAGCTATCAATCAACATTGAAACAACTATTCCAAGAATTTGAAAATGGAGGAGATTCAAATTCTCAGCTAGCTGCTGTTACAATGCACATAATGCAGGCTCTTCAGACCAATTTGGATGGGAAATCTAAGCAGTACAAAGATTCTGCTCTGACTCACTTGTTCCTTATGAACAATATTCACTATATGGTCAGATCTGTGCGCAGGTTTGTTGAACTAATATACATCGGGGTGAAGATTCAAAGGTTGTTGTATGCATTGCTTTATGGTGGGGTGCTTATCCTTTGTTGCTTCTAGGTCTGAAGCCAAAGATTTATTAGGGGATGACTGGGTGCAAAGACACCGGAGAGTTGTACAGCAACATGCAAATCAATATAAAAGAATTGCTTGGGCGAAGGTATTTATCATCTCGCTTTGCCCTCCTGATTCTCTGCCTCAAAAAAATGGGAAAAAATTGTGTGTAGGGGGTGGGGGTAGAGGAGGGGTTAAGGAAGGGAGGAGACCAATTCAAATCTGATTTTTTTGAACCAAGTTAAACATATTAGAGCTTCTCCAAGTCAGGTCAAGTTAATTTCAGTACCATAAAGGATTGTTTTTTCTGGTGATAATGGGCATTAATCTTTCTGATTATGCTGTTTTTCACTGCTTCATTACTTGTCTATGACTATGGTCTCAGTTAGAGTGATGATTGCATTGCTTTCACTTGTTAAAGAAATTAGAGTTGCCTCTTTAAACTAAATTTTGTGCAAATTTCCTGCTTTTTTTGAACTGCCTAATTTTTTCCAGATGATGGAATTATGTGATGCCATGAACATGATCACAGTTTACATAAAATATGGAATTCACATATGATTGTCCTAATCAACACCTTGCTTTATTCTTGAGTAGATCCTTCAATGTCTATCGATTCAAGGGCTAACATCATCTGGAGGCAGCAACTCTAGTGGTGTAGATGGACAAAATAGTAGTGGAGTTTCAAGATCGACTGTAAGAGATAGGTAGGATCTCAGGTTTCTTATTTTATGAATTTCTGTTGACAGTCATGATCAAATCTTGTTTCTGGTCTGAAAACTTCTTGTTTCTCATTATCAGGTTGAAGATATTCAATGCACAGTTTGAAGAGCTTCATCAAAGGCAAACTCAATGGGCTGTTCCAGATACTGAGTTGCGAGAGTCATTGAGGCTTGCAGTCGCTGAAGTTTTGCTGCCTGCATACAGATCCTTCATTAAACGCTTTGGGTATGTTTAATTTGATTTTGCTTCGTTTCTCTCTTACATGCTTGTTTTTTGTGAACTCCAACATGATGTAGCTAGAAAGTTGTTCGGTCATTTGACATGTTTTCATTCTTCAAGTAAGTTGCATTAGTAGAAGAATATAACCTTCTAATTTCCGGTAAAAATCCATTCTTTAGGCTTTCCCAGATATAATTTACATAGAAAGTACATAGAGTAATATAGATCACGAATGTTATGATCAGAAAATGCGTAAAAGATGGATGAAGAAATCGTTTAAACTGTTTTAACTCCCGAAATAGTTATCAGTTAAAATGAAACGTAAGGAGTGCTTTCCTTAGGAAAGTTGAGATGATGTAAAATGCCTTCTTTTCCTGTTTGACAGGCCTTTGGTTGAGAGTGGTAGAAACGCCCAAAAGTACGTCAGATATTCAGCTGAAGATCTTGACCGTATGCTCAGTGAATTCTTTGAGGGTAAGTCGTTGAATGAGCCCAAACGGTGAACCTCACCTATGCACTATCCTCTCCTCTGCCATTGCTGATACAGTTGCTACATGATTGAGTTCCTACACCTAGTTGATGGCAGCCTTCTGGTTCGTCTCCGTTCATTATCGATATGTTCAGAATCTACAAGATGCAATAAAAGTCACCAAAAAAAATGAAAAGAGCAAACTGTATAGAGCAATTAACTAGTATATAACTATGGAATTTGTCCCAGTATTATAGTTCTTTCATCTCTTGTCCAAAAATGTGGTGCTTGTATTAAAGATTGTCTAGTAGTCAACATATCCTGTATGTTTTTGTATAGCAAAACCTTTTAATATTTTTTTATTACTTTAAAAACAAAGGGTGGCATGAATTTTTTAAATTCTACTCCAACGATGTGTATAGTAATTAATTATTTATTTGAGGAAGTAGAAAGGGTAATTCAATAAAGTACATCATATGGTTTATATACATGTGTCAAAATTTTAAACGACAAATAAAAATAACACGAGGAAGTACTTGCTTCGTCTCAAAATACTTATGTCCTTAAGTAATTTGTCTCAAAATACATGTCATTTTAGATGTTTGAGACAGTTTTTTTTCCATTTTACCTTTAGTAGTAATTGTCCTTGAAGACTATAAACATATTGAATGACACATAAATAACGTAAATATTCAATGACAAAAATATTATACTTAAATAAAATGGTCAAACACTCCTTCTACTTAATATTTTTTGAAGGGGCATGTAAATAAAAAATGAGATAAATATTTTGAGACGGAGGGACTATATAACATTGGTGGAAAAAGCTCATTAAGTTTGGGTTAGGAAAGTTTAAGTCCAAATTATATTTCCAAATGAGCATTTAAATTTTCAATTTACATTGATTCTATGCTTAAAGAGATCATTATAATTAGTTTTTTATTCAACAACGAAAACAATGTTTTATTATTTAACTACATTGCGTGTTAATGACAACTTTGAGGTTTCAATTTATAGTTGCGCTTTTATAATATGAAGCTTATGAATTTTTACGATAATTTTAAAATAATAATATTGTAATAATAGTTGAGGAGTTCATAGTCAAATATCTAGTAAATTTCTTAATATATATGTAAGGTCTAAACAAAAATTACTAGGTTCTTGTAAACTCGTAACCAACACTTTAAGTCCCACCCCTGACATGTATCCACAACATTTTTTATATGCAGGGGTAGTGCTAGAGAGTAAATCTTATTCGTTGAAAAAATCGCAGTATACAAAGTCAAAATTCTTTATTATACATAAATAATAGATGTTGAACTCCTCCGTAAAAATCATTCTCCACCACAACTTACAAGTGTCCATATCCATATGACAATCATGAAATATCAGAAAAAATAATAATTTTATTGAACTTATAGTTTGTTTTGTAGTAGTCTTTGGATTTTAATAGTCCATGTGTAAATAACAATTCCGTTGTAGTCTAGTTGGTTAGGATACTCGGCTCTCACCCGAGAGACCCGGGTTCAAGTCCCGGCAACGGAATTCTCTTTTTTCATTTTAACTGACTCGGGCAATAAGTTCAAACTTGAGACCTCTAATTATAACAGACAAGTAACTATGCTATCAGTTTTATGTGCATTACTTTATCCTGATTCGTGATACATCAAATCTGATTACAAGAAAAAATGAAAATTGCAAGAACATAGTGAGCATTTGACTACAAGTAAGAGATTTAATACATATTTGTACATCCAAAAGAAGTCACTTTATCTGCTTAAAGTCAAAACCATAAAAGAAGACATTTACAATTCAAGAACATAGAATAAATTGCAAAATCTTGATCAAGCCAAAATAGTGTCAAAATTTCATATACACCTAGGGCTCTTGGGCACAACACAAGCAGCAGCTAGGCTGATAAAGACTACGCTACTGCCTCCTATATAAATCTGAATCATCGTTAGCATCACTCTTGATCTCATAGAAAGAACTACGATCATTGTCACTATCATCTGAACCTTCCTTATTCTCATTGTCATTTGAAGCTGCATTAAGGGTTCGGTGAGAACTCCAATCAGGCGGGAAAGTCTTTTGAAGGGCTTTTGTTATATCACCACCAGTTCTCTCAATTTTTCTCAAGCACTTGGACCAATGAACTGCAGTTCCCATATCAACAGTTAATCCAAACTCCACCATCTCACCACAAACGTGTTGGATTCCCGTTATAATGTAATCTTGATCAGCAACTGTCTCCCTTGACAACAATGATGTCATTAAACAGTGATATACAGCTTTGTCTGGTTTCAGACCAGATTGCTTCATCTGTTCAAAACATTTCAGACCTTTCTCCGGAAGAGATGCCCGTGCCCAGCCATGTATAAGAGTGGTATAGGTTTTTACATTAGGTTTGATCCCAACAGTTTCCATCTCTTCAATTGCTATCATTGCTCTCTGTAAACCACAAGAAAATGTTGATCAGAATCTTTTGGTTATTACTCTTAAAAAAATAAGATAGAACATAATTTTTTTTGCCAAGAAAAGCCACGATTTAAAGACCAATTAAGACAACGAAAAAGCAACTAAAATCAAATTACTGAAAGCATCTGATGCAAATAAACCTTGCAGGCCAAGTATTATTTGGACCATAAAGTTGCTAACTCAATGTCATGTGGATGAAATATATCTCAAATAACTTGGGCGTAGTAGTAGTTGTTGTTTCACTACATAATAGTTGCTCCTTTTCAAAATGCGTAATAAGAACTATTGATCAGCATACCAACTAAGAAATGATTTCAACATATTCATCGGCAGGCATTAAAACAACAAAAAATCAACAAGGGGATCTTAGTAGCTCAGTTGGTTGGCTATCTGGACTTTCATCTTGTTGGTGCGAGTTCGATTCCCCACATCGTAATCCCCTCCCCTGTTTCCCCTTCCCCCAATTTTAGAAAAAACAAACAAACTAAAATTAACAATATAAATACAGGCAAAGTTGTATATAGATCATCAAGTACATACTTGCATGTCTCCAGCTTTACAACAAGCATTTATGAATGACGTGTATGTATGGATGTCAGGTGGAACTCCTTCTTGTCTCATCTGTTGCATCAGGTCAGCAGCCTCCCAGACATCACCTCGTCGAGCCCATCTGCATCAACAAGAAATACAGAAGGAGGAGGAGAATCATGGTCTAGCAACAAGAAACGCAAACCCGAGCAGAAGAACCTACTGAGAGTAGGGAAAGTGAAAATTTAAATTATTCTAATCAACATTTTTTCCTCCTCCTTTTGTTCCATTGGATGATGGTCCTAGGTTTATCAAAGTATAAAATGTAAGCTATGATCCTAATTCCTAACAAAAGCATTATGATGAACAGGTACACATCAACTGTAAAACTAACCATACCCATCAATTAATATGTTATAAACAAAGGTATTCCTGGGGATGCTTTTGGCACTCATTTCTTTTGTAACCATCAAAGCACTTTGCATCCGGCCTGATTTACAGCATGCCTTGAGTAATGCCTCATATGTATATATGTCAAGCTCCAAACCCTCATTTTTAACTTTTGAAAAATATTCACAAGCTTTTCCAATATCACCAACAGATGCATAACCATGCATGATGGTTGTATATGTGTACTCATTTGGAATAATGCCTGCAAGCAGCATATCGTCCAAAATTTGTACAGCCTTCTCCATCTGTATCAAGTTAAAGATTAAGTGGAAAAATAAATAGCTAAGAAAAAGCAGTTGCTTAGGCATGAAAATTTTCCAGAAATGATATTGCGGATACCAGTAGAGAGTATAAGCCAAAAGAAAAGGACTGTTGACTCATAAAACTAGATTATGTAAACAGCTATTATAATGAAGAGACTCCCTGTTCCAACCCTTCTCTCACTAAAAAGAGGAGGACAATGAGGGATATGGAAGGAAATGGCGATTTTATAAACTCCATCTACACTAAAATTTAGCATTTAAAGGCCATCTAGCAAATTCAAAGAAGACCTAAAATATACAGGGAGTACTAATTTTGGCATATTTTGGTAAACTCTTGAGCACGGTTCTAGAGAATTACCAAGAAAATTTGCTGATCTACGACATCCATATGCCCTTCTTCCAACTATACTATGCATTTGCAAGCTATAAAATGAATTCTATTTGATGGAAATCAAAGAAGTTCTTTCCCTCTTTTTTCCCTTTCTTTGAGCACTCTGAGGGGATGGCTGTGGCAGTTAAGGGCATTAGCCTTTTTTTACATGGAGTCAACAATGCAAGTTGTCCAAGAGATTGCATTTGCAAGCGGGATCAAGAATTTTCTATCAAATTTTGTGTTTGGTGGTTTAGAATTGGTCTATTAGCCAATATTGAAAATTGACAATATATATGTATAGAGAGAGATCACAGATACATCAATATGGCACTCACTGGTTTGCTACATTTTCCTAAGGTATAAAAGAATATCCTCGAATGGAAACCTTCTACATTAGGAGGCAGCAGTGCTAGTTTACCATTATAACGCGTCTGCATGTAGAATCAACAATTTGGCTGCAGTTTGGAATTTTTGATTATATTTAAATAGATCATGCTGACATGCATGTCCCCTGCTCCGATAGCATTTGACATGATAGGTCAGAAGCTAAAACGTGAAGCTCCTTTTAAGTCTACCTAAATGGTTCAGTCATTTACCTGACGCTTCTCAACAAGGCTAAGAACTAAAGCATTGAAAGTGTGGACACTTGGGATGCATCCACCCCTCCTCATCATATCAAAAACATCTAGTGCTCTTCTTACTTCTCCAGCTTTTGCAAAAGCATGAATGATTGGCATAAATGTCCGCGAGTTTGGCATATGCCTCTCCTTTTTCATTTCCTCGACAATGCATAGGGCGCGATCCAAGTTACCCATGCCACAAAATGCTCTGATAATGTTATTATAAAGTACCACATCTGGCTTCAAACCATCTCTTATTACATCCTCAAAAATTGCAAAAGCATTAGCCCAATCTTTCAAATTTATGAATCCATTCATCAACATGGAATATGTCTTCATGTTATGCTTTATGCCAGACAATTTCATCATTTCACTGACCTTAAAAGCTTTGGATACCTTACCAATCTGCAATGGTTAACACCAATTTTACAAAATTCAGATGAACGAAAGAAGTTGTAATATGACTTGAGTAAGCAATTTAACAAGTTAAACACAAGAAAGGTTTTGAATGATCTAACAGCAAGCAGAATAACCCACCTTGATATAGAGGTTCATCAAACATCCATAGCTGACAACAGAAGGTGTAAATCCACACTCCTGCGATAAATAATTACAGTTCCTCGTTAGACCAATCATCAGTGACGTTTGAGATTCAATGCACATGATACAGCTGCCCATTCATCTTTAAAGAGCTGTTCAGAAAGGCTGTGCTAATTTTGAACTGTTCAGGTTTTCTACTTTCTCCGTTTCTGTATGAAAAGTTTTCTTCACTTACGGAAAACACTTGATGATGCTTAGAACACTTCATAGAAAAATGTCTCAGGTAAAGCCCGGAGGCTGCCCCAGTCCCTGTCGGCGAAAATGCCAGCCATTTTTTTTATTTTTTGAGAAAGTAAATGCCAACCATCTCTCTTCTTACGAACACCACTTCATAGAAAAATCTTACAACCTGCTAAAATCCTTTCTATCTAAAAGTTATATTACTAGACAAAATTATGTCATAAATGAATACAGCAGTAAGATGCCCCAAAATAAATAAACTTGGATAACTAATGCATGTTTGACCTAAAACAATCTTTTCTATTAAGGTAATGACACAGGAAGAGTAGAGGTCTCTCAGAAGGATAAAGGAAAAAGGGAAAGCAAATGTTTCAATACAATGTTCACTTTTCATTCGACAAAATTTCTCACCTCCTTTTTCTCAATAAAGAAACTACAATATCTGACCAAAATAAAAAAAACAAGAATGAGAAAAATGCCATGTTAAACACGTAGAGATACATTCAAGTTTCACCAATTCATAATGACTTCCACTCATCAATCCAAAACTGTGAAGTCACACTGAATAAACTTTTACCTTAAGTCTATCAAATACAATGAGACATTTTTCTTCATTTCCTATCATAGTATAACCATCCATCATGGTATGATAAATATCAACTGGAACATCGATACCCTCCTCCTCCATCTCCCTGACCAATTCTTCGGCTCGATCCATATTGAATGTTTGGCTGGCATTTGATAATAAAACCAACAGACAACATTAACTCGTAATAATATCTTTAAGAGAAGAATTTACTATGAGAAGGCTGAAGAGAGAATACTACTGCAGGAATTAGCATTTGGCAAACATTAACTCGTAATAATATCCTATAAAAATAATATGAGAAAACAGCAGAGAAAGAATAGTGCAGCAGCAATTAGCATTTTTCCAGTAACAGCAATTGTTTACACTAAAACTGCATACACAAGACCGAACGAACTCTAATGCAAAAGAGAAAAAACAAAAAGGATCAAATTCAATGAGAACACACCAGTTAGCATAGATGATATTCCCATATATGATTGCATTTAATGTCATATCCCTCTTTTTGGCTTCCTCGAACCATCGCTCAGCAGCTCTTCAAGAAACAGAAAGAGAAATGACATATCAGGAAAAGTTCTCATCAGATATCCCGAATAAAAGTTGAAACTCAGAAAAGTAGAGAGAAATCTTGATCAAAAACAAGTTGACAGAACTCAGAAAACTAGATTACCAAAGAGATGAGTTAAGTGAAGACAAAACTAAATGCTGACAGTTCTTCTATGCATAAAAGACATTACCATATATACAACAACATACCCAGTCGCAAAAGTGGGGTCTAGGGAGGGTAGCGTGTATGCAGACCTTACCCCTACCTTGGGAGGTAGAGAGGTTGTTTCCGATAGACCCTTAGCTCAAGAAAGTACATTATCATATACACATTTACCATATAAGGAAAATCAGTATTCTTATTTTCTATCATGCAATAGGACTAAGTTGTTTAGATGCCATAGGGGTTACACTATAAAGAAAAGAAATAAATGAATAGAAGAGTACTGATACTCCCCAGTGTAAGGCACTGAGCAAAGGTTAAAGCCTAAATGGGGTTGAATACCCAATTCAGTACCAGTTGGCTGCTAAGTTATTAGACTTGGCCATTAAGTATGTTTGATAAGGTAAAGTGAAAATCACTTTAGAGATCTGCTTGTCATTGAAATGCTATACGAAAGTTTAGGTGCGAACAACTCAAATCTAAGAATGATGAATATCAGATGACTTTTTGAAAAAGATGATCAATATCAGATGATAGTTGATAGAGATTTCAATGCCTAGAACTTTGCATGTGAAAATGCGACATGTTTAAATTATTGGGGTTAACAAAAATACTTGTCTGTATACTGGAGAATCATGACTTGCATCTGATGTTATATATCAGAAAATATGTAATAATTATTGAGGTTAACAAAAGTATTCACCTGTATACTGGAGAATTGTGACTTGCATATGGTGTTATAAGAAAACATGTGCTCAATACATTCAGCCTATTAATAATCATAAATTGTTAAAGAGACATAGTCAAAGATAGTCTAATCAAGTCTCAATTTTTGTTCTCTAATATTGTTTTCAGTTTCATCAAACATCTCCGAGGTCCTTTATTAAACAAAGGTGAAAAAAGGAGAGGTCAACATTTTCAAATTAATCAAACTTAACAAAGCTAAAGTAAATGTTAAAAACAACATAATGATAAATGAATAACAACACTTAAAAGTGGTTGAATTGCTCACTCTATATTGCCCACTCTGGCAAATCCTCCAACAAGAATGCTGTAAGTTACAAGACTCAATTCAATTCCTTCATCTTTCATTTTCCTCACACAACATAGTGCTTCTTCCATGTCTCTACCCACTGCATAAGCATGAATAAGGCTGCAAATGCAAAACACTTTTGTTGAAGCAATACAGATAGTACAGTATTCATTTTCATTTTCAGGACTAGCATATAACTAGGTACCAATATTCAGAAGTAGCAATGTTATATATTTCTGAGGAAATAAGCAAAGCAATTAAGTAGTTACAATAATAACCAGTTCCCGTGAGTGTTAAGTTTTTTTTTTTTGACAGGTTCGTGCTACACTTCAAAAAAGAAGAATTGCCGAACTGAAGAATGAGCAAATATGTAGCCAAGATCACCCTTGAATCATATCCATCCTTAGTTATGGGGCGATTTACTGGAAGAGTTGTCTAACGATGGAAATGGATAGATAGAACTGAAGCAACAGTTAATAAAGGCGAACTAACTTGGTATATACATGAGAGGTTGGCTCTATTCCTCGAGCACACATCTTCTCAAAGGTTTCACGTGCACGATGCATGTCACCCCTCCTTGCATAGTAGTTCACCATTAAGCCAAATTCTTTCCTGGATGGCTAAAAATAGAAGGAATTATTTTATCTGAAAGAATTGATCAAGAGTTTCTTAAAAGTCTGATGCACAACTTTACATGAGACTAAAATGAACGTAAGGTATACCATAAATAAATATGTGGAATATTCATAAATAGCTTAGTCCTAAAACTTAATAGGCCGAAATAGCTACAGTTTAGGTAATTACATTCCGTAACTATAGCTATAGCCACTGTTTGTATAATTTGCATATCCGTTTGTATAATTCGCTGCGAATATACAAACAGGGTAAGTATATACAAATTCTATATTTATACATTTTAGGAATTTTTCAGAACTTATACAAATCAAATGTATCAATATTACAAGCATATACATGCTAAGGTAAGCATATACAAATTCTGAATTTATTCAATTAGGAAATTCTGAATTTACACAAACAAATTATGAATTTATACAAACAAATTATGAATTTATACAATTGAGAGTTTAATTGTACAAATTCTGGATAACTATAGCTGTGAACAGAAAGTCACATCACTGATAGTAGTAATAATAAGAAGTATATGGTAGAATACAAATGTATTTACATGCAAGTACAGCACACCCACAAGCCAAATTCTTCTAGGACTTGAAATCATCAAAAGTACACATTGTTGCTGCTAGTTACAAGCCAAGGAACAACATAACTTCGCTAGCACTTCATCTTATCCTTACATATATGACACATAATCTTATAGAATTAGGGGTAAACCATGAATGAAGATTTTTCGTTTCTTGGGTCAACGGAGAAGGGAATGAACAATTAAGGATGAAGGAGTAACTAATAAGAATTATTACAACAACATACCCAGTATAATCCCACGAGTGGGGTCTAGGGAGAGTAGATGTATGTAGACCTTAACCCTACGTTTGTGGGGTAGTGAGGTTGTTTCTGAAAAACCCTTAGCTCAAAAGGAATTTATCAAAGCAGGATTGCAAGAAAAATATAACAACCAAATAGCACAAATAAAGCAATAAATAGTACCACACATAGAAGAATAGGAGACTACACAATTACTAACTACTAGGTACTACCAATAATGAGAAGAGGAAAATGAGGAGGCTAGCCCCCTACTCTTCCACATAAAGTGCGACAACACCCAACTACCTACTAACCTTATAACCTAATCCTCCACCTCCATACCTTCCTATCTAGGGTCATGTCCTCAGTAAGCTGGACATGTTGCTTTTTTTCAGTTACCTTTTCCTAAGACCTCTCTTGCTCTAGAGCCACAAAGAAGCAAGACATAGGAATCTCAGAAAAAGGAAATATTGATAGCTGATAAGTACACATATCACTTTCTCATTACTAAAGCAAATAGCTCATCAACATTTGCTCACACCCCATTTAGCACCAAAGGTATTACCACATTATTTAAGCAAATAACACATAATGAACCAACTTAATTTATCCAATTCCAAAACCTTATCATGTTTTTTGTTTGTAATAAGTAACAAATGTACTAAACTTAAGTATCTAAACACTTCCAATCATACATTTTAAGGGACTACAGCACTGCAAGCAGAGTACTGAAGTGTATTCCAGTAAGCGTAACACCTTCTTGATTCTGTCAAAAGCCCGAACAACCGCCTGCCAATTCTCCGGCTGTGTTTCTAGAACCTTCCTGAAATCTCTCCCGGACCCCTCCCCCGCCTCGTGCCAAGTGTTCCTCTCCTCTATTCTCTCTTTCAATCTCCTCCCATCATCCAATTTCACAGTCAATATCCTTCCATGAAATTCAACACCATCAAACTCCACTGCCTTCATAGCTGCATTCCCAGCAATTGGACCCTCATATATCACAAACCCAAAACCCAAAATCTTTTCATTCCCACTATTACCCTTTATCAAAATTACATTCTTTATAGCCCCAAATTGCCTAAAGAACTCAGCAACCTCCTTCTCTTTAATCCATAATGGCAAATTCCCCACAAAGATTCTTCCTTTTTCCTTATTTTCAACTCTTTTTTTCATTTCCTCATTTTTTGCTAATAGTGGTGGAGGGGTAAGGGGTGGGGGTGGGGGTGGGGGTGGGGGTGGTGACAGTTTCTTGGATAACCATAGCTTGTTACTGAGGATAAGTGGTGGGGTGGAATTAGGTAGATGTTTGAGGGGTTTTTTGGTAAATTTAGGAGGAGGTTTTTTTTCAGGTGAGTTGGAGGAGGATTTTCTGAGGGAGGATAATACGGTGTCGGAGTGGTGGTTTCCTGTGAGAATGGCGGCGGAGAAGGGTGGCGTAGATGGAGAGAGGGAGAAGATGGTATCCATTATTATCAATTAACAGAGAAGACAATGAAGAGAGGACAATTTTCAAAGGGGATAATCTCGACTGGTGCATGAGGGGCAAATTTGGTATTATCTCTCAAAATTCAAACTGGGTTAATTATACACTAATAAATGATATACTTAGAATTATGTGAACTAGGACGATACACACGTAAATTATGATGAGTCTTATTATCTCTAAATTTAAATTATGTGAAAATTCTATTAATCATGAATTATGCAAAAGTCTTATTACACGTGAACTTAATTGTCAAAATTGCATTAATTTTCGTGTTTTAACTTGTTATATCTACCAAGATGATGTTATTGCATAATTATGCACTAATTTTTACATCCCTGAAGTTGCATTATTCGTTTTGATATCAACAAAATTATTTTTAATATTTTGCACAAATTTCGTTGAAGATTTCATACTTTTAAAGTTGGTAGGTTCACACTCCATTTATTTGCTGTAAAAAGCTTGCAAGTTATTATTTTTGTTCATGTCATTGAATCATAACAGGATAAAAATTGCAAACAAAACTAGACAAAAATATTCACCAAAAACTGCAATAAAACTAGATCAAATCTACAGTTAGACAACAATAAAAATTGGATCATAATAATTCTGGGTTTTAAATAATACGAAGAAAATTAAGTTTAGGGGTAATAGAATCTTGAATTTAAGCTAAAGGTCTGTGTTGCTCAAATTAATTGAAAATGTTAGCTCCCAGTCATGACAGAATTAGCTTGTAATTTATGGGTTCACATGGACTCAATTATTGTTATATATTAATTAACTTGAGGTTATCGTAAGAACCATAAACTTTAAATCCCGAAAAAAGATGAAGCCAAGATATTTAGTTTATAATTCTAAATCATTATCTTTTGCTTACTGAAATCTAAATATATTATTTATACATATCAAATGATTTTGTAACACATAAATACATAGTTGGCTCCGTCCATAATCCTAGATCCACTTTTGGTTGCCACACGATCCTCCAAAAATGCCCATCAATAATTTTAAAAAGTCCAAACAACACTGGTGTTATATATGCACTTGTTGTAATGCCAATAACTTGGAGAACAATAAGGTTGTTTTTTAGAACAATCTTGGCCCTCATAGTACTGTATTTCCTCTCAATAATTCAAAACATGGATTTATTATGCATTAATATGATATAAAATGTAAAAGACTTAATACATCGTTTACCCCTGAGTTTATTGCAAACAATCCTCCTTCGTGGAGAACCTTTTACACATCAAACGTTTCTTCAATTCATGAGTTCATCTTGCTTGTGTGTATAGACACAACACAATTATCTGCCATCGAGTATGAAATGCAAGTTGAGGAGCGTACCTTCGGATTGATCTACTGATCCTGAACTCAATTGTCCTATACAAGTTCCACAAGTACCCGTCCTGCATGAGTATGGAAGTTCCATTCCTGCATCTTCTGCAGTATCTAGAATGTATCAATCATCGGGTACTTCAATCTCGTTCTCCATATCATCAGGATCTATCAATTTCACCTTGTATATTGTCATTGTTGAGACTTTGGAATTGGATAAACAATTCAACCCAAATGCTTTGGAAATACTCTTCAAAGAACCTAGAACAATAGTAATTTAACGTATAGTCACTAAACTTTATCGACTATAATACTAAAATGAAAAAATTAATTCTTGTCACATTAAGTCACTAGATTAAAATAAAATATAGTTTTGTGACGATACTATTACTTTAATATGACGACAAATAATCTTCTAAAATTCAGTGACGATACGTGAAATTAACTCACCTAGAGTACATGGAGGCTTTTTGGTAAAGGCTGAGGATTTTATTGATGGTAAACCTTTGAACAAGCAAGATGAAGGAATGCTAATAGTTATGTTACACCTATAAAACATGAAATGATTTGAATAATTAGACTAAATTAATCTCTTAGCATTATAAACAAAGATATATAGTAGAATCTTCAAACCAAATCAAGATTTAATGAAAAATTTATGTCATAAGATATGCATGATTTTCTCAATTAATCGCATAGTAAAAAATAAATTCTCATTGAAATATTGAAAATAATTATTGAATATTTATTCTTTTCTCACTGATTTAATTAAAATATCTGTAGAAATAACCATATAATACTTTTCAGTGAGAAATTTTAATAGGAAAATAGTGGTTTTTTTAGTAGTGATAGTACTATAATCATATTAAGGATACTACAATTCTAAGTCTAGCTAACTTCAATTAATCAAAGCAAATAATTAATTAGCAAGAGAAAAATTAAATACTTGATACCATAGACAAAAACTCAAAAAATATAATTGATGAGTTGAAAAGATATGAACCTGTGAAGATAATTTCTGTTCAGTGACACTCTTCTAGATACACTAAAGTTTATATAAAGCCTCAATTCTAATATTAAAAATTAAAAAAAATTAAAAATAAAAGAACGCATTCACTTATCTGTTGAAGTGGCAAAGAAGCAAAGCAAATAAAAAAAAAGCTATTGTAATATAAGTGGGGTCCGTAGCAGGATGTACAAAATCGAACTGAAAATCGAATCAAATCATAAATTGAGTCAAATTGAGAAAAAAAACTTGATTAGTGATTTGGTATTGGAAGAAAAAACTCGACTATACTTGAGTTGATTTGGTTTAAATTAAAAAAGTCAATCCGAAACTAAATCAACCCGACATTATATATATATATATATATATAGTTATATAGTTATTTCAAGTTTGAAACTTAGAATTTTAAGTGGTATGTTATAGTCCATAGACATTACTAACTCTAATTAAACTCAAATCAAAATCAAATCAATATTAATACTAACAAAAAAAATTATTCAAAACACTAAGAATTACAATAATATTGAATATTTGTTCTTTAATTTACATTGATTTAGACAATTAAAATATATAACCTAATTTTAATTTTTTTTAGTATTTAGTCATGTAATTAATACTTAATAGACTCAATGTAGTCCGACCCTTTTCAAGATCCCACAAATACCACAAGTTTAATACATCAAACTGCCTTTTTATTTTACTGCTACACAAAGATAAACGTTTTTTTTTAAAAAAAAGAATAAGAGAATCTTGATACACAACAACAACAAAAAAAAATTCTCTACATGCTTAGGCTTTAAAATAGTTTAAATTTTTTTGTCAACACAATATCAAACATTCTATTATAAGAGTATATCAGGAAAGCAAGCTTTTACTTAATAAAAAGAACCAAAAAAACTCAAACAAATAGTATGATGTGTAAACAAAGGTTAAGACAAACAGCCAAGCATCTATAGTTAATTGTTCTTGCAGCTGCAGTCAATCGATCAGGAACGATCGTTAGCACTCGACAGAATGACAGAACTAACTCCAACTTTAGGAGAAGAGAGTCGATTCTTCGACCATTCCTCTAAGGCTTTACGGTGTAGAGCATTCATTTGTATGTATGGTCGTTTTTCTTTGATCAACTTCTCAGCATTTTTCCAGTCTTCTGCCAGACCAAGAGCTACTAATAGTGCACACATGACTGCAACACTCCTTCCATGACCTAGAGGAAACAATTCAAGAATTTACAATGAAATACCAGTGACAAGTTTTATGTTCATTGCAATTTAAGGTGGGGGTTAGGTCTGCGTACACTCTACCCTCCCCAGACCCCACATGGTGGGATCACACTGGGTTCGTTGTTGTTGTTGTTGTTGTTGCAATAATCTATTGAAGCACCAAAGGAACCTATAAAGAAGTTAAGCTCTTCAATACAGTTTTCCGCAGGCATTGCTGTTTATTGATGCAGTTTAAGTACTCCCTCCGTTTCAATCTGTTTGTCTGGTTTGGACTTGACACGGAATTTAAGGAAGTAAATGAAGACTTTTGAATCTTCTGGTCGTAAACTAAATATATGTATAATGTACCAAAATGTCCTTTAATCTTGTAGTCTTAAACTTGCCATGTGAAAATTGGAAATTTAAAAGTTGCCAAAAAGGAAAAGAAGCATTCTTTTTGAAAAACAGACTAAAAAGGAAAGTAAGACAAACAAACTGAAATGGAGGGAGTATGTAAGTTGTCAGTACATGCAAGAGAACACATTTCCTTATAGAATCTTTATCATAAAATGATGACTTCCCCAAAAGACTTTTAAAGGTTTCATAGCTTTAACTACGGGCCTGCACGTTGGATCAATGGTCAGACTTCTAAAAGCAGCGTCTAAAACTCTAAAATAAAACCACAGAGAAGCCAGCAGATTTGTTTTAATAGAGGTCCTTAATCAATTCATCACATCATTTGGCAGTGAAGAGTATTTTAATAAGGCTCTGCACATTAACCTGTTTGCAAGGTTGATTGGTATTCATAATCGATCAAACTCTAGCCTAAGGAACTGTGCTTTCATAACCAATACTAGCTTTCATAACGCATACTACCAGTCACAGATTTCAATCAATTTTCTGTTGCCTTTTCTAAATTTAAAAAAAACACAAGTCGTATAGATTATCTATTTACAGAAATGCATATAGACAAAATCAAAGTGTAACACAATAGCTAAATGTAAAATGTGTAATAATATGGGATTGTCTTTACACCAAGGGTGTGGCATAGTGGTCAATGAAGTGGGTTGAGCACCATGAGGTAGCAGGTTCAAATTCCCGTAGAGACAAAACACTAGGTGATTTCTTCACATCTGTTCTGGCCTTGGTGGACACAGTTACCTGGTACCTATTGCTGGTGGGAGGTGACATGTATCCCCTGGAATTAATTGAGCTGCACAAGCTGGCCCGTACATCGCGGTTATTAAATAAATAAATAAAATATGGGATTGTCTTTAAGGACCTCAGAAAAAACACTTGCTGCTAATAAGTAGCCAAAATTTCCCAGTGTAGTCAAATCAATCACAAGTTTAGCATGGTATACTAGTTTCCTGTCGTTCCAGCTATTGGGATTTGGGATGGATCATCTGAGGTTTAACACTTCATTTTGTCCTATTTTTAAACGCCTGTAATGACTTCCGCTCATGACATATCTACAAAACACCTTCATGCAATTCAACTTTGCCTACTATACAAACAAAATGCTAGCTTTCTACAGAATAAATATTTTTCCTAGTTGTGTATACGTTTGAAGTGATAAGTTCAACAGGAACCCAAACCTGATAGTATCAACACCGTAGCATATTAGCAAAAGTAAGTGTTTCATTAATAGTTTGAACAATACATGCCATTTAACCATCACTGTTTTGTGTTGTATCCTATTTACCTTTTACTTTTGATAAAGTAGTGTTGTATCCTATATACCATTAGGAAAGCTATATATCAATAAGAGATAAGACAAACTATAGGCCTTCTTAAATGATTTTTTTCAGATATTCTTATATATCCAAAAACTAGAAGTAAAAAGCAAAAAATTGCATATGTTCTATGTGTTGTATCAACGGCATATCAGTCCGATCCATTCATCCATTATTTTGTTTACCTCCATTCTGTAGGAAAATGACAATACTAAGCACCTTACCAACTCCAATGGCACAATACTGGTGTATATGAAAAGAAAAGGGAAAATGGAAGAGCACAAATTTATTGGTGGACTTCAATAGCAACATGCAATGAAGTTTTTGTCTTGGTATAAGTATCATCTCTTAAGTCTGTTCAAGAATTAGTATCTTGGGATTTCCTCTTCCACCGTCTTCGCTATCCTTTTATCGCATTCCAGTGATTTAATAAACTGTAAAAATATGATCAGATTCCATCCTCTTACTGAAGCTCATGGTATCACCTCTGGCCTTCCTCATACTCGATAGAAGTTATACATTGGAAACCAAGTTAAGATTTAAAGACTAAGCCTATGAGTGCATCAACAGTGACATGACACAACATTGAGCTTGTTGTTATAGTTTTAAATTATTCAACAGCTGATCTGGTCACTGTCAGCAAACGATTGCCAGAAAAGAATTCAATCAAGCCTAAAGGTTTATTGTTAAGAGATTGTGTCTACACACACACGTCTAAAATCATTGAGTTTTGAATAAGGAAAAATACTAATAGAATATTTTGTACAATACCTTAAGATATTTTATGCCTTCTTTTTTAGGAAGGGCAAGGAGGATATTTTATACTTTATTATCGGATATGATCTTACATTATATGGACAATAGAATGGCTTTTACCATATTCATGTCACCTAAGACTTCTACGTAAGGAGGTCGTATTGTACATTGTTATTCAATCAAGTTAACAAGAAGTTTGTTATTTTTCACATAATATCAAAGTCTTTACGACCATGGTTAAGTCTCAAATAGCTTTCTCCTACCAGTGGAGAATCTATTTTTCCTGATCATGGTAAACTCTCAAATGCTATATATTCTAGAATCCTCATTTAACACTCACACATTTGAGACTTACCCATAGCTTTCTCCTCAAAGTCTTTACGATCATGGTACACTCTCAAATGCTATTGGTTTTGTTTATATATTCTAGAATCCTCATTAACTCTCACCATGTACCCAATCCTTTTCCAAGAATACTTCATTTCTTCTATCATGTTTGTATCGCCATTTCTTTGTCCATGGCCAGACACAACAACAGTGTAGCTTTAGAGCTAATATCATTTAGTTACAATGGTAGGAGCACAGAACACCAACACCCAAGAACCGAAGGAAATAAATTATGACCTTAAGTAGTTAAGTAACGTGATGAAGAGATGAGACCGAATTCCAAAAGTCACTACCCTTCTCCCAACACACACCATACATATATCATCAGGAAGAACATGGTCTGTCTTTGAAGGAAGCATGTATGGATTGACTTTTGACTACAAACTTGAAATAGAGTGATTGTCAAACGAACTGAAAAGCCTTGTGAAGGGCATCATACTTTGAATTTCTTGAATAGATGACATTATTATATAGGCTTATGCAATTTTTTACGCTCAATTGAGCAACAATTACTGTTCCACAGGTTTCACATCACAGTATATCACATAAACTATAAAACCAGAATAGAAGAGTATAAGATTAAGTCTAAACCACAATCATTTCCTTACACAGAAAATAATATTTTTGATGCAAGAAACCTGACCTAGAGCGACTTAATTGTACAGACACACCTAACTAGCACATTATTCACTGACATATCACAAAAGTTCTCAATTTTCGCTCACAAAATATATGGTGCATTTTGCACAAGTACCTCGAAGTAGTATATCATTTATGTATATATGGAAGCAGTTTAAAATTTTTAAGCAAGTTAGTAACAACAGTATTTTCTAAGACTTGGACATTATAAAAAATGGTCACCTCATGACTACCTTATGTTTTGATCTTGGGAAAAAACCAAAAGCATATGGACAATTTTTACATTTGTTTTGGATATTGCTAAACCAAGCCTAACATTCGTAAATCACACCAGGAGCTCTCATATATGGATACGCCACCATATAGATTAATCAATTCAGCCCGAGACAACTCATGCTTTCTAATGGAAAATAGCTAATAGACTGCTAGCTTTCTCCTATGAAATATCAGTTGAGAAGTCCTACAATTTGCAGTAATAAATACAATAGGAGAACCACAAAGATGAACCCAAAGGAAGCAATTTAAGCAATGTATCCACTATACCACCATCACACACTAATGAAGGGCAGACAAACTAGCAACAACTGAAACTTTTACTCCCTCCGTCCCGTTTTAGTGTCTTACTTCCTTTTTTAGTCTATCCTAAAAAAGTCTCCTTCTATATATAGTAAGTTTTTCAATTCCAACATTTAATGTGGCAAGTTTAAGACAACAAGATTTAAAGGACTACACACATCTTTAATTTTAAGACCACAAGATTCATAAGTCTCCCTTTATTTATTAAACTCCGTGCCCAGTCAAACTAACACACTTAAATCGGGACATAGGTAGTAACATCTAAACGACATATCAAAACATGACCCAACTTAACAACGATGGGTTGTGGGAGCATACAGTGTATGCAGGCATTACCCCTTCTCATAAAGATAGAATACCCTTAGCTTAAATAAGCCTGCCAAATAGTTTGAAAACGGGGATAGAGATATGGGAGCAATAACAACAACAAATTAATGCGAAATGGAGAGTGTTACACAACAAACAGGAGAAAGGAGTAAGAACAGTAACAAAAAACAAAATAATGGAATGATCTGCTACAAATACATTTATCTGAAAGAAAAGTTTTTAAGTTCACAATCATACCATATGCACAATGGATGAAAACAGGTATATTCTGAGCTCTTTTTCTACAAGCCCACTTGACAGCAGCCTCTATATCAGCTGGCTGAGGTGACCTAGTATCCCAAGTTGGAATACACAAAAATGCATGATTTCCAGTAAACTCCAACATCCTAGGCATCTCACAAGTACAATCAATAATAGCAGGATTACCAGGTGGCAATTTATCAGGTAAACAAGGCCAACCTCCAACATATAACCCTTCAGAAATCTCACTATATGGAGGTTCCCCACTTTTCATTCTTCTTAATGCTGAAAACCCTCTAACAAAATACAAGTAAGGACTAAACATAACAAGTGACCAAATTGGAAATGTCCCATCTGAATTTTTCCCCAACAGAATTGGAAGATTAATTGAAGGGTTAGCAGCTAATGCTACCAAGAAAGATACCAATGATGCATATAAACAAGGAATTGACAATAATGGGTGCCCATAATTCTTGAGAGTTGTAAATAATATGAATAAAGTTGCTGCCTTTAGGCCTATAAGCACAGAAATTCCAACACCCATTTCTTTTCTTGACCAAAAGAATCAATTTTTGAGCCAAAAAATCAAATACAAAGTCGAAAATTCTAATGGGTTATACCCAATTCAAGAAAATACAAGAAGGGAAAATCTCAAGGCAAATACCCAAAAGGAAATTGAGAATCTAATGGAGAGAAAGAGGGAAAATCAAGAAGACAAAGACGCAAATCGCTTGATGAGAGGGGAAGGAACTTTTACTTTTTACTTTAGCGAGTTGTTTGGTTGGAGTTAGGAATAACTAATCACAACATTAAGAACTCACTTTGCAAATGAGTTAATTGTAAAACCAAGAGGCTTCTTCTTTTTTTTCTTTCTTTTTTCTCAATTATTTAAATTGTCTTTACCATGTGAGAAAACTGTATGGTGTTAAATTATTTTTGAGAAAGGAAAAATGAAAGCACACTAAAAGGAAAGGAGGATTAAAACGCTGGTAATGTAGTCGAAAAAAAACAAAGGGAGACAAAGGTATCAGGAGACTCACGTGCGTGGAGCCGTGGACGAGTCTGTATGGACCTGGAGGCTGTAGAAATATTAGCTAACATCATTAACTACATCTCCACGTGGACTCTTTTCATTGGTCACATATCGCATTGGGGGGCATAATTGAAATAGAGGTTTTCCTCTTGAGTCTTGTGTGATAAGAAGATATCACCTAAACTTAAAAGTACGTTCTACAAAATAGTGGTTAGACCATTTTTGTTGTATGGAGTGGAGTACGGGCTAATCAAGAACTCCAGTCAAGAATTCGTGTGTTCAAAAAATGCATATCGTGGAATATCGTGGAGATGAGGATGTTGAAATAGATGTGTTGGCATAGTAGGAGCGACAAAATTAAGAATGAGGTTATTCAAAAGAAGGTGGAGTAATTTATGTGATGGACAAGATGAGGAAAGTGAGACTCAGATGGTTTAGACATGTGAGAAGGTGTGGTGACGCTCCAATGAGGAGGTGCGATGACGCCCCAGTGAGGAGGTGCGAGAGGTTGGTTGTAGAAAGTATGCGAAGAGATAGAAATTGACTGAAAAAGTATTGAAGAGAGGTAATTAGACATAATATGACTCAGCTTCATATTACCGAGGACATGACTCTAGATAGAAAATAGTAGATGTCACGTATACGGATAGAAGGTTAGTAGGGGTATAGTGTTTTCTTGCCTTTCGAAGGCTTAGGCTTATTAGGGTCTATCATAGTACTACTCGTGTTCTTATAGTTCTTGCCATTTCTTGTTTATTGTGTTTCGAATATCACATTATTTTGTTGTTATTATTGTTTCTTTCTTGTAGACCTATTGTTGGATTTTAGTGGGGTGTGAATGCGAAATAAGAATTGGGAAATTGAGAGAGCTAAGTGAACGGAAAACAAAAAGTTATTTCTCCCTCATTGATAGAAGAAAATTTTTTGTCTTTATATTAGAAAACACTTTCTTTAACTCTTACAAGTTTAAGTAGAGGATGCTCCCTCAAGCCGTCGTCGTCGTCGCTCTCTCGGCTTCAACTTCAATTTTGGCTTTGGCAAATGATGTGATTGATTGATAATTTTTTAAGGACGCTTATAATCGTGATCATGCCGCATCAACTCTTTCAGTCACTACTACCTGTGTCGCACCTACAGTGGCAGAGAGTTTGATAAGACTCTCGGATAAGAAAGATCAATCCTGAATAAGCTTCAGCTGATTCTCATTAGAAATCTTTTTATAAGCAAGGAGCTATCTATAGGAAGATAATTGCCAGGTCAGTCTGGTCGGAAAGAAACTTGCTTACACCTTGCTTTATATTGAAAGAAGTCTTCCTCCTTAAGAAGGTAGCCTTTCTATCATTTAGTGGATAACTCCTTGCTCCATTCCGCTTAAGGTGGCGTCGAGGTCAAGGTCGATATTGTCAGAAGAATGGCCGTCCTTGATCCGGAAGGGGATTGGCTGGGACGGGGAGCCTGGGCCCTTGAAGATCCACGTACCACCCTGGTAAGGTTCTTCGCTTTGCATCGAATTAAACCACATGCTCCACCTCTTGTGCGGGCCCCCGTCAATTCCTTTGAGTTTCATTCTTGCGAACGTACTCCCTAGGCGGGATACTTAACGCGTTAGCTACAGCACTGCACGGGTCGATACGCACAGCGCCTAGTATCCATCGTTTACGGCTAGGACTAAGACAAAATTTATTTATTAATCTCATTAATTAATTTCATTTTTCTGAATACTAATTCAATATTAATTCAGAGTTGTTAATTAATTAATTAATTCGTGAATTAATTTGAATTAATTAAATCACATAATTAATTAACGAAATTAACTAGTTAATTCGCGGAGCGGAATTAATTTAAAATTCACAGATTCGAAAAGGACCTGTTCCTTTCGAACAAATATTTCTTTTCCCAAAAGACCTCATGCATGTTCTGAACTGATGAGACTTTTCTGAACAGTTGAGTTCGCACCCTTTTTGGCTATAAATAAATAGACTTCATGATAGTTTAGATAAATAATACTACAAACAGTTGATAATTAAGATATAAAACTCGTAAAAAAATTAATAATTCATTTTCACTCTATCTCAATTTTATGTGGCACATTTTAGATTTTTAGATTGACACAAATCTATTTTTTACTATAACTTTTCTATATATAATTTTTACAAATATTTTGAATTATCTAACTTATAATACATAAATCCAATGTGTCGCCGCCAATAAAACAAATAATATTTTCATTCAACGAAGGAGGTTATTATATTCTATAAGCAGACATACATATGAATATTCTGTAAAATGTATAAATATGTAGCAAAAATAGAGAAAAAGATCAAACAAATTTCACAAATTGATCCAAATCCCAGAAACTTTCTTTCTTTCTTTGTTCAATTTCTTCATTTTCTTGGCCATGGCGGATGAATAAAAAAAATGGGTTTTGATGGTAACAGCACAAACACCCACCAACATTGCGGTGATAAAATATTGGGGAAAAAGGGATGAAAACCTAATTCTTGCTATTAATGATAGTATTAGTGTAACTCTTGATCCTGCACATCTTTGTACTACTACTACTGTTTCTGTCAGCCCTGTGTTTAATCAAGATTGAATGTGGCTTAATGTCAAGGTAAAAAAGAATTATTTTATTTTTTGAATTTTTAAGTGTGATTTTAAGATTTTGATTACTGTTTGTTAATGGGGTTTGATTAATTTTTGTGATATTGGAAAAAAAAATAGTTTTTTATGAGTGTAAATGTTTTAGCTGCTACTTGCAAGATTGTAAGCTGATATGCTTTAATAGTGCAACATTCTAAGTTGACGAGTTAGGATTTTCATTAAGGGTTCAAAATATGAAGAATGAAGTCAAAGGGGTTCAACATCTAGTATATATACATAAAAGAAAAATTTAATCATATATAAACAGTGTGATTATCCTCGGAAGGGGGTTGGATGATCACCTGGACCCTTACGGGCTCCTTCCTTGATTCTGAGTGTCTTTTAGGTGTATGTGACTACTTGTAGTAAAATGAAGGAGGTTTAAATAAGGAATAGGGAATTGGGCTCATCCATTTTATACCAAAAGTCTTCATTTTTGCTGGAATTTTTTACTCCTTCCGTCTCAATTTATGTGAAGTTATTTGATATAGCATCGAGTTTAAGAGAAAGAAGAAACTTGTGGTTTAAAACAAATCGAAAGTTTTTGTGGATACAAATCATCTTTTTAAGAGTAAAAATAAGTGTAAAGTTAAATTGTCACTCCGTCCATTTCAACTTGCTTGTTTGGTTTTGTCTTGGCATGAAGTTTAAGAAAGTAAAAGAAGACTTTTTAATCTTGATTTTAAACTAAAGATATGTAGAATGTACCAAATGCCCTTTAATGTGGTCTTAAATATATAAGGTTGAAAGTTAGAATTAAAGAGTTGTAAAAAATGGAAAGAGACATTCTTTTTTAAACGAACTAAAAAGGAAAGTAAGACAAATAAATTGAAACGGAGGAAGTACTAATAGGGAAAGACGAACCAACAAGGGTTGTGGTGGAATGGATAGGGTCCTTTCACTCTTAGCCAGAAGTCTTGGGGTCGAACCCCTGGGTGTGGAAAAAATTCTGTTAGGGAGTGCAGATACCGGATGGAAAACCAAAAAATTAAAATAAAAAAATAAATACAGAAAGACTTCTTTCTTTTTGGACTGACCACAAAGGAATTTGTATCACATAAATTGGGACAGAGAAAGGAGCTAAATTACCTTTTTCCCATTTTAGGGCTGAGATAGAGTGCATGATTGTTCTTTTACTATGTGCTGCTTTAGTAATCAAATATGCCTTTTACTGTGGATTGATTAATTTTTGTGAATTGGAAAAGCTAGCTCTTTAAGAGTGTAAATATTTGTCTGAGATTTGGGTTTTAGTGTTAGCTGCTACCTTCAAGATTGTAGGCTGTTATGATTTAATAGTGCAACATTCTGAGTGTCATTGAGCTGTATGCGAATACTACCGTGTTTGGCTAGGATTTTAAAATCTTCTTATTTTAGAAAGTAGTTTTAGAAGTGTTTCGAAAAAGTACTTTTGAAGAGTAATGGTTTGTGTATCTAAATCAATTTGAAAAGCGCTTTTGCTAATATTAGAGTAACAGTTTTTACTTGGCCAAGCTTTCAAAAGAGCTTCGGGGGAGAAGCTACCTTTTCAGCTTCTGCTACAACTCAAACACTTATATTTCCCTATAACTTTGGGCAAATGCTTCAAATCTATAACATAAGTACCTGTCTTAAGAAATCTGATTTCCGAGGAGCTTGGCCAAACCTGCTATACATGTAGTAGAATAAAGAATAGGGAATTGGACTCTCCATTTCATAATAAGTCTTCATTTTTTGCTAGAATTTATTAGCTAATAACCTTTTTTCCCGTTTTGGGGTTGAGAGAGAGTTCGAGATTGTTCTTTTACTATGTGCAGCTTTAGTAATCCAATATGCAATTTTAGTGTTGATTTATTAATACTGTTATATAGGAAAAGACTAGTTCTATAAGAATGTAAATATTCGTCTGGATTTGGGTTTTAGTTTTAGCTGCTACCTGCGAGACTTTAGGCTGTTATGCTGTAAAGTGAACATTCTGAGTGTCTTTTAGATGTGTGTAGTAGAATGAACTTATGAAGGAGTTCTAAATAAGGAATAGGCAACCGGGCTCTCCATTTTGTACTCCTATGAGAATAAATCTTTATTCTTATGGGAATTTAGTTAATTTGCTCGTTTTTCCCCTTTGGGGTTGAGGGAGAATGTGTGAATATTCTTATACCTATTCTCAACTTTAGTGATCCTATATGCCTCTTTTAATTCCATCATCACTCAAATCTTTGATCATCTTCTCTGTTTTTGCCTCAAAACAACAAACATAGCAGTGAAGTAAAATGAGATCCTAGAAAGTGTGATTCCTACTTGGACGATTTTACATGATTTTAGAAGTCTAAGCTTATTGGAACTTATCATTGCGCCAATTTTATTTTGAGTTATTCTTTTATCCTTTCTATTTTTTTTTGTTGGTTCTCTTAGGAAATATCCCTCTCTGGAGGCAGATACCAGAACTGTCTTAGGGAAATTCGAGCTCGCGCTAATGATGTTGAGGATGAGAAGAGGGGTATCAAGATCGCGAAAAAGGATTGAGAGAACCTGCGCGTGCATATTGCTTCTTATAATAATTTTCCTACTGATGCGGGATTGGCTTCCTCAGCTGCTGGTTTTGCCTGCCTAGGTACTGCTAACTATTTCTTTGTTACTTGAATTCTGAATTTGTTTGTCGCTTTAGTATTTCGTTTGTTTGATCTTCTAGTGGCTGTTAAGTTGAGTCCTCCTAATGGCCACAGGAGATGCAAATATTAACCTTCTTTGACGAGCATTTGTATAATATTGCTCATTTACAACTTGTGCCTGTGAAGCTTTTTGAATTTTCTGATTTTACCTCGTTATAATATGGGCTGTAATTGGAGTTCACAACATATGAAATAAATCTTTTTAGGGCTTGCCTGTATCTTATCTGTGATTTGACTTCAAAGCAAACAAAACGTGATTCGTTGTATCTTTCTAGAGTGTTCCAGAAAGTTTTAAGTACTTTCTCTAGCTTGTAAACAATGCATATAGGATATAACATTTTCTATCATTTTTCAAGTTCCACACTTATCTTTTCTGGTTACTTATGTAATGCTTTATGTTTTTCTAAGTTTCTCAACTCCATATATAGTACTCCCTCCTTTAAAATTTGCTTGTCCTATTTTGACTTGGCCCGGAGTTTAGACTTTTGAATCTTGTGTGGTCTTAAATAGAAGATATGTCAAATGTACCAAAATTCCCTTTAATGTTGTGGTCTTAAACATGTCATGTGGAAAGTTAGAATTAAAGAGTTGCTAAAGAAGGAAAGAGACATTCTTTTTGAAACAGACTAAATAGGAAAGTAGGACAAACAAATTGGAAAGGAGGGAGTACAATTTAATCAAGTACTGTAACTGTAAGCTTCCCTGTTGCAAACTCAAATCGATCAGAGCTTCCTTTTACTATTTTCCTTTCTCCTGCAACTAATTTTTTCTGTAAACTCATTATTTTAGCTGACATATCTTGGTAAGTGGTCATTAAAGAATGGACCTGCTAGTGGAACTATAGAAGTACCTACTTATTTCTAATAGAATACTTTGTGTACTTATAAATTCTATAGCTCTGTGATAAAGTACTGCATTCTATCTGTGCATTTGAGCTTCTTTGGGTTACAACCTCCTTTCTAATTCATGGATTGAATGAGTTAGTGGTAATAGATTCCTCAGTTTCCATCTATGCTACATATTTTGTGTCCACAAGTAGGTAAATATTTGTCATATTCCATTGATCTGTTGTTAGCATAATGTCATTTTAAATCATTGTTTAAATATATAATGAAATTTCGATGACAATGAGTAAACAATGTATCTAAGTGAGCGCATCTTATGATTTTTGTGTTGATAAGTGTATATTATACTACACTATAACAGTATGCCTCAGCCCCGAACAAGTTGAGGTCCGCTATAAATTCGCTAACCATGTTACTCCATTTAAACGTATCTCACACATTAATACACTACTCATTGAATTAGTTTTTTCCTTGAGCTTTGTTTTCATTTGCTTGCTGGACCTAGTTCACTCCTCTTTTATGAATCTATGTTTTTCTCTAGTCTTTTTTTTCTGAGACTTCAAAAAAGAGTACAACTAATTTATGTTCATCTTTGTAGTTTATTCTCTTGCGAAGTTAATGAATGTGCAAGAGGACAACGGGAGGCTTTCTGCAATAGCAAGGTAAATCATCAGTCGTAAGTAATTCCTTTAGCTTGTTGGTATGTATTTCGTTGGTCTTGTTATTAGGCTACCCAATGATAATTGAGGTTCAATAGGTCAGATAAATAGTCAAAATGACAACTTTGTTTATTCACTTCAGGCAAGGTTCAAGAAGTGCTTGTCGAAGCTTGTATGGAGGATTTGTCAAGTGGGTAATGGCAAAAGTACGTCCTCTTCATGTGTTCTTATCTTGTGCTTCTGTTAGCAAATATCTTATCTTCTCAGTGTTGTTATAATTCATTTCCCTGGGTACTTTGTAGGAGGAAAATGGACGTGATAGCATTGCTGTTCCACTGATTAATGAGAAGCACTGAGATGAACTTGTTATCATCATTGCCGTGGTATGTACTTATTTATCCACATTATCACTGTATGGAAGTGATAGCATTGCTGTTCCACTGGTTGATGAGAAGCACTGAGATGAACTTGTTATCATCATTGCCGTGGTATGTACTTATTTATCCACATTATCACTGTTTCTCCAAAAGATTGAGCAAATCGTGCTAGTATTCTGCTCTTATTTTCATGACAACTAATGCTTAAACTATGAGGTTCACCAATTCGTATAATCTAATCATGTACTTTTACCCGAGCCAATCACACAAATGCTGACCATTGGGACACGTACGCATGTTTTCACAAAACACGTGTATCAACAGGATTTGATTCTTTTTGAATGGCTGTATATTCAGTTGTGCTCACGGCAGAAGGAAACAAGTAGCACTTCCGGAATGCGTGAGACTGTTGAAACCAGTGCACTTATAGAACACAGGGTAAAGGTACATTTGGATTCTGCATCTTCAATTAATTTCCTCAAAATCTTCCAGCACATTTTCACTTGGTCGTTATCTAGCCTCTGTTGGATTAGTGAGAGAGTTGTATTAGAAGTATGGCTTTCATTCTTGTATTCTATTTTTCAGGAAGTAGTGCCAAAGCGAATAATTCAGATGGAAGACGCCATACAAAAACGTGATTTTGCAACTTTCACTCAATTGACTTGTGCAGACAGCAATCAGTTTCATGCAGTCTGCCTGGATACTAGCCCTCCTATAGCCTACATGAATGACACATCTCATAGGCAAGTTCTCTTAACTTCAAGTTAAATGAAGTGTGCGGAACTTCTTATTCTTAAGAGAAGTACTGAACTTGATGATTGTTTACTAATATCGAGATAAGAAAAATAATTCCTGATGGTGTGTTTAATTTTCAGGATAATCAGCTGTGTTGAGAAATGGAACCGTTCAGAAGGAACTCCACAGGTTTTTATACTAAACCATAACCTTTTTCTAATGCATACTTGCTTGATTTTGATCATCTCTATTAACAATGTAAAAGAACACTACTCCAAGAGTTGCTACCTTTTATGTATTATGCCCGAGAAATCTGTCATAGAATTCGATACTTGAGCTAGAATTTTAGATATTAGATATTTGAAAGAGAATAGTGATTATCCTTCCGAACTGGACTTTTTTGTTTCATTTTTAAATATGTATTGCATCTATCTCCTTAAATCTGTCTACCTTCCTGTTTGAAGAGTCTGCAAACTAGATTATGTTCTAACTGAACCCCCTCCCCCCTCTTGAGCTGGTTTTACGATTACCGCTTTCCGGTTATGTCATAATATCTGTTATCACTGAGATCTAGACCCCATATCAAGCGAAGCAAGAAAATCTATCCATTTCAAGCCTTTTCTCGGTTCTGATTGACAATTGAGTGTTTGACTAAGAACTATTGCCCTGCTATTCAACTTCTTAAATAGGTTTTCGGTAGCATTAGTAAATTTATTTGGCCTTATCACCGAGTATAAAAAAAATGTTGCCAGGTTGCATACACTTTCGACGCATGGCCAAATTCAGTCCTAATTGCACGTAACAGAACATCCGCTGCACTTCTGCTTCAGACGCTGCTCTTCCACTTCCCTCCAAATTCAGAAACTGATCTAAACAGGTACATTCACTATCATATTTTTCGTAGTTTTTCTATAGGATGAATTGTTCTGGACCATATCGTATCAATAGGCGATCATACTGACTGCTTCTTCCTCTGTCCAGCTACGTCATAGGTGATAAATCAATTCTAAAGGATGCCGGAATTCAGGATATAAAGGACATCGAAGCATTGGCCCCGCCTCCAGAAATCAAGGACAGTTCCAGCTCAGAAATACAAAGTCAAAGTTAGCTACTTCATTTGCACACGACCTTGTAGAGGTCCAGTTTTGATAAGTGACAATAGCCAAGCTCTCCTCCACCCTGACACTGGGTTGCCCAAGTAAGCGGCGACCTTTTGTTTACATAGTCTTGAATTCTAAGTATTACAGCCCTTGAGAAAAAAAGATTGGAGGCTACCATTTTCAAAAATGGTTTTAGTTCAGATGAACTTTGAATTCAAAAGCTGTTATTTGTAGTTTAGTTTTCCTGTATTATTCCTCAATGGGAATTCTTGTGTACTTGTTTTTACTTGTCCTCAATTTTGCTTCTTTCATAGTGATCTTATTTTTCGCGTTAATTTCAAGTATGGTCACCGAACTTTATTCACTATAACAGTAAAGACAAATGTATGGGAAGAATAGCCTGAAATACCAAAGGCCAAAAGCACCATATATAAACATGGCAACTATGTATAACTTTGTTCATCACCATGACTACTAGTGAAAGACAATAAGTTATTGATTCCTAAGCAAATGGACTTTCATTTATATAACTTTTAACTCTTAGGGCTCGTTTGCCCACAAGGATAAGAGATGATAGTTTTGGAATAATATAATGGGATTATTTTATTCCGAGTTTGATTGAACTTCTCTAGATGTGGTATAAGCAATTTCAGGATTATGATATTATTATAAAAATTATCGGTAATACTACTTAACGATCGATTATAAAAAATATTGTTAGTTATGAGCTATTTATCGACCGATTAGAGACATTTTGTAGCTAATTCCTGCTCCATTTTTTTTTTGTAGAGTGAAGTTTTCTTCCAAATCCTATGATTCTTACACTACTTAATCAGAAGAGTCCTTATATTTAGAACTCGAGAGATGAGTTTACAGAAATGTGTGTTCAATTAAAGATCTCTAAGTATTACAAACTAACTCAACCACTACCTTCTATTATAATTTCTATACAACTTGTTCACCACCAAACAATTCCTTGATATGATGGAAGCCACAACAAAAAAAGTTGAAATATACATCCATTTTATGAAAAAATGTGAAGTTCTCCATCTTAGTTAGCTAATAGTCTTCTAAATTGATGTTAATGAGTTAGTGCATTGTGTTGTGATGTTAGACTATTCTTGTGGTACCACTTCAATTGGTATTTTTCAAGAAAAGCGTCTGAGATAAAAAAAATCAGTGTTTCACTAAGATTTTGAATAACGGTTTATATGTAAGAAAAAAGTTAAAGTCACAAGGGGACTCTTAAATTGTTCGTATCTTTCATTTTGACACTTTATTTAAGATTTGTTCCTATTGAACACTTACATTATTCGAAAAGTGACCTATTATACACTCATTGCAAATTGGCATTGGTTGAGTTAAGAATTCATTTAAGCAAGAATTAAGGGTGTATTCGATATAGGGAAAAAACATTTCTCAACTTTTCCATATCTAGTTGGTCAACTTTATGGTGTTTTTGTCGGTCAACAACTATGCCTCAGTACCAAATACGTTTGAGGATATTTTGATCGATGTTCTACTTAAAATATCGACTCCCATTGACTTGGCTCTTAACAATAGAAAGAAAATAGATAGCAATGTTAATTTCTTCTTTCTATTATGAGTTAGCTGACTTTTATTCCACTAGTATTTGGGACGTGCGTTGCACGTTTATCTTCAAATATTAATATAAAATTTATATTTTTAATGATACTTGAATTTTCTCTGTGCTATAAAATAAAAATCAAAACATATAAAAAAAATAGAGAAAAACCTATAAAATCAAACAACAAAAATTGGTTAGGTAGTTAAAGTGTAAAATGAGTTACATTTTGATATTATTAGGTACAAACATATAGATTCATCTGGAACCCCCGAAAGATTATATAGAAGCAAGGATCCTTGGCAATGATTTTTGAGGTTCTTCATCACAGAGATTAAACCTATTATAATTATTTGACAAAAATAAAGAAGCACAATAAAAGAATAATTACTCTTCTGTAGAAGTGAATTGGCATAGGCCAATTTTGAGATGTACTTGCAATACATAATGTCACAAATTATGGCCAAAACGTTTCCAAACATAAAGTGATCTACATAGAGTAGCATAATATACTACATCAATTCAATTTGAACTGTTTGATTGTATTAATAAGTAATAAAAAAATCTCTACTGTGGCCAGAATTCAGTGTCTCTATTCTCACTGGACAATTACATTACAAGATAGTGCATAAAAAAATATACGAAAAAAGAATATATAATTTCATAAACATTTACAGAAAATAACCAAATAAAATGAACATACCTTTGTAGAAATCTTCAACTTGTCTCTACTATTTCTTCTAATGAGGAGCCAGGAAGAGGTTATACATATGGTAGATTGATTATGCCATTTATAATAAGTTGATTAGTGAGGAAAATTTAAGATAACAACTAAGATGATTCATTATCTAGCTAAATTGGTAACGGAAGAAAATCAAAAAAAATTCAGTTTATTATTCTTTCATTGTTTAACCAATAATTACATTAACTGAAATAACATTCAATGTTGAAATTAAAATGCAGCTTAAATTTACTATTTAATAATAATAATAATAATATATATATATATATATATATATATATATATATTAATGGTATTATTGTAATAACTCAAGTTTATAGGGGTATTTTGGTATTTCAACTTTTTTTGTTCCCACTTTTAGTAATATATGATTTGTCAAACACAACCCAAGTAGTGTCGTGTTGTGGTTCAATGATTAGGATTTCTTTGCTTTTAATCAGAAGTTTCAGGTTTAAATTCTGGATATGAAGAAAACCTCGTTGGGTACACTGCCCCCAAAATAGGTCCTGCGATCCGCAAATTTAGATTAATCGGGTTCTAATGAGCATAATGAATCCAAGTGGGAAAACAAAAAAAAATCCAAGTAGTGTGAACTATCAAGGGTAGTGGTCAGATTCTTTTTTCCTTTTGCTTCTTGTTTTCCCATTGAGTTGATTCTGGACCATATAAATATTGTTTTCCCATTGACCTGATTCTGGACCATACAAAAATATACTCTTTTTCTTCTTTCTTAATAATGCAAGTTGACAGGCTTTACTCAATCAATTTCCTTACATAAATTCATCTGTGTTCTTGTGTTGTTGTCTTTTTTTTTTTCTCTTGATAGCATTGTGTTTTCAGTGCATTAGTAACAGCATGGAGAAACACATTTTCTTATTGATACTTGTCTTCCTAGTTCAATTTCACTCTAGTTACTCAAATGAGACTGACCAACAATCTCTGTTAGCTTTTCAAAATCTTATCACAAATGATCCTAGTCATTTTTTGGCCAATAATTGGACCAAAAATACTTCATTTTGCTCTTGGTTTGGTGTCACTTGCAGTCCAAAAAGGCAAAGGGTAGTAGCCTTAACTCTTCCTAATTTGCAACTTCAAGGCACAATTTCGCCGTATTTGGCGAATTTGTCCTTTCTCATAGAGCTAAATCTCGAGAACAACAACTTCCATGGTGACATCCCTTATGGCATTGGCCAATTGCCTCGTTTGCGAGTGATTGATATTCAGAACAATCAGCTCCAAGGAAGTATACCGATAAGTCTATTCCAAAATAGGAGAGTTCAAATCATTTCATTAGCTTTCAATAAACTCAGTGGTGAAATGTGGAAAGGTACATGGTATGTACCAGAACTCAGAGTCTTAAATCTCAGGAATAATACACTAATAGGTATAATCCCTCCTTCTATTGGAAATGCCACAAAATTGATGAACATCAGTCTGAATGGTAATAGAATCAACGGTAACATACCAAAGGAGATCGGTAATCTAAGCCAACTTGTTGAGTTGTCCTTGTCGCGTAATCAATTAACAGGTTCTATTCCCTCAACATTGTTTAATGTCTCCTCCCTTCTCGTCGTGTCTCTGGCATTCAATAGCCTTTCTGGTCCTCTCTTGCTTGATGATCAACGTAATATTCTTTCATCGAATCTTGAGCATTTAGGTGTATCATACAATCAAATCTCTGGACACATTCCTTCCAACATCTGCCAACTCAATGCTCTCAAAGTTTTGTCCATATCTTTCAACAACATAACTGGAGAAATACCGAGAAATATTGATTGTTTAGCCAAGCTCGAAGAGTTTTATACTGGTTATAATCTAATAAATGGGACAATTCCTACTTCATTAGGCAATATTTCCACTCTGCAAAAACTTCATTGTGGAAACAATCGTATGGTAGGGGAACTTCCTCCGGAATTAGGGAAGCTATCAAATTTAAACCAAATCGATTTCAAAGAAAATTATAATCTTATAGGTGAAATTCCAAATGCTATTTTCAACATATCTTCTTTGGAATTCATTGATCTCAGTTTCAACTCTCTCTCTGGTAGAATTTCAAATCTTCTTCATCTTCCAAACCTTATACAACTTCTCTTGTCAAACAATAAGCTCGAAGGTGAAATTCCTCGGTACATCACAAATGCTACCAAGCTTGAGCTATTGGAACTATCAGAAAACCTTCTCACAGGCAGTATTCCTAATAATTTAGGAAATCTTCGCGAGCTGCAAGAACTGTTCCTACATCATAATCAACTTACTGAGTTGGGATTCTTCGATTCTTTGGTGAAATGTAGGATGTTGAGATATTTACAAGTGGGATCGAATCCGTTGAATGGTGTTTTACCAAGTAGTATTGGAAATCTTTCATCTACTGTTGAATATTTTCATGTTGGAAATGCACAAATCAGTGGATTCATTCCCACTAGTACAGGCAATATGAGTGGTCTTACAACTCTAGTTTTTCAAGATAACAATTTGACGGGAAATATTCCTCGTGAAATTGGTAATCTTAAACAACTCCAAGGTCTATTTCTAATTAACAATAAACTACAGGGGGATATTACAGAGGTAGTATGTGATTTATCGAATTTGGTTCGATTAGTTCTGTCTGAAAATGAGCTCTCTGGGGTGATTCCGGAATGTCTAGGGAGTCTTAGCATGCTACAACAACTTTTTTTGGGTTCTAACAAGTTTGAAGGAAAGCTTCCTTTAAGCATTTGGAAGATGAGTAGTCTTCTCTATGCAAACATGTCGCGAAATTCTATAGAGGGAGAAGTTCCATCAGATATCGGAGAACTTAAAGCTATTGTAGCAATCGATATTTCTGGTAACCACTTTTCTGGGATGATACCAAGTAATTTGGGGGAACTTCAAAACTTGAAGTTACTTTCCTTATCGAACAATTCGTTTTCAGGCCCAATTCCATCATCCTTTTCAAACTTGATAAGCTTGGAAGTCTTGGATTTGTCTTTGAATGACTTGTCAGGTACTATTCCCAAGTCTTTCGAAAAGCTCTTGTACCTTCAAAGCATCAATGTCTCGTTTAATGAATTAGAAGGTGAAATACCTAGTGGTGGTGTGTTTGCAAATTCCACTCTGCGATCATTTCTTGGGAACAAAGGTCTATGTGGAAGGCACAAATTGGAGGTTCCTGCTTGTGCCATCACTACTCCTGAACAACAACAATCAAAATCGAAGAAGCTTGTGCTAAAAATTGTCATTCCGGTGGTTATTTCATTCTTTCTGATATTCTTATTGGTTGTTTCAATTTGGATAATGAAACGAAAGAAGAAAGATAAGTCCAAAGATGTTGAGAAGGTTCCGGAGATAAGGACTTATCAATTGATTTCTTATCATGAGATTCAACGAGCAACAAATAATTTTGATGGATCCAATATAATTGGCGTGGGAAGTTCTGGCTCTGTGTACAAAGGCACATTACCTAGTGGAATTGTGATTGCAATAAAGGTTCTGAATTTGCAAAATGAGGAAGTATGCAAAAGGTTTGATACTGAATGTGAAGTGATAAGAAATGTTAGACACAAAAATCTTGTTTCGGTGATCAGTACGTGTTCTAGTGAACACATAAGAGCCTTCGTTCTGCAATATATGCCCAACGGAAGTCTTGATAATTGGTTGTACAAAGAAGATCGCCACTTAAACCTTCTTCAAAGAGTCACCATAATGCTTGATGTAGCCATGGCGATTGAATATCTACATCATGGTATTGACACACCAATAGTTCATTGTGACCTAAAGCCAGCCAACGTTCTTTTGGATGAAGATATGGTGGCGCATGTTGGTGATTTTGGCATCTCAAAGATTTTAGCTGTAAGCATGTCCATGGCACATACAAAGACGTTGGGCACTCTTGGATATATTGCACCAGGTATACTAGTTTCTTTCTATTTCTGTTATATATCGAAGACCTTTTTTTTTTATTTTCACCAAAATCATAACTATTGTTATATCAGATGAGTAATACTTTTTTTCATTTTCGTTGTTTTAAGAATATGGCTCGGAGGGAATAGTGTCCACTCGTGGTGATGTTTACAGTTATGGCATCATGTTGATGGAGGTTTTGGCGAAAAGAAGGCCAACAGGTGAAGAGATATTCAATGAAAATCTTGGCTTGAGGGAGTGGATAACGCGAGCATTTCCAAGCACTATGATGGAAGTTGTGGACACCGATATTTTTCTTGAGGAAGAAAAAATCACTTCCAAAAGTGAACTCTGCATAATTTCCATGATAGAACTGGCTTTAGATTGCACAAAGGCAATGGCGGAATCAAGAATAACCATGAAAGATGTAGTCAAGAGGCTCAACAAAATTAAGAACACATTTTTGGAAACATAGAAGTTGATTAGAATCTCTTTTGATGTTTTTTTCCTGATAAGCTGCAAGTTAGTACTCCTTCCATTTTAATCTATTTGTCCTACTTTCCTTTTTAGTCCATTTAAAAAAGAATGTCTTTATTATGTTTTGGCAACTCTTTAATTTCAACTTTTCATGTGATATGTTTAATACCAGAAGATTAAAGGGCATTATTACTCTTCTATTTACAACGATATCATTATTCTTCCACATCATATACCTAATTTATGATGCTTTAATAGAGTTTTGATCATCATGTTCAAGATCCTAATACATTAACGTTTGAATAATTATATTTTTAGATATGTTACTACTAAGAGATGCATCTAATATATGAGTAGACTTATTTTTCAAAGCCACGTGGCATTATTTTAATTAAAAACAAGTTAAATGATTTTTTTAAAATAATTTGGTAAATAGGTTTCGTCAGCAAAAAAGGCAAATGTGCTCTATTTGTTAGACGGTGAGGGTATATGAACTCTCTCCAAATTATAGACTTATAGCTCTAACTTCTAAAAAGGCAAATATTTGACAAACAATAATGCAACTAGTATATTTATTATAACACGGCAATAACCTTTGCAACAATGTATCCAATATAGTCCCGCAAGTGGAGTCGTAGAAAGGTGGGGTTTGATGGGTGTACACAGACCTTACCCCTACCTTTATAGGATAAAGAAGTTGTTTCCGATAATTATTTTTCAAGTGTTAGCTCAATAGTGAATTCTTTTCCAATAAGAACTGATAAGTCTGTCATCTCCAAAACACCAGATGCACTTCTATCAATTTTTGTTTTAATTTTAGAAGTCAAATTATATGCACTTATTTTACTCACCCTTTTTTTCAGTCCAAGAAAAGTCACTTTGTGTATACTCCAATTCTTACTCAAAGCAAAATCTTCATTCATAACCTTTGATCTTAGGTATAACTTCTTATTCACAACATTAGTGTGAAATTTCACTAGGCTCCATTTTCCTCCCTCTCCTCCCATTTCAACGTCTTCGCCATCGTCCAAGAATACTTCCCCTGAACTATTTCCCCTGTTGTTGATGGCGACAACAAGTTCAAACGGAGTATCACGGGCTTCCCTTGTTGTCATTGCTTCTCCTTGCATCACCACAATGTTTCCCTCTCGGAGATGCACGTTGATATGATCAGGAGGCGCATCTAGACTGATGTAGTTACCGGACTTCATGTTCACGTAGTTTGAATAGTTGAAGAGGTTGAACCAAGTACCAGATGGAAAATATGCGTTTACTGAAACTGCTCCAGATGTCAGTACTGGTGATATCATTAACCCCTTACCGATGAGAAACTGAGTGTCGATGGTGTAAGTGTTTGTGTCCTCGGGAAATGAAAAGAAGAGAGGACGCGCTATTGGGACACCTTTGGTATGTGCCTCGAACATTAACGTGTAGAAGTATGGTAACAGCCTATACCGTAGTCCGAGTACCTTACTGGCTGTTGCAGCTACTGAATCCCAGATATATAGCTCTTGATGGATACTAAACTTCTCAGAGTGATCCCTTGCAAAGGGATAAAATGCACCTAGCTACATTCGACAAGATGTTGATTATAAGATATCAGAAAAGTATCATAATTCGATTTGAATTTTGAATTGAATAGAAAATTATAATTTCGTTTTCATAGAGCACAGCCTGCGTTGCCCTGAATAGAACATAGAATGACAATAGAATAATAAAAGAGAAGAAAGACGGATATTATAGATATCTCCACGTGACATGTTTAAGTCATACAGACCTTCTTTTCTAATGCACTTTCACAATTGTATTCTACTCAAAAATCCGTAAACAAAGTCTCTAATTAACATATGGACTTCATCTTCTGTATGAGTATTTTAAGGAAAGCATTACAACCAACCTATTGCAAAGCATTGTTCATTAACTTGATAACACTACAACAACAACATACACAGTGTAATCTCACAAATAGGGTAGACTGTGGAGGGTAGTGTGTATGCAGTGGGAGGTAGAGAGGTTATTTTTGATAGACCTTGGCTCAGCGGGAGTTCGGAAAAAAAAACAATGGGAGTGAAGAAACCAAGATAAAGTACTAAATAAAGCATGACAGAGCATACTATAAAAGGAAAGTAACTACAACAAAATAATACGATAATCCAAGTGCAAGAACATTAAATAAACAGAAATAGAATAACAAGAAACTACAAGACTAATACTGCGAGTACTGTTAGCAGCCTGGACCAATGGTGCACTCATAATTCTAAGGTCATGGGTGCCAAAGGCGGATCTAGGATTTATATTTAATGAGGTAAGGATTCTTGGTTTTGTACAGTAACCACAAGTTGATATGCAATAATAAACGACCATATAACGAGTATCGATATTCAATAGATCACCCAGTTTAGCTTAGACATATAATAAAACCAGGCACTTCTAACTAGTTGTGCCTTCTCTGATTCAATCATGGGGCTAATTTGTTCGGCCAAACGATCTTTTTGTTCTTTAATCGTGGACAATTCAAGTTGCTCCAAGGCGTAGCAAAGAGTTTGAACGAAGATTTCCAGATGAACGAGGTAGGGTATTAGTATATACAACAACAACAACGTACCTTGTGTAATCCCACACGTGGGGTCTGGAGAGGGTAGAGTGTACGCACACCTTACCCCTACCCTTGGAGGTAGAGAGGCTATTTCCAGTAGACCCTCGGCTCAAGGATAGGGTATTCGTATATCTGATACAGAATTTAGAACAGGATCGCCCTCCCAATTCGATGTTTTTTCATTTAAGTTTCACATTTAAATAGTAAAAGAAGAACCATCATATAGGCCACTTTTGAACTTCTGGACCGAAATCATCAACTTTCAATGTATAGATGGAGCAAAGTACTTCTTTAAAGACAAAAGAACTGGTACCTGAATCCAACGGCGACATAATTCTTCAGTGGTATTTCTACCAAAGCCACATATATCAGCTCCAACCATGGGAATACCAAACAATCCAGAACTCAAAATGCTAGGAATACTATAAGCCAAGTCATCCCATGTGGCTGCATTGTCTCCGGTCCAATGTGCCGTGTACTTGCCAGCACCCACAAAGGTAGATCTGCTAAGTATAAACGGCCTTTTACCAGTAACATCGATTAAAGCCGCATTGGTCGTTTTAGCTTCCAGGAATCCATAGAGGTTATGAACATTGTACTCTAAGGCATTCCCGAAATGTACTGATGTTGCTGGGACAGTCTTCTCATTTATTGGACGTAAGCTTCCGGAGTTATTGATCTTATAAGGAGGGTTGTCAAGGGTAGAAGACGGGCTCGGAGGAGAAGAAATGAAGTTAGATAACTCGTTCATGTCAAGCCAGATACCATCGACGGGGAGAAGTTCATGGAAAATCTTGATTTCATTACTCCAGAAGACTCTGCCTCGGGGATTCATGAAATCAGGATAGTAGACTTTTCCAGGCCAAACTTCACCAAGATAAGGGACACCATCGCGTTTGATGAAAACATCTGCTTGCATCCCTCTCTTGTATGTCGCATATGAGCTATTTATGCTGATCCCTGTGAACAAATCATTGAGATCATAAAAGAAACAAGACTAGTGCTTTGATTAAGTCATTTAACCCAAGGGAAAAGGGGCAAATATACTCCTCAAGTTTGGGATTTAGAGGGCATATACCCTTCGTTAGTGGTGCATATATACCCTTGCCGTCTAACAAATGATGCATATATACCCTCAATGTCTAACAAATGGTGCATATTTACCCTTTTCACTATTTGTTCGACGGCAGGGGTATATATGCACTGCTTTATTAACGAAGTGTGCATCCACTCTAAATCGCAAAGTTAAGGGGCATTTTCCTTTGAGCTGGGAGGGCTCTAGTCAGACTTTGGGGAAAGATAGAGAGCTCTCTAGGCTCTCCTGATCAAATTGAGAGTTCGTCGAGCTACACCGGGGGCAAAATCTTTTCCCCACTAAGACGTGCATCTTTATGGCTATATCGTGGATATATATGCCCCCTTTCCCTTAACCCAATATGTTCGCAATTTCTCAACTTCTACATCAACTTTAGCATAAATATCAACAAAAAAAGAGCAGCTCGAAAAGAAGGGGTGCGATGTAGGTAGCTTACCTGACCCTAATTCCACAGACGTATAAATATCAACAGAAGCAAGAAATTGAATATGTTATAACTCATAACTCACCTGGATCCAATATAAGAACAAATTTCTGGCCATTGTGATGAAGTGTATCGACAAATTTCTTCATCTGGTCAAGTGGGAAGTTAATAGGATCAAGCGTAAAATCCTTATAACCATCCATATGATCAATATCTGTCCACATGACCTCAAGAGGGATCTGGGCCTTTGCATAGCCAGCAACCACATTCCTAACTTCAGTAATGTCTTTATAACCATAACGGCATTGGTGAAATCCTGTCGCCAACAATTTGCAATAGCTTGGATGAAAACAATGTGTGCATCTATCTTTCTCAAATCATACATGTATATATTGTAGAAAGAAAACTCAATCCTCATATTCACAACTAGCAAAATCCCTACACATCCCATTATGAGTACTGAAAATGGTAGGGTCACGAAATGTTATATAACCAAGCTCTGCACTAACGAGTACTTGACACAACAAGAAATTGTGAACATTTATAAGTACTCTTTCATTTCAATTTGTTTGTTTGCTTTTGACTGGGCATAGTATTTTAAGAAAGTAAAAAAGACTATTGAATCTTGTGGTCTTAAACTAAAGATATGTAGAATGTACCAGAATGCATTGTAATCTTGTAGTCTTAAACATGTCATCTAGAAAGTTAGAGCTAAAGAGTTGCCAAAAAGGAAGAAACAGACTGAAAAGGAAAGTAAGACAAACAAATTGAAACGGAGGGAGTAATATTTTAACATCATGAAGAAGCACGTGAATCAAACAATTTGAGGAAATTAAGTGGGAAGTACTATACACAATTCAAAAGTTAAGGTCATATGAAATTAGTAAGCAGAATAAACACTATGAAACAATAGGAAATTCGCTAGTATAATTACGCACCAAAAGACCAGTATGGCATGGGCGCTGGGCGGCCAATGAGCTCTGTGTACTGCTCCATGACCAACTCTGGCACAGGACCAGCAAAGAAGTACAAGTCAATGACCCCTCCAATCAACTTGTAGGTAATTCTGTCACCAGCATATACAATGTCCATGCCATTGCTATTGAACAGCAAGACTCCGTGACTAGTCCCCGCACCAGGATGAGACCTGACATCCATGTAAAAAGGGTGGGAACCATACAAGTTGAGATCAACGTTGGCACTACCAATATCAGCATTCCAAAGAGTCAATGTCTGATTATGCTTGAGCTTAAAATTTCTCTTGGTATGCTCCCCGAGGCCATAGATAGATGACCTATTGGCTGGCAATGAAGAGGACAGTTGAAGGTACTGATCCTTGAAGATAAGGAACGTGTCCGGAGAGTCATTTTCAGGTGTGGTGTCAAAAAGAACATCACCTGAGGAGCGACGCATGATAGTAAAGCCAAAAGGGGTGGTGTTGTAGAGAGTAAAACTAAGGTCTGAAACGGTGTCTGTATGGAAGTAATGTGTGTCTTCTGAAAATGAAAGTGAGGTAGAAGAACGTTTTTCCAAGAGGGAGCTTCGGGGGGGTGAATGAGTTTCGCGGGGGATAAATTCTTGAGGAACTTCCCATCTTTCACTATCAGCATCCGTGATTCTGACTCTTAAACGATCTTTTGTCTCAAAGCTGCAGAATCCATCAACATGTAAAACAAGAAAAGGCTGATCAGTCCATTTATAAACAACTTCCTAATCAAATTAAAAAGATCGTTTGACACTATAAAAGAGGAGTTTGTTGTTCAAATGGTCTCTCAACTATTTTATGTAGTAAGCAACAACAACATACCCAGTGTAATCCCACAAGTGGGGTCTGGGAGGGTGGTGTGAACACAGTCTTACCCCCTGCTCTTACCTTGTGAAGGTAGAGAGATTGTTTCCAATTGACCCTCGAGAATCAAGTATCGTAAGGAAATATAGTAGTGAAGAAGACATGATAAAAATAAAGAAGAAGAGAACAATCGCAACAACAAACAATGCGATAACTGAAGCAAAGGAAACAACAGATAATAAAATCAAAGAATAAGATATCAACCGAGTAATAATAACAATATTGATAGGGGAAACTAGACAACGCTTGCCTACTAACCTTTTTTCCTAATCCTCGACCTCCATATCCTCCTATGTACGTATTATAGTCATCTTCTTTTATGACTTTTCTGTAGTCATTTCCCATCAAAATCCATGATTTTTTCCATATTGTACATTCTCATATCCATAAACCGTTTCAATTTGTTTGTCTTACCTTTTCTTTTTAACTCAATTTCAAAAAGAATGCCCCTTTTCTTTTTGGTTAATTTCAACTATCCACGTGGCACATCTGAAATCACAACAGTAAAGGGTATTTTGGTACTTTAGCATCACAAGATTGAAAAAATTTCTTACTTTCTAAACTATGTCAAGTCGAAACTAGACAACAACAACAACATACCCAACCCACTAAAATCCCACAAGTGGGGTCTGGGGAGGTAGCACGTAGGCATACCTTATCACTAACTCGTTGAGATAAATAGACAGACAAATTAAAGAGGGAGTATATTTCTTCACAAAACTTCAATATTTTCATGATGAAATGCATATTCAACACAACTTCAAATTCCAAATACCCCTTTTTCAAATTATCTTCAAATATCACTAAATTCATATCCAAATGTCAACTTAAAAATTGATAAAATTTCAATAAATAAGTATGTAATGTAAAAGAAATCAGTTACAAACCAAGCAGTAAGGGTGAGATTTTGAATGTCAGTTCCAAAAACAGAGGAACTTGTGATGAGTTGAAGATGAGAAGTCAACGTCCTTCCAGAAGAGTCAACGCTTACTGATCTAACAATATATCCATATCCAACTTGTTCAGATTTTGTTATAAGTGCTAATGATGGAGCCAAAAAAATGAAGAAAAAGAGAAAATATTTAGAGAGAATAATACTAATAGTACAAGATTTATCAGTAGTGCATTTGTTCATTGTGATGAAGAGAGAATATAATAATATCCAATTTTGTTGTGTGGTATTTATATGGGAAATGAATAATAAAATGATTGGTCCTTGGAATTTGGAAGATATTAAATTATCCTTCAATGGTCCAACCATAGTGAATGACATTTAAAATTACCAATAAATTGTTAGGCTTCACTTCACCTGCGGCGGAATCAAAATTTTTACTAATAAAGTATTAAAATATAACAATTTATTTTTACTTGTCCATTCTTTTAAAAATGTATTTTTACTTTTATTTGTCATTTTTAATTTATAAAAAATATATTTTGTTTTCATGTTTTACCCTTATCATTAATTAATTAATCTCCAAATTATTTTATATCAATCACTATTTCATCGTGCGGCATGCAAATTTCAAAGTAGACAAGTAAAAATAAACGAAATGAGTATAATATTTATCAGTTGGTTAAAAACTAAGTTATTACTCCCTTTATTCCATATTAGTTGAATTTCTAAGGTAATGCACACATATTACGGAAATCATTTAAGGACAAAAATTAAACTATATTTTTCTCTATTATCCTTTTGTTTAGTCAACATCATAAAGAAGATTAAATGTCAAATCATAAATACAAATAGTTCTTTATTGAAGTATAACTTTGTAAGTAGTGTAGTTTAACTCCTAGAAAATTACAAAACTTCATTAATGCAAAAGGTAAACATGAAAAAAGTTTCAAACATTTCATTTGAACTTTGAATAATTCACCTATTTTGAACAATGAAAAAACTCTAGAAATTTAGTTAATATGGAATAGAGAAAGTAATATATAAAATTAATGCTATATTTGATTTGCAATTTAGAAGATCACATAACTAATACATATATAAATCATGAAGAAACGAAGTAAAAAAATGAAATAACTAATATACATATTACTAGTAGCGGCATAATTATAATCAGCTATCAAATGATCCCTAAGTGTCTCACATCTTGTTTGGATGTTTGTTACCTATTATATTATTAGTTTACATACAAATATTTATTTTGATTGTTACTTAATTTTTGTTGTCTCGTATTGTTAAATCTATCTTTAAGTAACGATGGAAATTCATTTTACGTAACAATCGATTTGGTGTGATTGCGTCGTTACTTTAATTTTTTTCTTCTCATTCTATCTTTATCTACATTTTTATGGTAACTTTATCTCGTATTCTAGGTTTCTTTTTTGGTGATTTATTCTTTAAATTGTTGATCATTATGTAATGAGGTTTCAGGTTCAAAGTCTAGCATAGACAAAAAAAACAAAATGTGATTCTTTTCATTTTGTCCTAAATTTGATGGATAGAGTTATCCAATATCTTAGCGGTGGAAAATAACATGTATTCAAGCTACGTGAAAATTGGTTTGAACACCATAATCATAAAATAAATAAAATATAATATGATACATTATGAAATAATATCTAACAACCATCCATACAAAGTGTGATCAATGTACTAAAAACCTTTGATACTTTGTTTGGATGGTTATTACGTATTGTTTCATAATGTATTGTATTGTATCGTATTATATTATTTTAGCAAATATGATGTCTAGATAGATTGTATTATTTTTCATCGTTATATAATGTCACACATCCATAATTTGAATGATAAACCTACAAAAAATTGTAGGATATACAGTAAAGCTACTACAAAAAAAATAGGATAAATGATAAAATAAAATAATTAAATAATAAATAAAGACAAAATGAAAAACAAATATTAACATAACGACATGATAATACCAAATCAACTATTACACAAAATATGTATTTTCATTGTTACCTAAAATGAATTTAAACAATACCAACAACAAACTCACCAACCAAATTCAAGAAAGAAGGTCTAAAGAGAAGGAAGGTGGGTAAGTTGTGTGTCTGTACCTAAACAACAAACTCACCAACCAAATTCAAGAAAGAAGGTCTAAAGAGGAAGGAAGGAAATGGCGTCGTCTCTACTTACCAAACAGTTCGTCGGAGCTCCGTTTTCAAGCGTCGGATCCGTCCAGCTACCATCTAAGCTCTCCTCTTCCAATCTCTATATCCCAACTCACCGATCACAGCCCAAACGACTAGGTGAAACTTTCTGCCATCCATCTGTTTGTTGAAATATCTGAATGAACTTGAGTGTTTCCCGCTTTTATTCTGCTTTTTGTGTGAATTGAGGAATTGGGTTTTAATCCTAATTAGAAAATAATCATTAAAATGGGAAAAAAAAGTAGTCTTGGAATTTATTTATTTTTTAAATTGGGGTAGGGGAAGGGAAAATGGTCGAGGAGATTATAAGATGGGTAATCGAACCATGAGTGTGATAATTGGAATGAGTATAATCTAAATCCCTTAACGAGGAACCATTGGAGGCAAGTCTGGTGCTAGTAGCCGCGGTAATTCCAGCTCCAATAGCTATGTTTAAGTTGTTGTAGTTAAAAAGCTCATAGTTGAACTTACTAAGATTCCCTAAGTCTTTGAAGTTGATGTCTCTTTTGTACTGTTTTTTTGTATCTGTGATCATTCCACCATGTATGACATCACCACCTTTTTTTTTGCGTTTGTCGGAAATAACGGTGGTCGCCTGTGATTTTCATTTAGCCTTCACTATCTGTTATCTGGTTCTGTCAATGTTTTCAAATACTATTTCTTGTTTCAATTTGTTTGTTTTACTTTTCTTTTGAGGATGTTTCAAAAAGAACGTCTTTTTCCTTTTTTGACAACTCTTTAGTTCCAACTTTCCATGTGACATGTTTAAGATCACAAGATTATTTTTAGTTTAAGACCACAAGATTCAAAAGTCTTCTTACTTTCTTAAACTCCGTGCCAAGTCAAAATCAAACAAACAAATCGAAATGGAGGGAGTATTTGTTTCCATTCTCTACAAAATACTGTACTTTTAAAATAAAAAAGTGTTGCCAAGCAATTTGGGAACAAAAAGTTACAAGTTTCAAGTGGAAATAAGTACCGTTGACTCTTGAAAGTGAACTAAAAAAATGTTTCCTTGTCGATCTTAAGGGTTTATTCTCTAGTTGCCAGAATGGATTGACAACTTCTTTATCTGCTTTTGTACTCACAGAAATACAGGCTGCTGGTAGTACATTTGGAAATCATTTCCGCGTCACAACTTTTGGAGAATCTCACGGTGGTGGTGTTGGTTGTATAATTGATGGATGTCCCCCTCGACTCCCACTCTCAGAGTCAGATATGCAAGTGGAACTTGACAGGAGGTTTTTACTTGTTCTTAGATTTCCTTTTTTGGGTTGACATGACGAGCATCGGTGAAGATGTTGTGTACTAATAGATTGAAGTCCTTCAAAATTCTTGGTCTTCTATCATTTCTAGTGACTGTTTCAAGTATTGCCCATTCATGACACCCCCATCTCAGATAATTGATGGAGTAATTCATTAGGATACTTTGGATTTTATTTTGGCCAAATTTGAATTTCATGCAAAACTTTTCCATTCAGGAGGCCAGGTCAAAGCCGAATTACCACACCAAGAAAAGAAACTGATACTTGCAAAATATCATCTGGCACTGCCGATGGTTAGTCCTCTGTTAAAGTCTCTTCTGGCCTGTGCCACTTCCTTTGACTTACTTTTAAAGATTCAGCTTCTATCTGTGCTTGATTTATAGGTTTGACTACGGGATCTCCAATCAAAGTTGAAGTACCCAACACTGACCAGAGAGGAAATGTAAGTATGCTATGATTGTTCTGAAATACAGGAGAGGAAGTGAAACAACAATTTACTTTTGCCAATGATCTATATGTTTTGTCACTCGACTTTGCACTTACTGCACACAACAGGACGAACTTGTTTTACTAGCTTGGTGCTAAGGTACACGATATCTAATCTGTCTGAGAAAAATCAAGTATGCTAACCTTGTGCTATTGTGCATAGAAAGTTAATTTAAGGTTAGTTAAGTTGAGTGTTTCCAAGAACATGATGACTTCACATCCATGGCATGTCAATTTTGTTGTCTTTAAGGGCATGGAATAGTGACATTCTTACCATTATTAACTGTGAGGATTAGTATCATTCATCATTCTTTCAGAGGTTGAAAGTCTGCATGCATGAGACTTTGAAATGAGTCCTCTAAAAGTTGGTGAACGGTGCTTGTGCTTTTATGAACCATGCGTATTTTCAAACTCAAAACAAGTGAAATGAGCTATTCAGAGCATTACATCCTGATAATTAACGAATAGCTTTGAAGTGAAAAGGAGAAACATTTCAGCCTAATCTGAGACTCGTGATTAAAGATGTTATGTTTAGAATGTGTTCTTTTCTTTTTTATGTCAAAATCTGTGGTCTCCTGGTACTTGACAGATTTCTTCATTTCCTGTTGGATTGCAGGACTATAGTGAAATGTCCCTTGCTTATAGGCCATCTCATGCTGATGCAACTTATGACTTCAAGTATGGAGTTAGATCAGTGCAGGTATTGTCAAAGAGGAGCTCATTTATTTTAAGAAAGCTTTGCTGATTGTTGATAAGGAATTCTCTGTAGTTATGGCTCCTACTATTTCTTGTGTCCTTACTAGTGTTAGTGGGATATGCAGGGGGGTGGTAGATCTTCAGCAAGAGAAACCATCGGGAGAGTCGCTGCTGGAGCTGTTGCCAAGAAAATTCTCAAACTTTATTCTGGAACTGAGGTGAGGTACTTTATTATTACAGGTTTTCTAGTGTCATTTCTGAATGATATCCTGCATATCATTAGATAAATTGTTACTGAAAAGAGATCCCCTGAAGTGTTACATGGATGTTAAAGGCATACCCATTTTCCAAATACATCCCCTATCCCAGTTTTTATTCACGAACTAAACACTAAATAGTAAAAACTGTAGATCCACTTTCTTTTTGGGGGATTATTGACCCATTAATCATCATCAATGCCTTCATAACAAGTTGGACCTCATTTTGAAGAAATAAAATCAACTGTCATGTTCAGTAGAGTTATGTTATGTTCTAGATGAATATACAGCCTAAACATCTGGAGAATGTAAATTGGATTTCTACGTTAATTATGAAGAACTGAGGTGGGTTTACTATCATATGGTTGTGATTTGGTAGAGGCTTTTTGGTAGGCCCGATAAGCGTAGTTCCTGTATTTTGTCTTCTCTTGTAAGATTTCAGAAGCACCCATCTGCATACTTAATGGAAGACACATACTTCTTGTTCCGAAGAACCTGAAACTTCTGTGTATTGCAAAAAATAAAAACGTAATCTTATGTATTTCTGGTCTGAGTCTTGTTGCTAGAGAATCTATTACAGTAGTTGCATATACATATATCTTTATTGTTTGTCACATTATTGTGGAGGCTTCTTCTACTTCTTTTTCTTTTTTTGGCTTTTTCTAAAGAAATGTAGCTTTTAGCTCTAATATTCTGTAATGCAGATCCTTGCTTATGTTTCACAAGTTCATAATGTTGTACTTCCAGAGGATTTGGTTGATAACCAGACTGTGACACTAGAGCAGGTATGTTTCACATAAGAACTATATATCTATATCTCAAAAAAAAAATCATAACTGTGGTGTCCGGGCAAAATAAGCAGCTGTGTGGCCCAAAAAAAGGGCACGGGATTGATAGAAAATAAATATAGAGAGATTCTCATGTAGATTGGGGCAGGTTTATGATAATGTTGGGGCTTGCTGGAAGGAATTGATATATCACTTGCCAATTCTTTTTAAAAAAATTTCTAACTTATCCTGGTAGAGATCACTGGCCAATCTTGTTGAGCCTTATTGGAGAAAGTAATATATAGTTAAAACACTATTTCAGTTCTGTGCATCTTTTCCTGCATGTTGCAGTTCAAAGATGCTTATAGCTTCTTTTGTTTTGAGGAAAATAATGAAGCTTCTATTCACATGCTGAGCATCCTATTAGAGAAGCCACTTTGAGTGTTATATTCTTTGACAACTAAAAAAGGGGAATTTCAATTGGTGAACTTTGAACTAGATTTTCAGGCGCATAATTTCCTCATTTGAGTTACCCGGTGCCAGATGGGTGTAAGATAATGCATCCTCCCTTACTATCAGATAGGGGCTCTCTCAGCCTCTCAAGAGTTATATCTCCAGCAATATTGTTTCACATGAACTCAAATCCTCATCATTGATGAGGATACATTGTCGCTTTGGCACTTTGGGGAACTAAATCCCACACGGTTGCTTCTCCACAAATAGGAGAATCCTGGGCTGCAGAAGAATCAGAAAATGTGAAGCCGTTTACATCCAAGAGTGATGGCGACTCTCCAAAATATTTTCTTTCATACTTCCCTCGAATTCTCTGCGCCTGGATATGACAGAAGTTCATGAATTTAAGAGTGAACCAGAAATAAATTGGAGAGCAAGAGTTCATAAAATCAAATATGTGCAACAGAACAAAATAAATGTTTTAGCAAAAGCTACTACACACAGTCATTAAGATAAAACACGGAATCTATTAAAGTAATAACAACAGATCTTGTAAATGGAGTTCCAAATTGAAAAGAAAAATGCTTGATAGGACCAAACTCGTATAATTACAAAAGGAGGGAAGATATACTTGCTCTCCAAATGGACATGTGAACAAACTGAACAAATGAGTCCAATTTGTTCATCTAGAACAAATGGTGGTTCCCCATCTGACAGACACTTATTTGTCCACTCTGCATTGGCGAATCAGATGGATTTGTAAAGCCAATATGTGATTCTAAGACACACATGTCCATTTCAACAAAAAGATTGTCAATTTCCTTTTCCCATTCTTCTTTCTCCGGGGGAAGAGGTTCCTCGTCTTCAAATAGGAATATTAAAGGAAGTGTTTCTTTGACAGGAACCTGTTCCTTCTCTTCAGGAAGAGTGTTGTTATAATCATCAACATTTGTTATCGAATCAACAACAAACTTCAGAAATTCAGACTCTTCAAGAATCTTCTCCCCAGTCTTTTGAAGACCATCCTTTTGAACAACAATTTTCACCGAGTCATCAACCTCGCAGTCCTCTTCAGACGAGGATTTAGACTCCTCGTCATCAGACTCCTCATTATCAATAAGCAGGATGGGGCTACTACAATTTTCATTTTTCTTTTTGGACTTGGAAAGTGAGCATGGCCGGAGAAGATATGCTCGGCCATTGTTGTGCTTTTCACCCTCAACAACAAGCTGAGGTACTAGCCCCTGATTCGAATCATTTTTTCCTTCATTGTTTTTAGGACAGCTCAGAATTCAGATCATCATGTTCTGATTCCTCATTATCAAAATCACTTGTTATATCATCAGAATTTGATAATTCAATAGTTCTTATCTTCAGGGTCATCATCATCTTCATCAGTTGAAGCTTCGGTTTCCGACTCAGATGAGGTTGTATCAGTAAACTCTTCCAATGTGTATGTAGATGAAACAACCTCATCTGTTGCATTCAATATAGGACTCCTTAACCCAACAATGGAGCAAGCCTCCTCCTCAATGATAACAATATCAGGATCACTCTCCTCCTCCAATGAATCATCATCATCAGATATTTCCTCGATAACAACATCAGGATCACTCTCCTCCTCCGACGAATCATCAGCATCAGATATTTCCTTGATAACAACATCAGGTTCACTCTCCTCCTCCGACGAATTATCATCATCAGATATTTCCTCGACGAAAGGCTGATTCGTGAAGGACTCACAAGTTCCTGGACTGAAATTCCTCCTCCCATTGTTTTCCGCATTTCTCTTGTCACCTCCAGAAGGCTCCATCAGTTTTGTTTCACAAGTTCCTGGACTTAACTTCGTCCTCCCATTGTTTTCCGCATTTCTCTTCTCGCCTTCAGAAGGCTCCATCAGTTTTGTTTCACAAGTTCCTGGACTGAACTTCTTCCTCCCATTGTTTTCCGCATTTCTCTTGTCACCTCCAGAAGGCTCCATCGGTTTTGTTTTCCTTCCACAACTAACATCCTCTCCAATAATCGCATTTGTAGGATTACCACTTTGGCTCAACTTGTTCCTCTTGTCAATTATCTCTACCATATATTTTAAAGATTGTTGTCTAGTCCTCCTCTTTGAAACAGAGCCATCCCCTGAATCCATCTTCCGCACCTGCATCAAAATACACAATTTTCTTTATCAATCAAAATGCACAAGCATAAATGTATCTTAAAGACTTAACTCTTTTTACAAACAATAACCTAAATAAAGAAAACTTCTCACTGCCGGAAAATCAAGAATCGAAAGTTTTTGAATTCTTGAAACGGTAAAAACAGAGTAATCGGGACTGATGACTTTGAAAAAATTGAATGCATAGACACACTAATAAATAGAATGAGATAGAGAAACAGAACAAAAGAAACGTGACTTAGATAAGCCTTTTTTGTGTGAGAGAAAACGAGAAAAGAGAGGGAAAACAAAATACTTCTGTCAGGTGTGTGCATTTTGTGACAGATTAGAATCTTACAACTGTGTCACACAAATTTACAGTAAAAAATTAGAAATTTAAATTTTGAAATTTCGTGTCACAGAAATTCAGAGTTAAATACTGAAATAGAGTTTTAAGGTAAGTATACTGAAAGGGGATTGGCGTATGTTCTTTTGGTCATTTTAATGGAAAAATATTTATTGTGTTACAGCTGTAATTTCGTTTTATAATAATGGGAGGTGAATTTATTAACAATCTCCAAAACAATAAAAACCCAAATTAGTAATAAAGTCTTAAATCATAGTTGGTAGGTTACAGAGTAGCTTAATCATTTTTGGGAGGTTATAGAACACTGATCCGAAAGGTTTTGGGTTTGTTTACAACCTAGGAAAACTAATTACAACAATAATAACAACCCAGTAAAATCCCACAACGTGGGGTCTGGGAGGGTAGAGTGTACGCAGACCTTACTCCTACCAAGGTAGGACGGCTGTTTCCTGGAGACCCTCGGCTCAATAAAAGCATAAAAAGATGTCAGATAAGGCTAAAAAATTAAAAGTGATATGGGAAAAATAAATAACGAAAGCATCACAGATAAAATAGAGTAATTAAAGTATAGAGAGTAATAAATAATAACAGAAATAACAGAAATCAGAGCACACGAAATTGTAATGCGCTAATGCGCCTACGAATAGGGAAGAATAATAAGGCTATGTACTAGCCTTCTACCCTAATGTGGTTCCTCCACACCCTCCTATCTAAGGTCATGTCCTCGATAAGCTGTAACTGTGCCATGTCCTATCTAATCACCTCTCCCTAATACTTCTTCGGCCTACCCCTACCTCTTCTGTAACCATCCATGGCCAGCCTCTCACACCTTCGCACCGGGGCATCTGTGTCTCTCCTCTTCACATGCCCAAACCATCTCAGTCGCATTTCCCGCATCTTGTCTTCCACCAAGGCCACTCCCACTTTATCCCGAATAGCCTCATTTCTAATTCTGTCGCTCCTGGTATGCCCACACATCCATCTCAACATTCTCATCTCAGCAACTTTCATCTTTTGAACGTGAGAAGTCTTAACTAGCCAACACTCTGCCCCATACAGCATAGACGGTCTAACCACCACTTTGTAGAACTTGTTATTAAGTTTTGGTGGCACCTTCTTGTCACATAGCACTCCGGAAGCGAGCCTCCATTTCATCCACCTACCCCAATACGATGTGTGACATCATCGTCAATCTCCCCGCTGCCTTGCATGATAGACCCAAGATACTTGCAACTACTTCTCTTTTGGATGGCCTGGTCACCAAGCCTAACTTCCACGCCAACCTCCTGAGGTGTCTCACTGAACTTGCACTCTAAGTATTCTGTCTTGGTCCTACTCAGCTTAAACCCTTTAGACTCCAAGGTATGTCTCCAATCCTCCAGCTTAGCGTTAACTCCGCTACGAGTCTCATCGATCAGGATTATGTCATCCGCGAAAAGCATACACCATAGCACCTCACCTTGAATTTGTCGCGTCAATCCATCCATCACCAAGGCAAATAAAAACGGACTAAGAGCTAATCATTGATGCAACCCCATCACCATTGGGAAGTGCTCTGAGTCCCCTCCTACTGTCCTTACCATAGTTTTGGCTCCCTCGTATATGTCCTTAATCACCCTAATATATGCCACAGGTACACCTTTAGCCTCCAAACATGTCCATAGTATTTCTCTTGGAACTTTATCGTAAGTCTTTTCTAGGTCATGAATACCATATGTAAGTCCCTCTTCCTCTCCCTATGCTGCTCCACCAGTCTCCTCATAAGATGGATGGCTTCTGTAGTTGAGCGTCCCGGCATAAATCTAAACTAGTTCTCTAAAATAGACACGCCTTTCCTCACCCTCATCTCCACCACTTTTTTTCACACTTTCATAGTATGGCTTAGTAGCTTGATATCTCTATAGTTGTTGCAACTCTGGATATCCCCTTTGTTTTTGTATAGAGGGATCATTACGTTCGACCTCCATTCTTCGGGCATCATTGCCGTTTTAAAGATGACATTAAATAACCTAGTCAACCACTCCAAACCTACTGAGCTCGCGCGCTTCCAAAATTCCCCAGGAATCTTGTTAGGTCCGATTGTTCTTCCTCAGCGCATCCTACGAACAGCACTCCTAACCTCCTCGACCTTAATACTCCTGCAATACCCAAAATCGTGACGCCTCCCTGTATGTTCCAAATCTCCCAACACAACGTCTCTGTCCCCTTCATCGTTCAAGAGTTTATGGAAGTATGACTGCCATCTCTGTTTAATGAGGGTCTCATCTACCAATACTTTTTCATGCTTAATGCACTCACTTGATCCACATCGCGTGCCCTTCTTTCCCGCACCCTGGCTAGCCTGAACAATTTTCTATCCCCACCTTTCTCTTCTAGTTCAGCATAAAGGCATTCAAAAGCTGTCGTTTTTGCCGTCGAAACCGCCGACTTCTCCTCCTTCCTCGCTATCTTATAAAGTTCCTTATTCGTCCACTTCTCCACCTCATCCGTGCTTTCTATCAACTTCGCGTACGTCATCTTCTTTGCTTCCACCTTCCCTTGCACTTCTCCATTCCACCACCAGTCCCCTCGATGCCGACTACGACTACCTGTCGAGACTCCCAACATTTCTCTTGCTACAATCCTAATACAACTAGCCGTCCTATCCCACATACTGGTCGCATCCCCACTACTATCCTAGGCCTCCAGGACCTTCAATTTCTCTCCCATCTCCTGGGCCTTAGCTGTGGTCAAACTCCTCCATCTGATCCTAGGTCGATCATCCCCGGCCCTCTTCTTCCTCATCATCTTAATCCCTAAATCCATCATCAAGAGCTTATGTCGGGTTGTAAGGTTGTCTATCGGAATGACCTTGCAGTCTTTGCACAGACCTTTATCATCCTTCCTAAGGAGTAAAAAGTCTATCTGAGTCTTAGCCACCGAACTACAGAAGGTTACCAAGTGGTCTTCCTTCTTTGGGAAACTCGATTGGCTATCACCAACCCAAAAGCTCTTGCGAATTTCAAAAGTGAAACTCCTCCTCCATTTCTGTCCCCGTAGCCAAAGCCCCCATGCACATCATCATACCCTCCCGAAATAGACCCGATGTGCCCATTGAAATTCCCTCCCACGAAAAGCTTCTCAGTAGGCGGTATACCTCTCACTAACTCTTCCAAATCCTTCCAAAAGCGCCTCTTATCCTCCTCGCTTAAGCCCGCTTGTGGCGCATAAGCACTAATAATGTTCAACGTGCTCCCTTCAACGACCACCTTAATCGACATCATCCTATCATTGACTCTCCTAACCTCCACCACGTGATCCCTTAAATCCCTGTCTACTAGAATGCCTACTCTATTCCTATATTTCGATCTACCAGAGAACCAAAGCTTATACCCGTCTACCTCCTTAGCTTTAGAACCTACCCATTTGGTCTCTTGGACACAAGCTATATTAATCTTTCTCTTCTTTAGAATCTTAACTAGCTCTATGGATTTTTCCGTTAACGTCCCAATGTTCCAACAACCTACTCTCAGTCTAGACGCTTCTTTAACAACAACAAAATTATTTTGAAAAGAAATGCTCAGTGCAGCTTAGTGACAAAGGGTGTTCAAATTTTCTTAGAACTCGTAAAGGTGATTGACTTAATGTAGCGGGTGGTAGGTCAGAAATTGCTTTCCCCTGTAAACTCTTTCTCAGTCAAGTTCGTCACACCAGACTTATCTAATACAATTCACATCTCTGGTGTGATTTTGCAAGTTATTGCACAGAAACAGATTTATCCCTAGCACACCCAAAGAATAGCGACTGTCGGTGACCAATAGTGTGAAAGTCTATTGTGACCAAAATGTCAAAGTGGGACTGAAATTACCTGTGGCAAGTTACGAATCCAAAAAAATTGAACTTATTTGGTGAACATCAGTGGTAAGTTACTCTGGGAGGAAAAGAAGCATGTTCGTTAGTTTTTGTATAGAAATGGATATATATATGTTTTTTATAACTGTGGTATCTGGGCTAGTTTGCTCGCACGTCAACTGATGCCATAGGGCACCTGTTATCTCCCACCAAAACAGGTACTGGGTAACTCTTATCCACCAAGGCATGGACAAATGGCCAATGGGAGAGAATTAGTATTTTTTTGCCTTCGCTAGTATTTGAACCTAAGATCTCATGGGTATTAACTCACTTCATTAACTGCTAGGACCTAACTTAATCCCATAAGCTATCTCATAAAGGGAGAATTATCCAAAACTAAATAAAAGCGACTTAACATTCCTCCTTCCCAAGCACCCAAAACTTGTAACTGGAATGTGGATAACACAAAATTAGGGCCCAATATAGAGAAACACAACAACATGGATCAATGGTCTGACTCTGATACCATGTAAATAAATGGCTCTTAGGTCTAACTCAACCCAAAAAATTAGCTCATAACCCAAGACTATAAGGAGGGCGTGGTTAACATAATATGGGGGCTGAAAATCGATGGGTCTACCTCTAATGTAAAGAAATGGACCTTGGCCTAGCTCAAACCCAAAAGTTAGCTCATCAAGGAAGGATTGACTAAGACCATATAAAAGACCACAACCCTTTCCGTCAACCAATTTGGAACTTAACAAATTTCAATTTACTTGTGCCACTGAGCAATATGCTAATGTTTCGTTACTCATTTTGCTTCCAATTTGATTCTGATGTCAAGTCTCTTTCTGCTTTAAATTAATATCATGTTCACTCTGTAATCCATTCTACATCTTAGACTGTGTTATGATTATAGTAACCACTTCCTGTTCTACTTATATATGATCATCATCTTTGTGGGTTTCTTTCTCAAGAAAAGAAAGAAGAATGGAAATAATTTAAGGAGTGTTTCACTGTTTCAGATCATAATTTCTCTTCCAAATATGCTTGGCTTGGATCTTTTTCTACTTTTAGAAGCCCATATATTGGTATTAGCTTTAATCACACAATGTATTCACCTTTCCTTAGATGAAACCTGCTTCGCGTATGGCTGAAAGGTGATTCATCCTGCATGGGATAAAGCTGATTTTGTATAAAGGGCGACTCATCCTGGATGAGATAATGCTGATTGTTGGAGGATTGACCTAAGGTTGACTAGCCTATAGGAAGGAAGATGCAATGAGAATTATTACCGCAACAGACAAACTAGTTAGATGTGTGTTTTAGACGAAGGTAATACCACTTCTATTAGAAGCTTAAAAAATTATAAAAAAGAGCTTTCAAGGAGGGTAGATTTGACTCCGAGGCAATGTTTCTCCAAATCTGCACTATAGGATCTATATATGAGCTTTATTACTTGCCTAATAGAGTGTATATAAACAAGGCTAGAAATATTATAGAAAAGAACTTTCAAGGAGGACATGTTTGAGCCTATGGCGATGTTTCTTTCTCAATATCTGCAATGTGCGATCTCAACTTTAGCAGTTGATCTATAGAGTGGATATAAACACCATGTTACTTGATCTATCAATTTCTTGAACTCATCCGATAGATTAAGGAAATATCAAATATAAAATGTACCATAAAAAGAAAAAGGAAACAATCCAGTGTCCTTTGTGTTGCATTCCCTTGTGGAGTGGAGGAGACTATTTATACTGCACTCAGCACACGGATTGCCGCTTCTCTAAGGCATGGAGTGTGTGGACTATTATAGTTGATATGCTGCATATTTGTGGTTCTCTTAATTAACAATTGCCTTCTGGTATTACTCTGATAGTTTTTGACCTTCTGGTCATAAAAGAACTTGATTTCTGTGGTAATTATCACTTGATGCCAGATTGAAAGCAATATTGTTCGTTGCCCGAACCCTGAATATGCAGAAAAGATGATTACTGCCATTGATTATGTACGAGTGAGGGGGGATTCTGTTGGTGGTGTCGTAACTTGCATTGTTAGAAATGTTCCACGAGTAAGCTCTCTCTCTCTCTCTTTGTGTGTGTGTGTGTGTACGTCTGTTAGTTATCGTGCATGTCTTTGTTGCTGCTGAGGCCTTCACATGATAGTTTGGTGATAATTACTAGGGTCTTGGTACACCAGTCTTTGATAAACTTGAAGCTGAGCTGGCTAAAGCTTGCATGTCATTACCGGCAACAAAGGGTTTTGAGTTTGGAAGTGGCTTTGCAGGTACAGAATCTTCATACTATAGAAGTTGTTAAAATTTCCTTTTAGTTACTACAGTAATTTTTAGCATAATAAGTTGCTTAGCTCTAGTTTGTTGAGATATTTTAGATTTTTAAATTTTGAATTATGCAGATTTTTTGTTTAAGTTGGCTATTTAAAGTCCCCGATGCTTAAGAAAAATAGTTTTAATTACTTGTACTTCTTTGGATAAAATTAGAAAAATAGTTTTAATTACTTATTGGGTAATTAATTGCAAAAATTACTCAATAACATGAGTAAAGTGTAAAAAGCAATAGTCCAAATCTAGTTCAGTATTGCATAAAATGTAAGAAGAATCAATTTTAAGACAGTGTCACAACCTCCGATGATGAAGCTCTGACGACCCAAGCATCCGTTTTCTGTTACCAGGTGCAACTTTGAACTGTTCCATTTCATCTCTTTCTCCTTTACAAAACCTGATCCTTTACAATTTTGCCCAACCTACTTGCTTCTGCTTGGAGCTCTGGATAACAGAACCTCCTTGAATGCCTTGGCCTTTTTGTGCCCTTTTCAATCCCTCTTTTTGTTACTTAGATAATGATCCCCTTTCTATTTTTTTCCAAAATTGTATCACTCATGACAAATATGATACCAGCATGCAGCCTAAAATTCACTCGTACATTTTGATGCTAATCTGCTGGAATCTGAATTTGCAAGATTATCTCCCCAAATAAAGCCTAATATGTCTTTAGATCGAAGCTGCATTCTAGTATCTCCCTATGCTTAATACGGTTTGTGTTGGTGTCTAGATGACATTGAATTATCAGGGTTTAACATTGTTGAAGAGTATAAAACGCTAATGCTTCCAGCTTGAAGTAGATAGGAAAGATAACAAAAAGACCTGGCTTCGGGCTACCAAAAGTTTTTAGGTGGTCAAGTGTGCTTCATTGAGTTTAGATCTAGGCTGTGGCTGGCCCAGAGGGTGTTAGTTACTTGACTGGTTATTTAAGGGGATTAAACAAGTAGTGCTAAGGATCTTAGTTGATTCATCGACACTTCTTTTACGGCATGGTTGGTTAGAATAGTAAGGAAGTTGGCCGATTCAGTTTTGAGCCATACTTCGTTCATTACAGGTCTAGACAGCTTCTCGGAATTAAAATAAGGGTCATTGTCCTATGTCAAAAAAAATTGAAGGCTCTTACATGTTAATATCTTTGATAAATCTCATGTTCCATTTTGTTTCTGGTGAAAAACTACAGGTACATTCATGACTGGCAGTGAGCACAATGATGAGTTCTTTATGGATGAACATGACCAAATCAGGACAAAAACCAATAGATCTGGCGGTATCCAGGTACACTCTGCCATATTCATTTGGATATGTCTTTAGGAATGGACAAACAATTCCGTGTCGTTTTCAAGTTAGTTATCTGTTTCATTTATTTCACAGGGAGGCATATCAAATGGAGAAATTATTAATATGAGAATAGCTTTCAAGCCAACTTCTACAATTGCAGTGAGTCCTAGTCTTTGTCAAAAATTCCCTTTCTTTTTCAAGTTATCTCTGTATGAAATACGTCTTATTTCAATTGTTATGCAGAGGAAGCAACACACTGTTAGTAGGGATAAACATGAGACCGAACTCATTGCTCGTGGTCGCCATGATCCTTGTGTAGTTCCACGAGGTTTGTATGCCTGACTTTGTTTGACTATTACTGAATTTGGCTAAGTCCCTTCGATTCTTCATACTAGGATGTTTACTCTTCGAAGCCACTATAGCGGCGTGACTGTTAGACTAGCTCAATCTGTTCTTGTTCTTAACTGCTGTTTTGATAAAATAACCAAGAGAAAATCTGCTAGCCGTTTGCTCTTCAATTACATTCCTTTTTCTGTTTCATTTTCTCCTTAAATTTATGAACAACACTTGAAAAGTAAATGGACATTTGATGTTTTGGTGCAACAGCTGTTCCGATGGTGGAAGCAATGGTCGCTCTGGTGCTGGTGGATCAATTGATGACTCAATATGCACAATGTATGCTGTTCCCAGTCAATCCGGCACTACAGGAACCTTTGCAGTCATCGACAACCGGGTCAGCTCAGGTTCCCCTTTAAAAGGAGCCGAGCAGCGCATGCGTACCCCCATAACTACTTCTCCCTACATGGCTTCTCACATTTCTGTCATACTAATACTTCTGGAGAGTGTAAATTTTTGTTAAAAGAAGTTATCCTCGACGCCTTAAGAGTTATATTGTTGAACAGAGATATGCTTATAGCTTTTGTTGCCGGAGCCATCTCCAGCTTGTTGCTTGGACACTTCAAAAATGCCATTGGCTGTGTTTTTTGTATCCTCCAAAAGTAGTGCATTTTTGAAGGATCCATCACAGATACGACAATATTTTGGAGAGTCCGAGCAGCATAGCTTACCAATATATGGAGAGCTGGGTGCATCTTAAAAATACGCGAAATTGTGACATTTTCATAAACTCATGTTGTACTCACATAAGATTGTTAGCAGTGTAATCTGTATAATATAAGCATTTACGATTTTATTAAATTTGTGAAATAAATTTGCCTTTTTTTTTTGGGGGGGGGGACTATATAACGATGAATGTACAAGTAACAACATTGCTATTTGCTACTCTAGCAAGTCCTCATTGATACCAATGAATTGTTTACTTCAATTAAGTGTTGAAATTCATTATATTCTTTACAAGAATGTGCATTACATACACTAAAGATTGATTCAAGATTTGAAGTTTATCAGTTCTGAATTTAAAATTTGTGGATTCTGAAGTTAAAGTTGAACTGAAAGTTATTAGGTTTCCGTGCTTTCCATGCTCCTAGGTGGGGCTTCTTATGCCCCAAGTGTAGCAGGTCCCATGAGTAGTCGAACAAATGAAAGGTTGTCGACGAAGGGGATCAAAGGCTGCACAAGACACCTTCAACCTCGCCCGCATGTTAGCTTGATTGTACTATCACTCACTTACCTTACCTGCTTTCAGATTAACTTTTTTAATGGCAAGCGTTATCGTAGCTCCACCCCCAACTCAACATACATAAAGATTATAAATATATTGAAATCAAGTTAAAGTGTACGCTTATGTATTATGTCTAATATGCGCTATTTTTTGGTCATTTTCTCGACTATTTTGACCATATATATACCTTCCTTTGAACTTCACTTGTCTTGTTTTTCCTTCAAAAAAGTTCACAAATCCTCCTCCATTTTCCTCCATAGTTACAAAAATCATACTTGTAATTCCAGATCTGCTAGTGATTCAAGCTTCCCTTTCTTCAGGTAATCGATAAATCTCCTCTTTTGATTTCCTTTTCCTGTTCCGGATGAACGCGTTAGCAAACTGCACACCAACTGTTTGATAAAAGGCCCCAAAGACTTTGCTATTATAAAACTGTAACCAAACCAAAAAAAATGAAACGACGAGGTCATTTCACAAAGAATCCGATCAAATTTCTATGTATTGTAGTCTCGATTGCTTGTACTTTCGTGCTGTGTTTTTCAGTACTAAAACTTAACGAAGTACCACAAAGAACTGAAAATGTGATTGGTTTGAAACTGAAGATAAATCGAATAGATGGAGGATCAGTAGAAGGAATAGGGAAGTTTGGGGAAATAGTGATCGGAATGCTGCCTCAAGATTTGGGGTTTACATTATTTTTGCCATCTGAGAAAGCATTCGAGCGGGATTTAGGATTGAAATTTGGTGAGAATGAGAATGAAAATGATACGTATGCGATATTAACTCGTGTGCTCGGGTTTTCAGCTGTTCCAAGAAGGATTTACGCGGATAATGTACAATTTGGAAAGGAGATTGATTATGATTCCGTATCGGGATACACCATGTATATATCGAAAGATTCAGATGGGATGTTGATAGTCAATAGAATTGCTTCGCAAATGGTGGATCTGAGAAGAGGGAAGATTGTTGTACATGTTATGGATGGGGTGATAATGGATTCAGAATTCGAGCAATCTGTTCGACCTGAGGATGATTGAGTTGAGTTGAGCTGAGCTGAGGTTTCTGAAATTATTGAGGTTACCTCATTTTGACATGGGGAAGAACTTGTGAAGCTTTTATCGGTACGTGATGCATTGGGATGGCGCAGAAGGATCTATAAAAACGAAAACTTTGGTGTATACCTTTGCTGAATTCGAGTAAATCCGCTCTCTCAGACTTTGTTAGACGAAATTGAGCTGAGTTGAAGACAACATTGAAGTATAAGTGGACTTACCAGATCAACTAAATTAGGAAAATCTGCTTATGATGATGATAATTTTGAGCCGAGGGTTCAAAAACAGTCTCTCTATCTCAATGAGGTAGTAGTAAGGTCTGCGTACATTCTACCCTCCCCAGACCCCAATTGTGGGATTTTACTAGGTATGTTGTTGTTGTTGTTGTTGTTGCTGCTTATGAAGATGAATTATGCGTTACCTGAGTTGGGGTCTTTCGGAAACAACCTTTCTACTTCCCGAGATAGAAGTAGGTTTGTGTACACTCTACCCTCGTCAGACCCACCTTGTGGAATTACACTGGGTATGTTGTTGTTGTTGCTTGTGAAGAGGAATTATCTAAGTTTAATGAAAGTTTCATATGTATTTCCAGCTGCCTTTATCTCTGTATATATGCATATTCAAACTTGTTAACTATTTGTGAGTTGTGAGGTTGATTGAAATTTTTTCAATCTTCATTTTTTAACGTAGGTATTAGTTATACAGGGTTTAGTAATTCATATATTAGTTATTCCACATTCTATTCTAGGTGAAAATTAATCTTGTTCTAGTATATATATAAAGTAACTTTTTGGAGAATGAGATTCAAATGTACTCATTACGTCTTTGTCTTTGTCTCCGCCTTTGCTCATGTATGGAACTCACTAGTTAGACTAATTCAGATTTGTGCTATGTGAGAACTTATTGAAGTAGCTAGTGCTCACTATATGAAGTTTCTTCATTTCAAAGTTTGAATTCGAAACTTCTTAGTTAAAATCGAATAAATGTGTCGTCACCATGCTCCTTGGTGGCGAATTTGGTATCATTAACACAACTAATTAAAATGACTACCTTTAATCCTCTTTAAATGTTGTTTACTCACCTTTTATATAGAGCGGTTTAACTTTGAAGGTGAAACTTTTCGGTATGAATTTAAATGAGTCAAACCTCAAAATGAACATTGAGTGAAAATAAAAAAAAGAAAGTAATGTGAAATAAGAGTGTGGCCCTCTTTCTCCACTCGAATCTAAGTTCAACGACTTTCATAGTTGACGAACACCTAAAAGTATTTATATGTGAAAATGATTTTTGTTTCCAACTGTGATGAAAATCATTTTCCTCCTTTGAACATTTAACTTAGGGCATGCGGCATGCAAAAATAAATTATTGGACAAATTGAATTGCCAAATTCTGGGTAGAACAATGGCCATAAATGCAATATAATTTAAAAATATATATATGCTATCAACGTAGATTAACCTACTATAGTATAGGTTAATTACCATTTTAATTAGATTGCCAATTAATTATAGTAGACATTTACCTATAGTTAACTTATAATCACTTTATTACGTAAACTTTTAAACCATCCGTGCATAAAACTTAAATATGTAAACTTTTAAACCATCAGCGCATAAAACTTAAATGGATATTTCTCACATTATAGGAGATGGAGACATTTTGCTTCACTTAGTGGAAAGGAGGATCAAATAGTCTTTCCTCAATATAAAGTTTATTTTCTTCTATATTCTTAATAAAAATTTCAAATGATTTTGATTGATGACTAGCTTTGAGACATGCAGCAAGCTACATTTTAACCCGACCAAAAATATGCAAACTCAAAGCAAAACAAGTGTTGGGATTGAAATAATAAGACGTGATGCGGAAGCAAACAATTGTAAACCTTAAATGACGATAAATCAGAAAACTAGGAGGCGTTATAAACGACAAATTGTTGGAGTTATCATATCAGTTCTATCAAGATATTGGACTTTGATGAAGATGATTGATGTATTATTGTCAACAATTCACATAGTCGCACCTACTAGTAACAAGACAACTACTCCCTGCAAGCCACTACACAACGCTATTTAATGCTTGGATTCGCCCAATACAAGAACTATAGCACAACTTAGCTTAAGGTTAAAGTTGTAGACTACGTCCCGGTGAGAGCCTTCTATTTGACAAACATACCCCCTTTTGATTGCCCCCATACCTTCATATCAAAGCTAGGAAAATTGACTTTCAGATTTAAATAATAACGCATAATGGCAATACTCCTTTCCATTTCTTCTTTTATGACTACACCCCCGTGATAGCCCTCTTAAGGCATAACTTAAGTTTATATGGTATGCAAACTTTTGAGGCTCAATGTAGTGTGGATCAAACACAAATTCGTGTGGGCCTAGGCCCAAAGCGGACAATACATGACATGAGCTTAGGTCACGATGACAAATCATTTTCAGCAGAATGAGAATTAAAATGTACCAATTGGCAATAGCAGACTAGCAGTGTTAGAAAATTCACTAGGGTGAAAAAGGGGTATGCATTTGATTGATGTCAAAACAAAATGAATATCAATCACTACCGTACATAAATCTGTTTTGTACAAAGGAAAAAAAATGAAACTACAAGCAAGAAAAAATGAATAAGCAAGGGAAAACTTGCTAGTTATCAATTATACAGGAAAAATGCTCATATCTGCCAATTAAGTAACACTTAGAAAGGCTAAGAAGATGACAAAGTCGTAAAGTCAATGTATGGAGGTGAAAAAAAAGAATTTAAAACAAAACTGTGCATTTTGAAGAAGATCAAAACTAGTATGCAACTTTATCTACTTCATGCAAAAAAAGTTCTTTTCCATCTCCAGTGGATAGCCTTGCTCCAGTCCAGATTTGAAAAAAGAGACAATCTTGAAACTATGTACTTACTTTTTGTCAACCATCTTCCAGCCTGAGAATTGGAGAATCGGTACTCTTGAAGGTACTGATCAGTCTTCGATATACAAAATGACCATATGTGTTCTCTTACACTTAACCTCCAAAATTTTGCAATCTACTTCCATTTGGTGGCTACACATGCATTTACTTTTAATAGATGAGTTTTTGGCTGTTTTACCTTTCTGATCGTGATTCTGTTAAATTTTCATTAGTCAGGTGCTGATTTGTGGATCACTGTCAGAGATTCGTTTGTTCCTCGAAGTTCTTAGTTCACTCCTTTTTGTCTTCAGAAGTTGTTGAATTGTGATGCTTCTCGGGTGACTTGGGAGGATCTTCACTTTTGGGTGACTCCAGTTTGTGTGCTGAAGTTGTGAGATCTTCATGTTTCTCAGATGTGCTCAGAGACTCTTCACTTTTTTCAGGTGATTTCAAACTGACCTTTTTGTGGGGTAGATCTCTTGAGTCTGCTTTCTCAGAGTGTTCATTTGTTGAATCCGTTTTAACTGTTGGTTCCACAACATTCTCCGATTTGCCAGGTGAGACTATCTTGTGCGGTGAAGTTGTGGAATTATGCTGACTCTTCAGTATGTCTGGAGATTGTTCATCGTTATGAGACAAGTCAATAGAACAATCCTTTTTGGTGGATAGATCAGTGCTATCCTTTTTTTCATCTTTCAACTCAGTGTCCTCTGCATTGTCCTCTGTATTTTCCTCAACTTTCAAAGGTCCAAGCTTTGCATCAATACTCTTGATTGCAACTGTTAACGATCTTGCATCACGAGCAGCTGCCAGCCGTCCAGGTGATGATGCCTGTTTGTGAAGAAAAGAAGATATCAACACGTCAACAATTTTCATGGTTAGAGTAGCTTTAATTTTTCTTTTTTACTTTCATTTTACACAGGCATTGCTCAACTTTAATCCTCTTCTAGCAAAGATAGCTCTAACATTCAGTTTTGTCTTGATTCGACTGTGAATAGGCCAGCCAAGGCAACTAACATTTATCAAAAAAAAAAAAAACTGGCCAACCAAGGCAACATGCGACATAGTTATTTTTCATCTGAAATATCCATTTGAATACTACTCCCTCCGTTTCAATTTGTTCGTCTTACTTTCTTTTATACTCCGTTTCAAAAAGAATGGTTCTTTCCTTTTTTGGTAACTCTTTAATTCTAACTTTCCAGATGGGTGTTTAAGACCACAAGATTAATTGGCATTTTGATACATTCAACATATTTTTAGTTTAAGACCACAAGATTCAAAAGTCTTAATTACTTTCTTTAACTCTGTACAAGTCAAAACCAGACAAAACAAATTGATACAGAGGGAGTACCAATTTTCTTCACCTACTATATCACCTCAATTTGGTAACGGCATCACATAGTAGAATATGACTGTTAAGAAAGATAATGTAAGGAAAATAGAGGCAGGACAGGAAACACTGCTAGTTAGATATAAGTGCACATTTTGGTCTTTCTATTTCTACCGTTTTTTTTCTTTCTCAACATTTTTATGTGTTGTCGAGAGATAAACATTCCAAACAAAAGCAGCACTAATTTAAATTCAATATCCAAAGAAAGAGAATGGGGGCCCATTTAATAACTGACCTCCAATAATTGTTCAGCCCTTTTCTTCAAAGCCTCGAAAGATGCTTCCTTGTGAATAAGTTTTAAGATGTGGGTCAAGTGAGACTGAAGATACTCGAGACGGTGTTGGTCTGTTTTGCATTGAGGAATAGTAGATACACAGCCTACTGGATAGAAGGGGCAATTGGCAAGCTTCATTGGACATACAGTTATACAGTGCCTGTCCATTTCGCGCCTCATGAGTGTTTCTGGGCATTTCTGCTCGCATTGGAGTATTTTGAATAGACATGTTGAATCATGCAGTTCCAGCTGAGCTGCACTAAATCGAGCATTACATCCCTCATTTTCACAGTGCAGTTCCCTGAAACTACACGAGGTGACATGTTTCGAAAGCTCTTCTTCAGATTTAAACTTCATACTGCAGTGATATATGTTCTTGAAGTCGATATTTCTTATCGTTGTTTGTGCTACTGCTACCCTCCTCGCCATCAACCAAAAGCCATTCATTTCCATTTCTTGTACGAAATCATCTATCCTTTCCTCTCTCCTTTCACTTAGCATCCATGCTGATACTTTGCAGAAAAAGTTCCTCTTAGACTGTGCAAAATCATCAATAAAATCCGATATAACATCATGAGGATTGTCTGACACTTCAATAACCAAGTCACCTTCTAAGACAACAGATTCTGCAACAAACATCTCACTTCTCTGGACAAGATAGTCCACCATTTCTCTTCTAATATCAACAGCCACAGAAGCGGGGCTATTCAACAAACCACCAGTTGTATTGTCAATACAGGCAGAGGCTAATCCTGGGAGGAATTCATCCGCTACCTTTTGAACCATTTCTGCATCAAATAGATCACAGCGGAAGAGGGCATCGTCCTCTTCAACTTCCTCAATTGCTGCTGGTTTAGTTTCCTTCACTTCCTCTAATTGCACGTCTTCAAGTTCTGCTGTTTTGATTTTCTCTTCAGCTGTAGGGGGGCCCATGTTCAAAGTAGCTTCCGACATGTCCAAAGAGATAACAAAAACTGCAAACGATATATTATGTTTAGTACCGCCGATAATGAAAATGAATATCACTGGAGTAAAGAAAATAAATAACCATCAGTAAATATGACTGGCAAAGAAACACGAATATCACTGGAGTAAAGAAAATTCCAGATTCATTCATTTAACTAATTTAGGTTAAAATATCCTCGGCAAATATTCTTCTCCGCACTGGTGCCAATGCTACATCAGCCTAATACTTCCATGACTGCCTCCACTTTGGTTAGCTTCATACTTTTGATAGAAGATGAAACATGGTTTTCCTGCTGTTTTGTCGCCAAAGAAATAAAAACAATAATATAGATACGATACAGCAAGAACAACATACCCAACGTAATCCTACAAGTGGGTTTTGGGGAGGGTAGTGTGTCTTACCCCTACCTTGTGGAGGTAGATATGACACCAAACAACAAATACAGAAGCAACTAAGAGTAACGAACCATAAGTCATTTCCTAGATAAAACATACTAATCAAAAGAAAATATTATCATTTTTAAACTCTAACATAATTAAAACAACATGATTCTTGTGTTTGTGTGAACAACTCAAATCACTTTTTATATGGCTCCAACCCAGTGCCGGAACCAAAAATCCTGACAAGGGGATTTAAACAAAATGCAAGATTACCACGCCTAGTAATGGCATTACAAAGTCAATGCTTTTGTGTTCCCCTTTAACCATTTTTTCCTTAAAAATCAGATCAGATAAATTGCAACATCTTTAAGATGTGATGATATAATCCTGGGATTATAATTAGGATTATATATTTTGTCGATAATCAATCCACTTTTTTTATATGGGATGAGTTAAACCAAGATTTGGTATAAAAATAATACTAGTTTAGCTAATAACTCCAACCAAACACGAGATAGATTTAATCCCAAAATTTATACCGAAATAAACCCACATAATCCCTTGAACCAAACATCATACACAGGCAGAGCTAGTAATGCATCTTTACGGTTTCTAGATTTTAAAATGACCACTTCATTCGATAATAAATGGATTCTAAATTTACACCATTTGAACAAAAATTACTGAATTCGGCCAAACCCATATCCAGGCTTCTAGCAATGGCATTGTAAGCCAAGTTGTGGGTTTGGTTGCAAGCAAGAAACCGATAGAACCATAAACTTCGGTAGCATTCAGTCATATAGATTTTGAATTAAATTTCAAAACTTTATCTTCTAACTGTCCAATTCGACATGAAATTTAATCAGATTTTGAAAATCTCATTTTCAAATATTTTCAAGTTCTCAAAAATGGGTATGTGAGCCCGAAATTTCAAACCCAACTTCAAAAATTCATATATTTTTAAGTTTCAAATTTCAAATCTATGATCAAATGAAAGCTTCATATCTCGGATCCGCCTCTGCTAACCCATACACATCAAGTCAAATCAACAAAGAACAATTAAGGAAGAGAGAGAGAGAGAGAGAGAGAGAGAGAGAGAGAGAGAGAGAGAGATCACCTCTAGCTTCTCGTTACTAAGATTGTACTAAAAAGTGAAAATCTGGGAACCCATCAAATCAAAATCAAAGGTATAAATAATCAAAATCCAGATTCCAAAAATGAACTACAAACTACTTTGATAAATGAGCTTTATATATAGCAAGAGAATCAAAAGCTAAAATGCAGACAGAAATGTATGAAATAAAAAAGAACAAATTTTAGGAATAAAAACTGAATACCTCCAAATCTTGTGGGTTCCTATTTTGTCTCCGCCCAATTTGGTCGGAAAAAGGTGAAAAGCTCCATAATCTCAGGTGTGAGTTGTATATTACAAGCAATTTTGACCGTCAAAAGACAAATTTTCCTGTTTTGTTGGATATTCATATTGAAATTGGACTAAGAGCGCATTTGCATTGGCTTAAAATTACTTATTTTCAGATTATTATTTTTTAGTGTTTGATTGAATAATTTAAAGTTATTTTGTGGTTAAAATAAGTTTCAATAAATAATTGAGTTTGTTTAGATAGACTTATTTTAAGGAGCTTATAAATTGAAAATGGATTATAAATCAAAAAAAAAATAAGTTAGGCTGCACTTATTTTTTTTAAAACTTATAACTATGTAATTAGAGATACTTCACTATCATATATATTATTATTATTTATATTTTTAAAATATTATGTAAGTTATTACTAATTAATAAAATTAGAGTTTTCTATCATATATTGAAAAAGATACATTTAGATAAGGGTGTACAAGTCAAATGAATCATGAACCAAGTCAATTCGACTTGTGGTTTGGTTTGATGTGATTGGTTTGGCATTGAAAAAAATAAATCGATCATTATTGGTTTGGTTTGAGATTAAAAGAAGAAAAAAAAAGCCAAACCCAATCCGAACCAAACTAACATAATACATACATAATTTTAATTCTTTTATACACAAAAAAATATTTATTATAATATTATTTGTCAGTATTTTTTTAAATTAGTTTATAACTTTCAATGTTTACATATATTATTTCATATTTGGGCTTGTAATATGACTAAAAAAATTGACATGTGTTGTGTCTTTTTGTGAGTTTTTTTTATATGTTTTTCTAAGATAATGTCTTGAAGATGTCATTGTATATCTTATTTTTTCGATTTTATTTATTCAAGTGTCTTTAAGATGTCATTAAGCAATATATTGCACGATCAAGGGAACAACTTTCAATTAAGAACTGCAAGTGCGACATTAAGAACTGAATCACATCACACGATCAAGGGAACAACTTCTTTAATTTGATCTATTTTATAATCACGGTGTAATTGTAAAAAAAATCAAAAAATTGAAAGAACCTACTAAAATCGAAATCAACGTTAGGTTGGTTTAATTTGGTTTACATGTTTAATAAACCAGCATAATTGGTTTAGTTATTTTTTAATGAAAAAACAAACCAAACCGACCTATATACACCCCTACATTTAGATACATGTATTTTTGTTATCGGATACACTAAAATAACGAGAGAGGCGGGCTATATTTGTTATGTATTCCAGATATATGCGAATCACACTACATACACACTAGATACATATATTTGTACGTATCTGATGTGATTCACATGTATTTGGGATACCAAATACATCAAAGAGTGGCCAGTGAGATTGGAGAGAGACGAGGGAAGTGAGCGAGATTTGTTATATATCACAGATACATGCGAATCCAGTTTGTTACACTTAGTTTTGACCTCATGTATCTTGAGATAAATATATTTGGACGTATCTTAACACATTTAGACGCATCAAAATATGGTAAGATACGTAATATAATAAACTAGACTTGAATCTAAATAATTAGCTCGTAAACCTAGTGAGATTTATATAAATTTAGGTTAAATTTATAACTAGATTTTAATAGTTATTACGTATGCTATTTATTACCGTAACTATTGAATAGTCATTTAATAAATTTTCTAATATAAATACATAAATCTTAGCAAAATTCATAAATCAAATCGTCTGAACTGTTCTATCCATGTTCAGAATTGTTAAGCTAGGAAGAGGTACTTATTGCACATTTTGGAATCATGTTTTTTTATTATTCAACTTATAATTTTGTTTGCGTATCAAACGATTATTAGGGGTCATTTGATTAATTTATTAAGAAATTGCTGATCGATGAAATCAGGATAATAATTTTACGATATTTTATGGATTTATTTTAGTTTATATTTGATAATAGAATATTCAATTCATAAAATATTTTTATCTATCTTATGTACGAACCCTATGGAAAGAAAAAAAAAAAGAGATGCACAACTTTAATGCAATTTGTTGTCAAATTTAACGACTAGCTTTCTTCATGCTAAATACATAAATTATTTCGTTGGTGATTTAATTCCTAACAAAATATTTTGTCACTAATTTGTTGAAATTCTTTTTGAGTCATTTTTCTGCCTTGATTTTGGGTGATAAATATCATTTGTAGCAAGTTCAAAAAAAGAAGAAAGACTTGTTTGACGGAATCAGAATTTTTAATAAGGGGATTCAAAATCTGAAAAAGTAGACACACGAACTAGCCGAAGGAGGTTCGACATCTACTATTTATATATAAAAAAATATTTTAACTATGTATAAATAGTATAATTTTTTGTCGAAGAGGGTTCGGATGAACCCCTTGAACACATCCTGGGTCTGCCACTGGTTGAAAATGTGCTTGGTTGTTGACCAAGAAAGAAAGTCGCAATATTTTATTTATATGTTAATTTTAGCTACAAAAAAATATCAATCGCAAATCCATCACAAATTTCTTTTCTTTTATCAATCTTTTTTGTATAACATTTCCATATTCGACATATTATACGAAAAATATTAAATATACTTAAAATAACTAAAATTATTAATTATTTGTTTGATTGTTTGAAAGTAGAGAATGTACCAAGTACCAATTAGTGCAACAAAGAAGAAAAAAGAACCCTTGAAATTACTAAATGAAAAACACTACAAGCATCATAAATACATTAACAATACCGCAGCTCAATCGGTGCACATAGCATCTCGTATTCACGCAGAATCCATCCGTGAAAAGACCGCAACCAAAGGATGTGATGCCCTTTAAATAAATACAACAACTACATTTTATTCCCTAAAACAAAACTAGCTAGAGAAAGATTTAAGGAAGTAATTAATTAATTAATTAAATGTCATTTTCATGACACTAATTAATTAATTAACTATTGATTAACAAGTCTTAGTGCAATAACACTTTCTATTAAAGCCAAAGCCAATGCAGTCTCCACCGGAGAAATATTCGTTACGGCAGACGAGAGCGCAGTTGTGGTCACGCACGCATGGACCCTTGTACCCATGGCTTTGTGAGATGCACACTCTTCCCTCCGCCCCTCGGATCGATATTTCTGCATCCAAAATTTTAATTTAATCGGTTATAACATGTTATTATATATAAAGATATTAAAATTGTAACGTTAATAAGTATGATTACTTATATAAGTTGTTTACGGTGCATATAACTAGAACTCGAAAATTAAAAAAATAATGTAACTTGTGTATAGATATATACTACTATTATACGTGTACGTTTGATACCAAATTAAAGTTGTGGTCTGCCTCTACCATCGTAGTGGTCCACTCCTTATTAGCAATGACGCTAAATTTTTTATGTTCACCTGGTCATAATTTTAGGAGAAAAAAAAATATTTCTCGAAAAAAGAAGTTTTTTTTTTTAAAAAAAAGAAAAACAAGTTTCACAAGTAACAACAATCTGTATTTGATTGTGTTCTCATCATCCTTCAGCGCACACGCTTCATCTTCATATTCATTCTCGTACCTCCAGCTCTCATATTATTTATCTAGATTAATTATTATCAAATCTTCGCCTTTTAAGTTATTTTTGAGGTGTGAATTAGACAAGGACATAATTTAACAATCATATACAAATATTTTTATCAAACACAAAAAATGCACTTATTTTTTAAAAATATTTTTTCAAGAAAATATTTTTCTTCGTATGAAACGAACACACCAGGGGCCAAGTAAAGAAAACAAATTGTCTGATTTAATGTACCACAAATATATAATCAATACTCCTTTTATGGGAATCAATAACAAATAGATAACATTAATTGATTCTAATATAAGTAATAAAATTGTAATGAACAAATTTTAATGTTAAAGATATGACCATTTTACCTAAAAATATATTCTAAATGTTAATTCACATAAATATAAAGGGCAAAAAAGAACTTACGTGAAGTGAACAAAATGAGAAAGAGAAACAAAAGACCAGAAATTTTCCTCTCCATTTTTTCTTATGTTATTTTTTTTTCACACTTGTGATATGTGATTCTTTAAGACTAATGGCAATATCACTATATATAAATAGAGAAATGGCAGTATCAGTTACATAATTTTACTGTCCTCGATTACGGTATAGTAAATAAGATTATTTATTAATCGAACTTTAGTTCAATAATAATAATAAAAAGAATATGAGTTGTAGTGTACTATTTTTTAATATAATTATTTTATATTGTATAGACAATCTCTTCATGTTGACCGTGCATTTCTCGATATAAATAATTTAAACATTGATAATAGTAATAATATTAACTATAAATTTGATTGGTGAGAGTAATGATTATATCTGATATAAATAGTTTAAAGATTGGTAAAAGTAATAATATCAACTATAAATTTGATTGGTAAAATCTCAAATCAAACTTCTTGGAGAATTTAAAATTTCATCTAATGATTTAAAATTATAACATGCGATCGAATGTTAATTTCATCTCATAATTTTAAATCACATGATGAAATCGCATGTCCGTTAAAATTGTGGTATCAAAAGTTTTAATATAATAATTAGATATTTACCAAAGCATGCACACTCTTTAGTGGCTAACAGCTCAGCTCACCAACACTGACTGACTAAGCTTTAGTGTTTCAAGGAGGAATCACGTGATTAAGGGCCAAATTCACCATTAATTAATGAAATGTTTAAATTTAGTGGATTCGAAATTCATTAGTTTTAGATGTCGTATACTGTGTTAAAAATTTAAATTGAATAATGAAAAAATGAGTACGAACAAGAGTTGTTGAAGTAAGCGAATTAAGTGTTGGTTATAAATATTTATATTATAATTTTGTTGCTCTATTATGTTATTATCGTAAAAAAAAATATTTGTTATAATGTATTGTTTATGACTTAAGATAATATTTGGACCCTCTTTGCTAGAATTGACTAAAATCTTACCTTATGTCAAGCCAAAAAGATTCAACGGCTTACATATATAAATAAAAGGGAAATTTTCACATATAGCAATTTAAAAATATCTTAATTATGTTTCATAGCTATAGTTTGCTAAATTACGACTCGGAGCTACATGTTAGAGGGATGAGAGAGGCGAGCGAGATCGAGAGAGGGAGGAGATTGAGGCGAGCAAGAGAGGACAGAGAGTGGAGAGAGGTGAATTGTATATGTATATTTGTCAAAAAATTGTATAATGGTAATTGATATACATATATATATTTGTATATCTAGCGAGAGAGATTGAAAAAGGGGAGGAGAGATGCGAGCGAGATCGAGAGGGGAGGAGAGAGGTGAGCAAAAGAGGCAGAGAGTGGAGAAAGTTGAATTGTATATGTATAAAAGAGGCTAGATATATCGAATTGTATATGTATAAAAGAGGTCAGATATACAAATTAAATACATATTGTATTTGTATATGTATAATTTGTATTTGATAATTTGGCAAGCGAGACGAGAGAGGGAGGAGAGAGGGCGGAGAGTGGAGAGAAGCGAATTGTATATGTACAAAAGAGGCCAGATATACAAATAAATATTGTATATTATATGTATAAATTAACTAGTATATATTTACTTATCCACGATTTTTTTCTAAATAAAAAAAGCTATTTTTTTATTTATTTATATAGTGTAATTTTTCAACATATTTCTTATAGCTAAGAGATTGAGTCACCGCACTCTTAAAAAATTTCAATATTTTCGTAAAAATTAATTCATAACCTATTTTCTAAAGTTTGAATCCGTGACATTCTTGTCACATGGCAGCAACTTTACCAGTTACTCTAAAACTCCCCTTCAACTAACCCCTACTCTACTATAGGTTAAAAATATAGTACTTAATAGTTATAAAAGAAAAAAAAAACTAATTACAAATATAATTTAAATTCTTAACAAAAACTCCAACATATAATTAGATTAATTAAGTATAAATACAATGCGCAATTCGAATTTAATTAGAAATTTGATTTTCGAACACACCAAATAGGAAATTAAAAAAAAATTGCAAATGGAGACAAAATCTAGACAAGAGTGCGTGCATGGACGATTCTGACCCGGAAATCAAACAAGATCTTTGGGTTGTTGGTGAGATATTATTATTATATTGGAGATTCGAGGCTATGTGATATAATTCAAATCGGTATAAAATTTAATAATTTTGAAAATTGTAATTTAAGATAAGTTATAATATTTGTACAATTATATAAGTTTATGGTAAAATGCGAGGCATAAAGTTATTATTTATAAATTTAAAAAGTGTGGCAATTTTTAAAAACAGTTTTAAAAATTATGTCACATAAATTAAAATAAAATAATTATTAAATAAAGTTGTTTAATATAACTAAGTAAATAGTTTTTGTATCATCAATGCATAAAATTTAAATTCTTTTACATGTATTTCATTTTTTTTGTTCTTGGAGATCTTAATTGATACTTTCCAAGAAGTTGGAATACTAATATACCGGTATATATTATTAAATTAAGGTTGCTGCCACGTGACCAGGAGGTCACGGGTTCAAGCCTGGAAACAGCCTCTGGCAGAAATGTAAGGTAAGGCTGCGTACAATAGACCCTTGTGGTCGGGCCCTTCCCCGGATCCTGCGCATAGCGGGAGCTTTAGTGCACCGGACTGCCCTTTTTTATATTATTAAATTAAGGTCTAAATGATGAATCCTATTTCTTTTTTAACGAGAAAAATTCAAACTAATTTTCTTTGTAGTAATAATTATAATTTTATATATTGATAATTCACGACCTTTTAATTTATAGGTGTAGATCTCGACCTATATATAAATGAGAATATTTTTAAAAGGCATAATAGATAAATATATCACTTAATTTGACTTTAACTTGCATCTATAGTCTTTAACTTTGGGTTTGCATAATTAGACACTTAAACTTGTATAAAGTTGAACAAATAAACATATGTGTCCTATGTGCATGTGGCGTCATACATGGCTAATTTGCGTCCTACGTGGTGTGTATTATGCCACATATGGTGCGTGTGTCTACTTGTTTAATTTTATACAAGTTTAAATGTATATTTGTGCACATCCAAAATTTGAGGGTATAGATGTCAGCTAAAATTAAATTAAAAAACATATTTATGTATTATACCTTTTAAAATTGACACATAAACTAATATACTGAAATGAAATAAAAGTGAATAAAAAGAGCCAATTAATACAAATAATCAATTGTATTATAAATAGAAAATAAAGTCTAAGTTCGAATTTCATAGAATAGCTAATATAAATGAAATTGTCTATGAAGATTGACAAATATAAGACTTCCTCAAGATTTCACTTTTCACTTTTTAATCTATTTTTGAAGAAAAAATAAACTATTGTCATCTATGTTGTTTGAACTTTTCAAAAATATTGTTACCTCTATATTTCAAATCCTTTATAAATATGCTATTTTTGGAGAATCCGACAAGCACCAATCAATATTAAAAAAAAAACAAGCAACATAAATTATCGTAGGATGTCATATGTGAAATTTGAAATTTTATCCAGTAACTATTTTCAATTACATAGTCTAAAAAATATAGTTATTTGTGTATTTTACCTTATAATATAAGTGATTTAGTGCAAGGGAATCATATTCCTTGTCTCTCCAAGTTTGGTACCATATTCCTAACAGCTGATAATTTTAGTAGATTCTCATTATTTTCATAGAAAAGTAGTATGCCTGAAAAATAAAAAGTGAAGATGATAAAAAGATTTGATTTCCTATCTTTGTTGTAACTCTTTCTCAAAATTCCACTCTCTTTTTTACTTTATAAAAAAGTGAAAATGGTACGATATTCAATATTTATAACAACAATATATGTCAAAATGTTGAACATCATATCGAAATATAATTAAATAACTAATAAATTTATAAACTAGTATAATAGTACAAAACTAATTATTATATTTTGTGTAATATATTAACAAAGAAAATTATTTATATTAAAGTTTCATGAAAAAGTGAAAAATAATTCTCTAAACTTAAGAATACGAACCATATTAATTTTATTTATTTATTTTTTGGAACCCAGAACAATCCACAATCTCTGTCATTCGAGTGAGAACTTTGTAGTAACTTACTTATTATGCAATAACTTGCAAACTACACAGAAGATATAAACTGCAATAGACAAATCTCATATGAAGAGCTCATAATTTAATATAATAATATATTTTAGAAATCAAAAATCAAAATTATCTAAGCAAAATTTTTAATATCATACCCATATCATGTGTGCCCTACAATATATGCCGTGCTGTCGGGTAGAACCCATAAGGACCGACCAGCTCGCTACTTGGCAATTCTCCTCTATAAAACGACACATCATAATTATCAATAGAGGAGTCAAAATTTTAACTAAACGGGTTCAAAATTTAAATAAGTAGAAACATGAATTTGCCAAAAGGGATTCGACATTCACTATATATATATACATAAGAAATTATTTTAATTATATATAAATAGTAATAATTTTCCATCGAAAAGAATTCGGATAAACCCCTAACTATTAGGTGGCTCGGCGACTAAATATAGTTTTCTGTTATTACCTGTCCTTTTTATCAATGCAATGTCAGTACCTACTCGGGTCGTTTGGTAGCTAGTAAAGAAACAACATATTTATTTATTAATTTTTTTATAAGGTCTACAATATTTAGGAGTTGGTTAGATATAAATTATGAAAAAATTAGTATATTATTTTATATGATGTAAAAGATGAAATAAGAGCATGAAAACTATTAGTAGACGAAACCCTTATTAAACAGAGATGGCAGTCCTACTTTTATAAACTCTTGAATGAAGAAGGGGACAGAGAGATTGTGTTGGGAGATTTGGAACATACAGGGAGGCGTCACGATTTTGGGTGTTGCGGGTGTTATTCGTAGGATGTGCTAGGGAAGAGCGAACGAACCTGACGAAGTTCCTGTGGAATTTTGGAAGAGCGCGATCTCGGTAGGTTTGGAATGACTGATTAAGTTATTTAATGTCATCTTTAAGACGACAACGATGCCCGAAGAATGGAGGTCGAGCGTAATGATCCCTCTATACAAAAATAAGGGAGATATCCAGAGTTGCAATAATTATAGAGGTATCAAGCTTCTAAGCCATACTATAAAAGTGTGGGAAAGAGTGGTGGAGATGAGGGTAAGAAGAGGCGTGTTTATTTCAGAGAATCAGTTCGGATTTGTGCCGGGACGCTCAACTACAGAAGCCATCCATCTTATGAGGAGACTGGTGGAACAGTATAGGGAGAGGAAGATAGACTTGCATATGGTATTCATTGACCTAGAAAAGGCCTACGATAAAGTGTCACAAGAGATACTACGGAGATGTTTGGAGGCTAAAGGTGTATTTGTGGCATACATTAGGGTGATCAAGGACATGTATGAGGGTGCCAAAACCAGGGTAAGGACAGTCGGAGGCGACTTAGAGCAATTTCCAATTGTGATGGGGTTGCATCAAGAATCAACTCTTAGTCCGTTTTTATTTGCCTTGGTGATGGATGGATTGACGCGATAAATTCAAGGTGAGGTGACATAATGTATGCTTTTTGCGGACGACATATTCTTGATCGATGAGACTCGTAGCGAAGTTAACGCTAAGCTGGAGGATTGGAGACAGGCCTTAGAGTCTAAAGGGTTTAAGCTGAGTAGGACCAAGACAAAATACTTAGAGTGCAAGCTCAGTGAGACACCTCAGGAGGTTGGCACGGAAGTTAGGCTTGGTGACCAGACCATCCTAAAGAAAAGTAGTTTCAAGTATCTTGGGTCTATTGTGCAAAGCAGCGGGGAGATTGACGATGATATTACACATCGTATTGGGGCAGGGTGGATGAAATGGAGGCTCGCTTCCGTTGTTCTATGTGACAAGAAGGTGCCACCACAACTTAAGGACAAGTTCTACAAAGTGGTGGTTAGACCGGCTATGTTATATGGGGCGGAGTGTTGGCCAGTTAAGGTATCTCACGTTCAAAAGATGAAAGTTGCTGAAATGAGAATGTTGAGATGGATGTGTGGGCATTTCAGGAGCGACAGGATTAGAAATTAGGCTATTCGGGACAAGGTAGGAATGGTCTCGGTGGAAGACAAGATGCGGGAAATGCGACTGAGATGGTTTGGGCACGTGAAGAGGAGAGACACAGATGCCCTAGTGCGGAGGTGTGAGAGGTTGGCCATGGATGGTTTCAGAAGAGGTAGGGGTAGGCCGAAGAAATATTGGGGAGAGGTGATTAGATAGGACATGACGTAGTTACAACTTACCGAGGACATGACCTTAGATAGGAGGGTGTGGAGGACCCACATTAGGGTAGAAGGCTAGTTCATAGTCTCGTTATTCTTCATTTTTAGTAGGCGTATTAGCGCACTATAATTCCTTGTGGTCTGATTTCTGTTATTATCTATTACTTTATGTACTTTGATTTGCTCTATTTTATCTGGGTTGCTTTCGTTATTTACTTTGCCATATCGCTTTGTACTTCTTATCCTTATCTAACTTCTTTTTATGATTTTACTGAGCCGAGGGTCTTTCGGAAACAACCGTCCTATCTTGGTAGGAGTCAGGTCTGCGTACACTTTACCCTCCCCAGACCCCACGTTGTGAGATTTTACTGGGTTGTTGTTGTTGTATGTAAAAGATGAAATAACTAATGCTCGAATAACTAATACATGCATCTCTAATACCCATCACCAATACCTACATAATTCTAACCAACTACCAATGACTCCTATTTTCATCATCTCTCTTTTTGTTCTTGCTTCTTTTTTTTTTTCCTTCTGTAAAATTACTTTTTTTAAAAAAAGCTCAAATCCATAGAAAACAACTCCGCAAAAGATATAAGGATAATGCCTACATATACTTCATCTGTCTCTCTAGATTTCAGTTATATGTTATTGTTGTTGTTGCTTTTTATCATTTCAATTCATTTCCCTCACTGATTTGTTGACATTCAACCTTGCTCAAATTCTTCAAAAATGTTGATGAATCTGTGAAACGATCCTAGTGCATTATTTAGAGGATTTTAGCAACATAGACTGTAACAGGTGCTCACCTCAGACGGATAATTCTTCACGTATGTTTCATCTCTGATAAAACAAATAACGACCTTAAACAGAGAGAGGTATCAAAATTCAAACGACTCCATGCACCTTAATCTATTGCAGGATATACAGTTACTGCATGTGTAACGTGCTTTACGACATCAGCAATATTGATCCGAAGGAGCCATAAATCAGTCCGGTTCAACCGGAATAATATTTGACTTATAAATTTTTCTTGTCAGAATCAATTACAATAGATATAGCAAATTCCATGTATGATGATATAATTCCTGTTGAGCCTCCAGTTTCGTTAAAGAATATGGTTAAAGAATGAAGTGGAAAAGCAAACGTTGAACACAGCCAACATTTTCGTTTCTCTTTCTGTCGCAACCAAAGTGCACCGGATAAATATGGGGCGAGGGATGTCAGAGTTAAGTTAGCAACTTCACTCATAGTCGAGATGCAACTGCAAAAGGCAGCTTCCGTTTGCAGAATCATGGATCAGCTTGTGTACAACCTGCTTCTCAACAGCTAGTAGCATGAGCCAAAATGCGATCATTGGCCACGATTTCTACATCAACAATACTTTCGATATCTTTCTCATATACACGAGAAGAGACCATACAGCTAGCCATGCTGAAACATATAGCAAGATCACACCAGAAGCTACAAAAGTTACAGCCCCTGATAAACTGCAGAGAGGATAGTTACAGAGGTCAAAGAAACAATCACATGAATCCTCAATCAACATCCCTTTTTCCTTCAAATACTAGCATGAGTTTATAACAGAAGAGTTACCTGCTATCTCTGGTGAGGAGAAGGATGGTCAATGCAGTCATCTGAGTGGCTGTTTTCCATTTCCCCAAGTTATTCACGGCAACGGCCTGGAAAATTCATCACTTAATACTGTGATAACTAAATAATGAAGTGGATTACTCTAGAGTAAATAATATAGGTTGATTGTGAACCTCTGAAAGTTTACCACCCTGAGAAGCCGCCCATTCTCTAACTGCAGACATTGTTATCTACAAAAAGAAACAAAAAACAATGTTCATCACTCATCCACAATGAAAAAATAACCAAAGATGCAGTAAAGATTTTCAAGGAACATGGAGGAGCATCATATGATGTACATTTTAAAAAGGCAATAAAAAAGCATCATATGATAAATATCATGTTGGAAAAACAGATATTGCACCTTGAGCAAAAGCGACTCCCAGGCTAGATATGGACTAAGATATCTCAAAGAGTATCAAAAAGATCGCATGCTATGCAAAACTTAATAACATCCAGTTAACAATAAGGTTTATCAAGAGTACCCACAGTTCCAATCCATGTCCTCAAGAGCTCTCAAATGCCTCTTTCTTTTCAATCTAAGCAGATCAGTGCTTGTGTGTTTCAGAGAAGTTTATCACTCCCGGCATTACTTGAGATATTCATACTTCGAAGAGGAACAGTTCCAACTAAAATTTCATTTCAGCAGAAGAATATAAATAATAGCTTCAGGGAACTCTAGAAAAAGTACTGCTATTGTGATCCCAAACTATGTGGGAAACTATAGCAAAGATATTATCTTTTAAACAACTAAAAACTTATATGTGGAAAATCTACGCATGAGAATTAAGATAATAATTCAGTCAAATTCACAAAAGTACTATTAACTGCATAACACAATTTGCCTCAAGATAAATATCATTTTCCTTTCCCTTATAACACAGATTTGTAGTTTCTTACTAATATACTAGAGGCTCAAATTGCTAATCAAATTTGACATGTATGATGGATCCAATTACTATCTGCCTTGAACTTTTTATCTAAACTACCTCTTGTTCGTCCAGACCCCTGCAACTCCGCCCCAACCTCCCCCCATCAACAGAAAAAACAAGTAAAATCAAAACTGAAATGTGCAGCGGGCTATGATTCAATCTTTATTGGAGTAGTATAAAGCAGCATTATTCCTTCACTAAATCCTCCCTCGCTATTCAGAATGTCATCCAAGGAAGTTTGTTATGCCACAATATCCTGATTGGCAACCATAACGCTCCAAAGCATGTCATTATGGCGCTTTGGAACACAGCCGATGTGAAAGGAAATGCAATTATGAACAGAAGTACAGTAAATCACTCACCTCCCTGCCAATTATAGCAATTGAAGGTACAGTTAGTAGCCATGGCAATTGTCCAAACACACTAGCCTCCAAAGGTTTGGTGCACAACAAGATCAAGGTGGCAGCGACCATTAGCTGTTGCAGTCAAAAGAGTTATATCAAAAATGTCTGCTCCTTCCTTACAAGCAATTATGCTCAAGCGTCTCAAACATTATGGATAATGGAAGCAATTTTGCTAGAAAACTGGTCATAATTCCAGGCAATATCCATGTGAATTGAAGAATAAAGAGAAAACATACCTTATCAGCCACTGGATCTAAAAATGCACCAAAGGCAGTTCCTAAGTTCATCTGGACGTGTCAAACCAGTCAAATTGTAAGTTGAGATATAAGCAATTATAATTCAAGAAGAAATGATTCTATTAAACAGCAGAAGCATGTACCTTGCGAGCAAGATATCCATCAAGCCAATCAGTTATTGCTGCGGCAATAAATATACCTGTTGTAGCGGTTGGTCCCCACCAGCTATCAACATAGAATGCTATATTAAAAAGGCTACAAAATCAGTTTTCTTTTACAGAGTATCATCTGAAAACAAATTATGATGTAACCAAAAAACAGAGAATGTTATGAAATTCTGATAAACTTCTGCTTTCCATCCTGATTTGTCGTAATGGCTGTGTAAAGTGTAACAAGTGAAACTAAAATCCAGGAATTTCTGTGATTAAGAAATAAAATAGATCAGCAAACTCATATGCCACTCATAGAAAAGCTTATATAAAAGCATACAATAGACTAATAACAAGACAACTATGTTAAATGGTCAGATGTCTGACACACTTACTCCCTTTATTCAAATATTCAGAAGTTCTATAGAGCCTTTAGATCAGGATCCAGGACAATTTCCTCATAATGTATCATCTGTCTCTTGTCTCTAATCAGTATGCACCATGTTCCTCAATTTAGCAGTTCAACAAAGGAAAGCTAAATGAAAAGCAGAGTCTTTTTTTCCTAATTCCAGTTCCAAAACAATTATTTCACGCTAGTTTTTCGTAGTTCGGGGTATTTTGGCTGGAAATCAGTGCCTCTGTCCTCTCTACCACTAAATAAGTTACGAAACCAAGGACCAGACTCTAGTAACCATCATCTCACACCAAATTGAGTAACTTTTTAGTCAAATTGAGTAACTTCAATGCAAGACGAATAGATACTTTCTTGAAGAGTAAATACATCAATCAATTCTACTAATCAACTTAACAAACATTGAAACTCACCAAAAATGAGAAAATCAGCTCCAATTACACTCCAATTTCAGATATCACAACTACCTTTACCGCATTGCACACTCTCAATCAAGCTAGGGTTAAACAAAACTAATATTATTCCCTAAAAACTTACTGGTAACCAGAACCGGAATAGCGGCTACACGTCCGATTGTCAAAATTGTAGGCAATGTGAGCAGTTTAGCAGACTTTGATGGAGCTGATGACGACGAAGACGACCTCACTGTCTTCTCCCGATGGTGATCCTCCTTGTTACCAGGTGTATAGCCCATGCCAGTGGTAGAAATATTCCTCACTGAAAAAGGGGCATACTCCTTTTCCTGACAGAATAAAACTGAGACCTTCACGGACGACGGGGCCGGAGTTGAGATCCTCCGGCAACGGTAGATGTGTGTCGACACCACCGGAAAATTTATCGTTGGCGCGGCGGCGACGGTGGAGGAGAAAGTGCGATACAAATTGTAGGGCATGTGGCCATAAATAGAGGCCACAGCTTTGAGTTTGAGCCCCACGAGCATCGTCAAATTTTGTAATCATACGCATCGAGGCTTAGGTTAGCCCAGATAATATAAATGCATTTTTTTAATTTAATATTTATGTCTTTCAAGTCTGTGGTCACGGGTTCAAGCCTTAAAAACAGTCTTTGGCAGAAATATAAGGTAAAACTGCGTATAATAGATCCTTGTGATCGAGCCCTTCCCCAAACCGTGCACATAGCGGGAGATTTAGTGCACCGGATTGCCTTTTTATGTCTTTCAATTTTGTAGTGGTAATTTATGTCCGTATTTTACTTGAGGGTTCTATATGTATTATGCCACATAATACATGCGCGTTTGATTATTTGACTTTATATAAATTTAAGTGTGCGCTTGCATGTATTTGATGTGTTTTTTAATTTGATCTATATGCCCTTTCAATTTTGCATGTGTTTTATATGACAATTAATGTCTGATGCGACATTTTACGTGAGAGTTTTATGTGTATTATGCCACATAAAATATGTAGGTCTAATTATTTGACTTTAGACAAGTTTAAATAGTTGTATACAAAGTTGGAGTTAATAAATTTTAGCTGAAATCAAGTTAAAATGCATATTTTTATTATGCCTTTGTCTTTTATTTTATAAAGTTATGATTTTATAGATAATTTACCATTTTAAAAAAATAAAATTTATATTTTTTATAAGAGATATGTTTTTTTTACTACGTTTGTCCCTGAAAATTATGAGAACTTGAAATAAGTAATTTTTGCTTTTAAAGTAAAAATTGATATTTAAAAATTAGACTTATACTTGATCATCAATATAAATTAAAGTTATTTTTGATTTTTTTTTAAAAATTTTACAATCAAATGTATTTTTCTGGAGTTCAACATTGCAAAAATGTAATTTAATTTATACAATAACAACATAAGGTAAAATCCCACTACGAATTATATTAATTAATGAATATGAATTATATTTAATTAATTAAATATTAATAATTAAAAAACCAATAAATTAATTTAATTTTCATTTTAACCAAATACCAACCCAAAGGATAAACACCCCTAACTATTACACCTCGGTTCTCTTCTCTCACTCACGGCGTTCATCTCAACTGCTACCCATTAAATCACGGTAATCTCTTCTTTTATTTTTGTGATTTCTTAACTTGATTGGACAAGTCATGTTAAGATTCTTTAATAAATGTCATAATTCCTATTCAATTTATGATATAGTTTAACTTGATGTCTGATCTAAAATAAGTATGTTTGTATTGCGTATAAATTTTAAATGTGTATTTTAAAATTAAATTGTTACTATGTCTTTTTTTTTAGGAGCAACATAAAAATAAATTGTGTCACATAATTGGCATAAAGGGAGTACACCATTAAATTCGTTTTTACCGACATGAGTTGTCGAGCAGATCAAACTCTTCTTTTCTTCCTTTATTACGAGATTCAGAAGTAGAAAGAAGTTGTATTGGGAAGGTGGGTTAGTCTCACACTTAACCAGAGGTTTCAAATCTGACGAATCCTGAGTAACGAAAAAATTCTGTTGGGATATTACTCCTGAATGGGCCTTGCATGCGCGATCCGGATTTAGTTGGGCTTCGGCTCCAAACGGTGGAAAAAAAAAACATTATATCCTGTTTAGCCCATATTTGTGTATAAGCACCTTTAATAGTTGTGCACCTTTATACAAGGTTGACACATTATGTATAATATTGTATAATGTATAGTTCCACTGGTCATTCTGAGTTGTATCTAAACAGAGGTTGTGTTGAGATAGAAAGAGGAGAACTTCGATGCAGCCAAAGTGCTTGACCATATGCTTCACAACTGAACACTAGCATGTTTGTTTGTTCGTTCGTTTTTACAGGTCTCTGTAGTTGTCCGACAGCATAAGCCATCCAAAAGGTACAATATTTATGTCTACTTGACAGAATTTGTAGGACGACCCGCCGAATTCACATCATATATTATGTTCAGGCTTGGTGGTGCTAGTCGTAATGTTAAACTTATTCTTATAGTGTCTTGCTTTTGATTTCTATCATCATTTGTTGTTTATTATGTTTTAGTTATCGCAATATTTTGTTGTTGTTACTGTTTCCTTAATAGTTGTTATGCTTTCTTCATTGTTGTTTTTCCTTTTTCATACCTACTTTGATTTGCAGTCTCGACATGAGGGTCCTTTGAAAACATCCTCTCTACCTCCACGAGGTAGGGTAAGGTCTGTGTACACTCTACCCTTCCCTGACCTCACTCGTGGGATTACACTAGATATGTTGTTGTCGTCGTCGTCTCATGTCATGGTTTGCAACTTTATGCAGCTATTTCTGTGTAGTTGTCTTATGCTTTTATCCCCTTTGATCTCTTGGTTGCATTTTTCAAGACTGCAACATTGTTCGTCAAATTACATCTAGGAAAGAGAAGGCTAAACCTTTTTGTTCATTGCAAGAAAAAGGTAAACTTAATATCGATTTTGTGTTTTCAAATGGGAAGATTAAAGGAACCAATAAAGAGAATAGTTTTACCATGGAGAAGCTCTAGTAAAAATTGGGACTTGAATTAATCAATATGGATATTCAATGGTAGCTTATCTGGTAAACAAAATGATGTTAGGAATCAGATATGGTAATTTGTATCATGGTGTTCTTTCTTTTTTTCGGGTAATGCTTTTGAAGCAAACTATAATCATATATTCATCTTCCCTTGATTAATCGCTAGGTTCGACCAATTTCACAATCAAAGAAACAGATTGATCTCCAGAATGACATTCACAAATTTTATACTGACAGTTGTGGGAGTGAGCACCGTGGTTTTACTGATGAGGAGCGACGTTAAACAGTCTGCCTCCATCTTCAAGCGCAGTGTTCGTCAAATTCGCCACTGGCTCGAGGAAGAGTCTGCTTCTGCTGCTAAGTATGTCATCTACTCGTCTTTCCCTTTCCTGTTTCTAATCAAGTATTTGGTCTGTTCATTTTGTTATCTTGTTGTAGTTAGTATTCTTCAGCTTATAGTTTGTATTTAGTCATCAAAAGTTATCTGTTGATGAATGGTAAGAGATATGTCTACTTTTAAGAATGTTTTTGGTTCTTTTCTTCCTGTTAATTTCCTCCATAACTCAAAATTTGCCACATCTGCTATCGGTCTTTCTTTCAGAAACAACCTCACTACCTCCACGAGGTAGTGGTAAGGTCTATGTACACTCTACCCTCCCCAAACCCCACTTAGTAGATTTCACTGGGTATGTTGTTATTGTTGATGCTGCTATTGGTCTTTCATGTATTATACTGTTGGGGAGAAAGAAAGGTACCTTGTTGAAGAGAAGAAAGGAAATTAGAGGGAGGAAAGAGAGGAACATAATGTTTTATCTTCTTCTTCAACATTAGACCTGCCAAAAGGTCTCAAAATGGTTCGGTCTAGTTGGTCATTCGACTTGTACAATTAGTATCAAGCCCCATTTGCTATTGTTAGTATGACTCGACAACTGGCCAATTAGTTTCCAAGCATAGAGAAAAGTTCTTGCCACATTTTGCTAGTAAATATTGGATCTCTATCACTGATGATGTTTTCTGGCATACCATGAAGCTTGTATATTTTATCCACAAAAGTTTGGCAATATCATAGCTAAATTCAATGCATAAATAACATGAAACAATATGTTTTACTCTAATAGTTAGAAGCCCTAAGACCCCTAGAAAATTGTTTTATGAATTTTATTCTTGACGCTTTTCACCTTTACTTGTTTGGTTATTAGTTCCAATCGTCACTTTATTTGTGTATGAGATGGACATGACATGCCATTGATATCTTGTAGGGGAATGGAGAAAGCAAAGCCAAAGGAGATATCTCAGAAGGACATCGACAAGCATTAGATTTGACTCATCTGTTGAAATGCTCATCAGACGCCGCGCAATATCCCACCTTCCATTCCGAATTTTGTTCCATAACATATGACTAATTTAGGCTCCCTATATACTATAGTGTTTCTTTAGCCCCTTAACTAGTTGCCACTTTGTGGTATATGACATGATAAACATTTTGGTGTATGTATCCTTTTAAATATACTTTTGCCAGTTTTGGTATTGTGCAAAATGAGCTATTTTCACAAACTGTGTCACTATGGAGCTTTCAAAATACTAATTGTCCTGAACTGAACCTTCTTGTAATGACCATAATCTCTCAGATTCTTTGGTCTATTTGATCAAAGGCATTCGAGCCGGTGTAATTCAATTCACCCAAAAGGAGAAGAACGTCAAGCAGCCCCATGGTTACAAGTCTGTCACCGCTCACTAGCAACTATATTGTTTGTTAATGAACAAAGGAAACACATGGCTGCCAGCTTACCATAATTTTCCTTTTATTCAAGCTTGGACCGGTAATGTGAGCAAGTTTACACCCACAAAGTTAGAGCCCGTTTGGATGGGCTTAAAAAAATTATTTTTTATGTATAAAGTGTTTTTAGAACTTTGAAGTGCTGAAAGTTATTTTTATAAATAAACAGTTGAGTGTTTGGATAAAAGTGCTTATGTTGAAAATAAGTGTTTGAATTTTAGGGTTAAAAGAATAAAAAGGGTAGTTTGAGAATTTAGTTAAAATATAAGGGATATAAAAATAATTTCCATGGTCAAACAAAATGACTTTAAACACTTGGGAAAAAAAAGTTAGAAATCCTAACTTTTCATTTTTGACTGGCTTTAAGAACTTTATGGCTTAAAATTAACATTAGGCAAACATGTCTAAAAGCTAAAAAGGGGCTTTAAGTTGGTTCTTAGTTATAGTAAACTTTTTCTTTTCATTTTGAATTTTGCGTTTCTCTAAAAAAATAACGATTAATATGAATATTTTTACCACAATATCTATATTAATTGGCGTATAATTTTAGATTTTAATAAATAATTTGAAGAATAAATAATTAATATTAATAATAAAACACATCTTTTTATATATTAAAAATGATAAATAAAATTAAAAATCTATTTTTAAAGTATTGAACATTTACTATCGAAGCAACTAGCCACCTAAGATGAGCAAAAGCATGGTACATTAATGAGCATGTTGATTAGTGTACATGATTATTGTAAATGATTTAGACATGTCAAAATTTGACCTTTTGTTTTTTTTGGCATGCCGTCACTGATCAATTAATATTAACTATCGTAATTTTTAGATCTTTTACTTGTAAAAATAATTGTTTTTTATAATAAAATAAATATATAAACTAAAAACTAAGTTTGTAAAAGTCTACCCAAAATTGACTATCCGGTAAAATCAACACGAATTTTCTTCATAAAATAAAGAGAGTTAAAAAGATTAAAAGAAAAAAGGAGGAGAAAAAGGAATAGTTAGATCTAAAAGTACTTTCGGTTGAAAGGTCTCTACTACTTCTCCAAATGGTAATAAACATTTTAAGAAGAAATTAATCATTATTCTTGTTTATATAACCAAGAATCATTAATTACTCCCATGTGTTACTTTTATTTGTTTACTTTAAAGTTTGCACGTTTCTTATAAAATATTGATTAATAAGTATTTTATTACAATAACTATATTAATGGATATATAAGCTTATGTCTTGAAAAATAATTTTAAGAATAAGTAATTAATATTGAGAGTAAAATAAGAAAAATAAATTTATCTTTTTTTGATATATTAAAAAAGATAAATAAAAATAAAAATCTATTTTAAAATAATAAATAAGTAAAGTAAATAAAGCAGTAATTTTTATTTAATTATGGATAAATTAAAAAAAACACTATTAACTTTATTTTAATAAATATTTTTTTTAAAGAATACATGCATCCAAACTAAAACCCCCACTTATTTTTGAAATTTACATAGATATACTATATTAAGAAAATGCTTACTATCTATAACAATAACATTTTTATTTTTTATCGAACTCTGATAATACAATTTTAATACATATCATAGATAACAATTATAAAACACATATAATATGAATTTTATTTATAAATAATACATTTATCGCACACTTTAATACACTTATAATACATTGTGTCAATTTCTTACCAAACAAGCATAATATATTTTAAAACACTTACTCCTTCCGTCCATCTTTACTTGTTTATTATTGGCTTTGCACAATATTTTTCAAGAAACTATAAATAGAAGGGTAGTTTTATTATATCACTCTTTGAATATAATAAATACAATATCTTAAAAAATGTAATAGAAAAATGACTACTAATTAATGATAACGGTAAATTAGGAACTAAGTGTAAATTATCTCTTAATTTCATAAATTGGACAAATATTGTTAGACATCTATTTTTAGTATGTTGGATAAGTATGGACGGATGGATTATAATACATTTTATATTGCAAGTATAATTTTCTTTTAATACATAACATATTCATCATAATTTTGCTATGTATTACTCCCTCTATTTCATATTAAGTGAATTTTTGAGGGATTTTTCATTGTTCAAAATAATTATATTGTTCAAAGTTCAAGATAAATGTTTGAAACTTTTTTCATATTTGTCGTTTCATTTATTAAAATTTTATATTTTTTAGGAGATAACTCACAATACTTGCAAAGTTATATTTATGATTTTACAAAGGACAATAGTGAAAATTATGATTCAAATTATATCCTTGAATTTTTTTCTTAATATGTGTGCATTACTTTATAAATTCATTTAATATGAAATGGAGAGAGTACTATAAATAGTAATAAATAAAAAATATCCCTAAAATCAGTAATTATTTTGTTAAAAAGTATCCACCAATTTTTTTTTTTTTTTTTTTTTTTGAGTTTGGACAAAAGTCATGGGCCAGCCAATGGGGCCTTATAAGCCTGATCCAACACCCCGGAGATCTCTCTCTCAGAAAATCTCTCCCCTTTTTCCTCACTCTCACTCTGAACTCCGTGCTAAGGAATCACACAGCACATACCGTCAGAATAACGTGACGCTAAACTCGCTATTTCCATGTGAATATGAAGGGATCTGAGTAGAATGCTAGCAAAAAATCCTTGAAATTCAGTAGAAATAGACTCATTTTTCGAATTCTACGGAGAATTTTAAGGGCGAAGGAAGTTTGAATCAGAGTTATCGGTGAAGATTTGGAGAATTGTTGTTTGTTTGATGATGAAGAAGAATGCAGAAACATCTTTGTTAAATCCTTGCATCATTTCTTTCGATCACAATAGGTATGTACAATCAGTTCGTTTTCTACCTTTTTTTACATTGTATTTCTGTTTGTATATTGTTTTCTCTCTGTTTTGATCTATTGGTTGAAGCTGCTGGATAAAGAAAAAAAAAGTGATGATATGTAGCTCTAGTGTTTAGATGAACTTATTAGATTAGGTATAATATATAAATAGAGGCTCAAATTTGGCCTTGGCCACTCCAACTTACAAAATTGATCATTTAGATACCTCTAAAATTTATGAGCATTGTGTGTCCACGAGATATAGGAGGCACGAGTTGGAGTGTTTAGTTGTTAGTTGAGGTCTCTAGATATGTATATTCAAAGTTGAAGTGCTTACTTGCTAGCTGAGGCTAGTTTGAGTACATGTTTATGTATTATGCCTTTTGATTATTATAATTTTGTTTTGATATATGAGTTCAAATTGAGTATTGATTAGTCCGACTGAGATTTGAAAGTGTTGAATAGCAGTTCTTAGAGTGTTTGGTGAAGCAGTGGATGCTAATTTACTGAGCGCTGTTTGGACATTATTGTGTTTAATTAGCTTGCATTGTCATATTTTGAATTTTGTAATGCTGTCATGAACCTTCTGAAATAACAAATTCCTTTTAAAAAATAATGCTCAATCATGAAGAAATATCTAATTTAATGTGATTTTTGGGAACTTCTGCTCATCAAGATTTTTGTTATAATAAAGTTTTCTCCTTAGAAGTTTTTGACCAATGACTATCAATATGAACAGGGATGCTTATGGATTCTCTGTACGGCCTCAGCATGTACAAAGATATCGTGAATATGCTAATATCTACAAGGTACTATCTGTCATGATTACAGGTTTACTATTTAATGTCCTGCTTATTGGTGAGACAGTTTGTGAAAAGAAGAGAGAAGGGACAGAAGAAAGAAGAAGATTCAACTAAAAGAATTTTCATCCAACTAGTTAGCTACATAAGAAGGCATAAAACCCCCAGCTGAATGATGTGGAGAAGCTTCTGTCCATTGTACTTCTACCACAGTTCTCAGCAACCATGAAAAACCTTTCTTTGATGATCTTTGATTTAAGAAAAAAGTCTTCTTCTGATTGTCATAATCCATTTGCGTTCTTTTTAGGAAGAAGAGGAAGAGAGGTCAGATAGGTGGAATGACTTTTTGGAACGGCAGGCAGAGCCTGCTCAATTGATCATAAATGGGGTGTCTGCAGACGGCAACTCCAGCAAACCTGATACTGGATCATTGTTGCAGAAGGCAAGCTCCTTTTCACAGAATGGAGATGAAGACCATGATCAAACTGTTGAAAAGCGTGGTTCTGAGGGTCATCTTGAAGGTACAATAGAGAAGGATGATACAACAACCTCAGTTGAGAGGAAAACTCAGCAGGCCCAAATATGGTCAGAGATCAGACCAACTCTACATGCCATTGAGGATATGATGAGCATTCGTGTAAAAAAAAAGGTAAATTTGGCCAAAAATGAGCAAGAACGTGGTCTGCAGGAACATCTTCTTGCAGTTGAAGAGGCTAATGCCACAAAAGGTGAATCTGAAGAAGACTCAGAAGATGAGTTTTATGATTTAGAAAGATCAGAATCTATGGACAAATTAGAAGTGGGTTCCATGCAAGATGTTTATCTAAATGAAAATATTAGTCATTTGGCTCCTAAATGTCACGAGTCTTTACCATCTTGGAAAGAAGAACTGGAGTGTCTTGTTCAAGGTGGAGTACCCATGGCTCTCAGGGGAGAGGTTAGATATAATGCTCAAAATCTTCTTATGCTGCTTCTCCTTGAGTTATCTGAGTTCATGCATCAGCTTTATTTGTATAATTTTGATACTTGCATCACAGCTTTGGCAAGCCTTTGTGGGTGTAAAGGCACGCAGGGTGGAGACCTATTACCAGGATTTGCTTGCTTTAGGCACTAAATCTGGTAATAATGCAGAGGATAAAAGCACTGTATCAAAGGGTAATGGAAGTTGTGTGGACCCAAGCATAGATACTGCATGTCTTCCTGAAAATTGGAGAGGGCAAATTGAGAAGGTCACTGAACATGTTACTCTTTTTTTTATCTTTCCAATATGCTACTTATTGACCCCCTTTTCCAGTAACCACAACATTTTATGTAGCTGTTGGGTCAGTATCCATTTTGGCTTCAATCTCGCCTTGCTTTTTTGATGCAGGATCTACCCCGAACATTTCCTGGACATCCAGCTCTAGACGAGGATGGAAGAAATGCTTTAAGGCGTTTACTTACTGCCTATGCTCGGCATAATCCCTGTGTTGGCTACTGTCAGGTAATTCTATTGCTAGTGGTCTCTTACACTTTTTTGTGGGTGGTGGTAGGGGACTAATTATGTTTGCTTTGATGTTTGACATTTGGATGGACCATGTGGCGTAAGACTTGGCAAATCAAACATCACAAACTGGTTATCGATTGAGTTTTGGTATTTATTTATCACTTTATTGGAGAGCTAGAAATAACTAGTGCCACATTTTTCTTTCTTGATTGATAACTGGTGCGACAGTTATTTGCCTTGGTGATGGATGGATTGACGCGACAAATTCAAGGTGAGGTGCCATGGTGTATGCTTTTCGCGGATGACATAGTCTGATCGATGAGACTCGTAGTGGAGTTAACGCTAAGCTGGAGGATTGGAAACATACCTTGGAGTCTAAAGGGTTTAAGCTGAGTAGGATCAAGACAGAGTACTTAGAGTGCAAGTTCAGTGAGACACCTCAGGAGGTTGGCGCGGAAGTTAGGCTTGGTGACCAGGCCATCCAAAAGAAAAGTAGTTTCAAGTACCTTGGGTCTATCATGCAAGGCAGTGGGGAGATTGACGATGATGTCATACACCGTATTGAGGCAGGGTGGATGAAATGGAGGCTCGCTTCCTGTGTGCTATGTGACAAGAAGGTGCCACCACAACTTAAGGGCAAGTTCGACAAAGTGGTGGTTAGACCGCCTATGTTATATGGGGAGTGTTGGCCAGTTAAGGTCTCTCACGTTCAAAAGATGAAAGTTGTCGAGATAAGAATGTTGAGATAGATGTGTGGGCATACCAGGAGCGACATGATTAGAAACGAGGCTATTCGGGACAAGGTAGGAGTGGCCTAGGTGGAAGACAAGATGCGGGAAATGCGACTGAGATAGTTTGGGCATGTGAAGAGTAGAGACACAGATGCCCCAGTGCGGAGGTGTGAGAGGTTGACCATGATGGTTTCAGATGAGGTAGGGTTAGGCCGAAGAAATATTGGGGAGAGGTGATTAGACATGACATGGCGCAGCTACAACTAACCGAGGACATGACCTTAGATAGGAGGGTGTGGAGGACCCACATTAGGGTAGAAGGCTAGTACATAGTCTCGTTATTCTCCCTTATTAGTAGGTGCATTAGCGCAATATAATTTCTTGTGCTCTGATTTTTGTTATTATCTATTACTTTCTGTACTTTGATTACTCTATTTTATCTGTTTCGCTCTCGTTATTTGCTTTCCCATATCGCTTTGAACTTCTTAGCCTTATCTAACCTCTTTTTATGCTTTTATTGAGCCGAGGGTCTTTCGGAAACAACCGTTCTACCTTGGTAGGAGTAAGGTTTGCGTACACTTTACCTTCCCCAGACCCCATGTTGTGGGATTTCAGTGGGTTGTTGTTGTTGTTGTTGTTGAAGTTTGTAATACTGCCCAAAGCATCCTTTATCTTCAGTTGCTACATCACAACTTCCAGTTTCTGTTCGAAATTTATGTCTTATGGTGTCGTTTATATTCTTCTTTGAAATCTTCTTGCACTCACTTAAGCAGAATTAAGATGTGTTTTGGCAAGCACCACATAAATGTTTTTTTTTTAATAGTGTTACCAGATAAAATTTCAAATGATAGCCACCCCGAATTCGAGCTACTGGGAGTTAGTAATAATTGTAGCCTGAATGAAATGCTTTGCACATTCTTTTGAATGCCTATCACTAATACCTAACAGGGAACCAAAAGATCGTAAAAGAAGATCTAGGGGAGAACCTTTTTTTGAAAATTTTCTTATGAGTAAGATAGAATGAAAAGATATAAAGGGGGAAACTTTATATCATGATCGTAAACATGATGATACATTTCCAGTTCCATATGAAGGTCCGATTCTTTCAACTTGTGGTTCACCTGTCTGGGCATTACACAAGCTGTTCTTCTTCTAAGTGGATTAGATTTTCTCAGGATCGCATCATTTCCCTTCGGTATTGCTCAGTTTTGCTCTTCTGATAATGCAGGCCATGAATTTTCTTGCTGGTCTTCTATTGCTTCTAATGCCTGAGGAAAATGCATTTTGGTATGTTTTGAACTTCATCTACATCTTGTTCTCCTAGATGGATATGTCTTCAATTATGTTCTACAAAGGTGCTTCTCAGTAGTTTTCCGCTTCCAAAAGCAAGAGGTTATAATTGCAATTCAGAGTTGGAGCAACTTTTGTGTTCTTTAATACCTTGCACTTTAAGAGTTTTATTTGGTCTGAAGTGCAAAATGTGTTTCACTCCTGTGGAATAAAAATGTTGATAAACTTACAGGACTCTAGTGGGGATTCTAGATGATTATTTTGATGGCTATTACTCAGAAGAGATGATAGAGTGTCAGGTGACAAACAAGTTTTGCTTCTACTTGCTGCAGTTCACTATTTCTTCTGCATACAATTACTCCCCAACTCCCCCCCCCCCCCCAATTTGTTGAACACATAAATTGCATTGTGCGAAATGTAAAGATCACAATTTTATTTGCTACACTGTCTCTCATCAGGTTGACCAACTTGTTCTTGATGTGTTGGTGCGGGAGAAATTTCCAAAATTGGGTATGTCTCTTGTTCTCACTTTCTTAATTCAAGCTCCTTTTCCAAATTTCTGTTGATTATATTGATTGCCATATGTTTTGACTTCCCAATTGATGCAACTGTGCAGTTAATCATCTTGATTACCTGGGAGTTCAGGTAGCATGGGTTACTGGACCATGGTTCCTCTCCATATTTATGAACATGCTTCCATGGGAAAGTGGTCAGTTGGTTTATCTTGTCTTGAAAATTCTGATCCATAGTGTGGCTGATATTACATATTTATAGGTTTTAAGTTGATGAGATATTCAGTTTGAGGTCAATTGCCTGAACCTTCTTCTTGGCTCTTGAATTGTCTTACTGGTTATTTACCCTTTCTCATGTTTCTTTTTTGGTCTTAGTCCTTAGAGTCTGGGATGTACTTCTGTTTGAAGGAAACCGAGTGATGTTATTCCATACCGCACTTGCTTTGATGGAGCTTTATGGTAATTTTTTTTAATTCATGAGACTTAAAAAGTTTCTAAACATTGTGTTATAGCAAGCTTCTTTTCTTCTTTGCCATTGTTGTTCTATTCTCTTGTTTGTGGAGCTCAAAAGTGATGTACATATTCGTTATTCAGGACCTGCATTAGTTACCACAAAAGATGCAGGGGATGCAGTGACCCTGTTGCAGTCTCTTGCTGGCTCCACATTCGATAGCAGTCAACTGGTGCTGACAGCCTGCATGGGCTATCAAAATGTTAATGAAGCTCGATTAGAAGAACTAAGAAATAAGCATCGACCGGCTGTGAAGGCTGCTGTTGAAGAGAGGTTCAAAGGACTTCGAGTTTGGAGGGACTGTCAGGGTTTAGCTTCTAAACTCTCCAGTTTTGAGCATGATCCTGGATCTGTAATTGTTGGAACCACTGAAACAGATAAAAAAACTGATGAAGTGATGAATGATGATGCGTCTGGACCAGATACTGCATCTGCTAATGTGGATGAACTTCACATGAACCTTAATGGTAATGTGGAAATACATTCTGCTCCAGATCTCCAAGAACAGGTGACTTTCTTCCTATTTTCCCATACATACTCCAATTAAGTCTGTCTTTTCAACTTGCACCTCTTTCCCTGATCGTCTTTTATAATTCCTGGTTTACCTGCTTTGTCTTCTTGTTGCTTAAATGGGGACTTCAGAATTTGTTTCATACAATTATCTGGAATGGTAGAATGCACTGAAATTAGTTCTTCTTTCCAGCACTATAGATTTTTTTTTTTAATAACTGAGAAATCCGTCTGTGGCCCTCCCTTTGGACCAACCATAGCCTTCTAAACTCGGTGGATGATGGGACGGCCCCTATACCCTTCTCCACTTAAATATCAGGCTTTGCTTTGCATGGTGTGGGGCTTGAACCTGTGACCTAAGCCACAAATCCTCCACCTTTTGCCACTTGAGCTAGGCCCTGGGGGCTCTAGCACTATCGAACTATTCATATAGAAAATGTGCTCATAGGTGAAATTTGGATGGTCATTAACAAAGTAAGATTTTGGAGCAAGATACTACTCTGTTTAAGTAAATACTGTTTTAAATGGGCAACTTGGAAGGAATCGCCTGATAAAGCAGAACTTGACTGGGCAGTGAGCTTGATGCCTCATTTTGAAGTGAACTTCTACTGTTAGGAACTTTTATTAGAAGGACTAAGGACTGTCCTTGAAGCAGGGTCTTTAGTTTTTCTTTACATCAAATTGATTTAAGCTTATTTACAAATCAATATGTACCTAAGGTTGGGATATAGGAAGAAATTGAAAAAGAAAGCAGATAAATTGGGGTTCATAACTGATAGAGTTTTAGTGATGGGGACATATGCGACCTTTTTACTTAAAAGTGATCTAGCTTGCTAATGTGTAAGTAGCTTGCTGCACCAAGAAAATGAATGTTGATTGAATTTCTAATGGTAAAGCATGCACCAGTTTTCTCCTACTTTCTTTTTTTAATTTTTTCATTTCCCTCCACTCCCTTTCTTTGTTATCCTTCATATTCCTACTTCCAACTCTATTTTTTTCCGTAATATCCTTTTTTGTATCATTTCATTCTGAGTTTATAGACGTGTGTGTAAGTAAGTGATCAGTTGTTCTGGAAATCCGCAAAGTAATATCCCCAATATCTGAATATCATAACCTATTGTTTGAGTTGGTCATCCACAATTCTGATTTCCATCTATTTTCCATACATTACTACATGACCTTTATCAGGTGGTCTGGCTGAAGGTTGAGTTGTCCAAGTTGCTGGAGGAGAAAAAATCTGCTGAACTCAGGTGCATATTTCGTGTATTCATGCTGCTTTATCTAGTGAGGCAATATTGTGCAGGTTGACTTTTCTCAAAACTAGTCCTGGGAGAGTTGGAGTTCCATGTTAGCTTCTTTCCTTTGTGTTCCTTGTGAATGTGCTGATTTTGAAACAGCTAAGTAATATACCTTTGGGTAAAATTTCAAAAATTTATGATCTATGCTACTATGAAGCTGTAACCTATATCTGAAGCCAAATGTTGTACTTTGGCTGCATCGACAGTGACCCCCCTTTTTCATAATTTAAGAGAAAGGCAGAGGTGAAAAAAGAACTGAGGCCATGTCTCTCCCCTTTCTGCTCATCCAAATCCTGCCTCTTGTGATTTTCTACTACCGTTTCTCCTTATTCTTGTTCTTCCCGCAGCACCATCAATATTCAGGTTTGGGGCAGTGAGACCAGATTATAACATGGGAAGGTGGTGCAATTTATATTCAAAATGTAATTAGGTTCAGCTATAATTGTCTTAAGGGCGAGTGAAGCTTCTGAAAGGGCAAGTTGATCTCATCCCTGCCAGCCTCAAGCTCACTGAAAAAGTCGCAAAAACTCTTATCCACAATCATGATGTTTGCAGAGTGGCAGTTCAATTGTCCATTTATGGAACCTGTTAAACTGTAGGAGGTTTTTTTAAAGTTGAATATTTCTCAACTTCTGCTGCAAATCTAATTTGAGAGCTTTCAGAATGATGAAATCTTTTACCTTTTTGTGTGTAGACGAAGCTAAGGGAACTAGATCCCATATTGATAGGGGACTGATATCCTTTTCTTCATTTTTTCCCATGTCCACAGATCTGAGGAGTTGGAAACTGCATTGATGGAGATGGTCAAGCAGGATAACAGGCGGCAGTTGAGCGCAAGGGTACTTAAGAAGCTACTTTATAAATGAATTATGTTCTTTCTTCAGAGTAGGAAGTCATATCCCCAGCTCATCTCCTCCCAACCCCCCAAAACAAAGGAAAAAGAATAACCCAGCTTCCAGTCCATTTCCTCAAGCTTGCATTTTATGTGCCTTTCCTGTTATAGAGCTGGTCTAACATTTATAATTTGCTCCTGCTTACATTGATATCCCAGATTGAACTTGATTCTTGACAGTAAATACAACTTTCATTCCTGAATATACACCTGAACCACATTCATCGATAAATAACACAATGTTCCATGAATCCTTTTGGCTTACTTCGAGTGTAACTATGTGCTTCCATACATCTTTTCAGTATGGATAGAAGACTAGAGGAATTTCTAGATCGTTAGCACAATAGACTGCATCACCATTACCTGCTGTATATTTGGATTTAGAGCTTTTATATTTATTTCCTTTATAGTCTTTTTTCCTCATATTCTGCTCTATAATATGTTGATTGCTTTTTGGCATATATCGCCCTCCTTTCCTTGAAAAAAATGAATTTATCACAATTCTGTTGGACTCAGGTTGAGCAATTAGAAAGACATGTTGCTGAGCTTCGAGAGGCCCTTGTTGCTAAGCAAGAACAAGAGAATGCCATGCTTCAGGTGACAATTTTAGTCACTTGTTTGATGATGCATTGTAACATTATCTCCTAATCACCCTTTCTTTCAATTTTGGGTTTATCTATTTATTGTAGCTTTTGATGAGGGTGGAGCAAGAACAGAGGGTAACAGAAGATGCTCGTATATTTGCTGAACAAGATGCAGAAGCTCAAAGACATGCCTCTGAATTGCTACAGGTTTCTTCTTTGATCGAATTTCATGGTGAAACATTTTGATTTCTAGTTCTTTATCTGGGAATTCTTACTCAGCTGGATTCTTTGTGATTTTCTACTCAAACTTATCTAGTTCATTATTTCATGCGTGATGGTGGAATTTAAATTGCAAATATGACGTTTGTTGGTTGATATGTTGAACATCTTGCGTGTCATTGCAACAACTTGCAGGAAAAGTATGAAGAATCCATTGCTTCCCTCGCTGAGATGGAAAAGAGGGTGGTTATGGCAGAATCGATGTTGGAGGCTACCTTGCAGTACCAATCTGGGCAAGATAAAGTACTACCTTCTCCAAGGTATATACCCATGCTTAAATGTTCTAATTTTTTCGCGTTATTAAACACTATGCCCTGGTGATTGTGGTGTTCTTAACTCCAACTGCTTCATTGGTTGCCAAAGGACAATACATGCCTATGTACTATGTAGTAATAAGAAAAACATACTACCTTCATTAATGCATATCTTGTATTTTCTCTAACATGGAAGAATATGTTCTTTTATAGATCTACGCAGCAAGTTTCATCTCCTGTAGGGGGCAACCAAGAATCAGCACTAGAGATACCTGCTAGAAAGATCAGTTTGCTCTCCAGACCGTTTGGACTTGGCTGGCGTGACAGCAGCAAGGTATGTCCTAAAATTTCTCCAATTTAGGGATGAAATCTAGTTGATTGGGTATCACCTTTCTAGCAGTTGTAGACATCACATGTGCACTTGTAACATAAATAACTAAATACTAATGAAATCGTCATATATTTTCCTATATATGTAAAATTCCAAAGTGCAAAAGATTGGGATGCAATTATCCCTTTTAAAGAATTAGCATTTGATAGTTTAACTACAGATTTCTCATAGGTGGTTGAAGTTGTAGTAGTATGGCTTTTGTACAATAGCATACCAAGTGTAATCCCACAAGTGGGGTCTGGGGAGGGCATGATGTACGAAAACCTTATCCCTAAGTTTCAACAAACCATACTTGCAATAATAATATGACAATAAAATAACAGTCTACAAAGCAATGAGACAATATGTAGTATGGCTTCTGTCTGAAAAATACGTAAGCCTTCTCGTTTCTTTGTTCCTTAACAGCTAAACTACGGTTGGTTCTAATATCCGGTATAAAAATAATTGAGTGAAACAGGGTAAACCGGCCGAGGAGGTTAATGATAACAAAACTGTGAATGAGGAGCATAAGGAAATGAATGGCCAACAGTTTGAAAAGAAAATACAAGAGACCTGAAGATGCAGATTCATATGATGACAATATTGGTAACTATCATATAAGTGATAATTTTTGTATTCAGTTGCTTATTCATTAAAGTAAGACCATGATCAGTAAAAATGGTGTAAAGCAAAAAAGGGCTTTTCGTTATTGTATTTGTAAAACCATTCTCAATCTTATGTATTCTAGCTTCAAATGTATATTTTGTTGGCTGCCCAAGCTGCCCAAGCATTTCTTGACGCCCCCCCCCCCCCACACACAATTTGCAAAACATATTAAATCTGAATCCATATTTATAAAAATATAATAAGTCAAATCCAATTTTTTTTTTAAAGGTTGAAACCTTCTGGTTTGACCTCTGTATACACTATGATAAGAGATGTATGAGAAGGCATAAAAAGCATTCATTGAAAACGATTTATGAACAAAATTTGTAGTTTTTAAGATATACAGTCCAACATAAATATTACGTTATGTATCTTAATATATGATATTATATAACATTATATTTACGAAAATTCATATTGTTTTACTAGATTACATATAAATTCTCTTGACATGATTTTTTTTCTTCATTCCAAGCTCTTTCTTTATGTATAATATGTATATAGTCATATATAATAAGTGAATGTCTACATCTATTTTATCTTAAAAGCATGAACTTTTAATTTAAATGTTAAATTACTATAATAACTTCATTTAAAAACATTCTCTAACTTAAATGTTAAATTACTATAATACTCCAACCTAAAACCACTCGTCTATATCTACATGAGCTATACACTGACTATACATTATGATACACTCGAAAAGCTAAATATAGTTTAACTATACATGAAGTATACACTGACTATTGTATTCCGACCAATTCAAAATCTCCTCTAAACAGTCTCAAATTATAGGATCATAATTTGCATAATTTACTTTTTTTAAAAGACACGGATAAATTGACAAGTAAGTTTACTAGTGGAAGTTTTTGACCCAATTTTCCCAACTCTACTTTACTCTCGGCTCAAGTATAAAAAAAAAGGAAGCAAAAATGAAGAGATATATGAGAAGGCATAAAATGCATCCACTGAACGCGATTTATGAACAAAATTGGTAATTTTCAAAGAAATACAGTCCAACATAATGTTACGTTACATATCTCAATATATAATATTATATAACATTATATCTACGAAAATTCATATTGTTTTACTAGATTACATATAAATGCTCTTGACATGATTTTTTTTTCTTAATTCCAAGCGCACTCTTTATTTATAATATATGTATAGTCGTATATAATAAGTGAATATCTACATCTATTTTACCTTAAAAGTATGAACTTCCTAACTTAAATGTTAAATTTCTATAATACCTTCAATTAAAAGCATCTCCTAATTTAAGTGTTAAATTCCTACAATACTTCGAACTAAAAGCACTCATCTATATCTACATGAGTTATACACTAACTATCATTATGATACACTTAAAAAACTAAATATAGTTTAACTATACATAAAGTATACACTGTCTATTTAATCCCGATCAATTCAAAATCTCCTTTAAATAGTCCCAAATTATAGGCTGATATTTTACATAATTTACTTTTTTTAGAAGACACGGATAAATTGACAAGTATACTTACTCGTGGAGGCTTTCAATCAAATATTTCCAACTCTACTTTACTCTCGGCTCAAATATCAAATTATATATGAATTTAAACTTGTAATATGCGACTATTAATAAGATATATGCAATCTTTATTATTTATATAAATAGAAAAATATATCCAAATTTTAAATTCATTATTGAGTATTGATGATTTTTTTTTAAAAAATTGAAGCATTAACTAAATAATGGAAGCTTTGACGTTATTATTCTATAGAGAAAAGACATAAACACACCACTGAAGTTATCCCATTTTTTTCAAAAAGATACCTTAACTTTGCGGGCGTCCTATTACCCCACAAACTATTTAAAACCTTTGTAAATGAACTATTTTGACCCATTTTGGCCCGGCATCTGTCAACACATGGCTAACGCGCGCGAGGCTCTCTTTTTTTCTTCCCAAAACCAATAAAAAAGCACCACATTTCATTCCTTTTGTTTATTAAATACACCTTCTTCTTTCCCAAATTCTAAAAAGAGCCGATGAGGCCATTTTTGTACTCTCTCTAATGAAATCAGCTCAAAAGGCAAGAATTTGATTTAATTTATTGTCTGAAAAGTAATTTATTGTCTGAAAAGGTATAATTTTTTCTTAATTTCTTTTAAATTTGAGAAATCAAAATATATTTTGTGTTTAGGTTTTGAAGTCACCTCAAAATATAACTACAAGTAATCGTTCATTAAAAGTGAACTTAATAATAACAAAAAAAATAAATTAGATGAAATTTCATAAAGAAAATCAATTTTTTAAAAATAGAAAATAGGGAAATTCTATATTCCGCATAAAAGAGAAAGATTAGTATAAAATATTGTGTATTCCCTCCTAAAAATTATTGGCAGATTTCAAGGATAGTCTCTACAGATGCCAAAATGGGTTAAAATGGTCCATTTACAAAGGTTTTCAATAGTTTTGTGGGGTAATAGAACGCCCGCAAAGTTAAGATCTCTTTTTGAAAAAATGGGACAACTTCAATGGTGTGTTTATGTCTTTTTTCTCTATTCTATATAAATAAAAATTGAATAAGATAAAAAGGCAAACCGAATTAAAGAGTGGAACTAGAAAACTAGTTTTAAATTGGTGAAACTTAAAACATTCATAACCTTTTGCCTCGCATGTTGTGATTTTTTTGATTTTGTGTATTTTATCGAGATCTAACTCGACAAACTGCCGCAAGGTTCTTTGGTCCAGCCAATTTTTTGGAAAACTTCCTTTATCCTATTCAATTCCAATTTTTCCCAATTTGGCAGAGGATTTTTATTCATTTTTAGTGAAAATATGATGAAATAAAATGATTTTCGAGTTCGAAATACCTTAGTAATGCGGATGTGAATGTCAGTTTTAATATTGGATAACCAATTGCAGAAAACGAGGTACATAGCATTAGTGAACAATATAAATAATAAATAGTGTTCATTATATACTGGCATGACAATTTGGCTTGTTGGTTTAGCTCCATCCATTTTACTACTTTTTGACCTCAAAGAGATGTGGCCAAACAAAAGGCATGTGACATTGTTATGCATGAAGCATGGCCTCGTGTTTACGCTATTTGGATTTTTGCACGGCATGAGCATCCGCATGTTGGCAACTTCACAACATGTGTATTGGTACATTGCGCGTGAAGTAGTCGTGCATGATGCATGGCGCCTGGGTGCGCCAGTGCATGATGTCGGAGTGCGACAATGTACGATGCCAGGATGCACCAAGTGCGTGGGTGCCAGGGTGCATCGAGTTTGTAGAAATTTGAATGATGTATCGCCGACATGATGGCCGTGGGATTCGTCAAGTTATCATGAATCATCGCAGCAACGGACATAGTCTATATCGACTTTTCATATAATAAATGCAGCCCTTCTAGAAGTCGAGGTTTGTTGCATGTATTGGCTTTAGAATTACTATTATCTGAGTAATAGACACCTACAAACAAACTATAACTGATTTAATGAGTCATTCGCAGTTTTACAGTTTGATTTTGTTAACACTTACGCATGCATGGCTTAATCTTTGTGACAAGCATATGACTACTGGTAGGATAAACATGGTAGAACTCATTAATGACATTGACATCACATAGCTCGTCCTTCTTGAAAGGGCACGCCCGGGACCAAGACGAGCACGACTGTCATTCACATGGAGCATCATTTTGGGCTAATAGGAGGCGATGAAGACTCCATGCCTACTATGTTTAGTGAATCCGAGAATCTGAGCCGCTCCTCGTGGATCATGCTGTTAGACGACGAAGAAAGCCACACATGAAGATAGCATTTAGGGGCCGTACATGCAAAATTACACGATTTTCTCATTTTTATGTATGTTAAATCATTGATAGTTTGGTGATATGAATTTCGGTTAATTTGTTTTCGAAAACTTTATGAGACCCTCTGTAAGTACCCGGGGTAGAATTATGTGTAGCCTTGGCACAATCCACGGCGTATTCATAACATTTATGGGTAGCACAAGCGGGATTAGACAGTTTTCTCACTCTTACTGTGTGTTAGCCCATGCATATTTTGGTGATATGACTTTCTGTCAATTTTTTTTGAAACCTTTATAGCACTCTCTATAAGAACCTTGGGGGAGTAGTACATGTAGTCTCGACACGATCCACTTCATATTCATAATATTTGGGGGCCGCACAAGCAGAATTAGATAACTTTCTCATATTTTATGTGTGTTAGCCCATTAATATTTTAGTGATATTACTTTCGGTCAATTTTTCCCAAAACTTTTATGTGACCCTCTTTAAGTACTCGATGGAGAAGTACATTTAGCCTCTGCACGATCCACAACATATTCATAGCATTAGGGGCCGCTCAAGCAAAATTAAGCGATTTTCTCTTTTTTCGTGTATGTTAGCCCATGAATATTTAGGTGATATGACTTCTGATCAATTTTTTTACGAAGTCATTATGGAACCCTCCGTAAGTACTCAAGGGAGCAGTACATATAGCCTCGACATGATCCACGACATAATCATAACATTTAGGGACCGTACAAGCAGAATTAGATGATTTTTTTATTTTTTGTGTGTGTTAACCCATGAATATTTTATTTTGGTGATATGCCTTTTGGTGAATATTTTTTCAAAATCTTTATGAGACTCTCCATAAGTACTCGGGAGAGAACTATGTGTAGTCTCGGCGCGATCCACGGCATATTCATAGCATTTAGAGGCCGCACAAGTGGAATTAGACAATTTTTTCTCATTCTTCATATGTGTTAGCCCATTAATATTTTGGAGATATGACTTTCGTTTAATTTTTTTTCGAAACATTTATGGGACCCTCCGTAAGTACTCGGGGGAACATTATGTGTAGACTCGATAGATCCATGGCGTATTCATAACATTTAGGAGCATCACAAGAGATATTAAGTGATTTTCTCATTTTTGTGTGTTAGCCCATGTATATTTTAGTGCTATGAATTTTGGTCAAATTTTTTACGAAACCTTTATGGTACCATCCGTAAATACCCGAGGGAGCAGTATGTGTAGCCTCGGCATGATCCACGACATAATCATAGTATTTAGGGACCGCAAAGGTGGAATTAGACAATTTTCACATTTTTCATATGTGTTAATCCATCAATATTTTTGTGATATGTCTTTCAGTCAATTTTTTTACGAAACCTTTATGGTACCCTCCGTAAGTACCCGAGGGAGCAGTATGTGTAGCCTCAGCACTAGGGATGTATATCTATCTGTTCGATTTGATTTTAAGTATTATCGGTTCTGTTTATTGATTTTTGGTTTCTAAATACGCTAAACCGATAACCGAACCAATATGATATTTGTTATCGGTGTTTGGTCTTTAATGGTTCAGTTTTCGATTTAACCAACAAGAAAATACTTTAAAAATAAATATATGATTTCTGGAGACACCATCGTAGCAACTTGCAAACACTTGCCGCTGAACCTAAAGCGGCAAATCTTAAAGGGTAAATACTAAATAGTATGATATAGTGATTAATTGATTATATATTTATATTAATATTTTTTGTTTTGTATTTGTGTATGAGTAAAAAATTAAAAATTAAAAATTAAATTAGTAAACTATTATAGTCTTAATGGGTTATCGGTTTACCCAATATTATAAAACCAATACCGAACCGATAACCCAATAATTATTTTTTATAAAATTATTAAATAACCGTTAATCCAACAAATCAAGAGCAATAAACTAATAACACTTTTTTCAATTCGATTTATCGATCGGTTCAATTTTTGCACAGCCCTACTCGCACGATCCACGACATAAGTATTGCATTTAGGGACCGCATGAATATTTTAATGATATGAATTTTGATTTAATTTTTTTTGAAATCTTTATGGACCCTCTGTAAATATCTGAGGAGTAGTACGTGTAGCCTCGACATTATCCATTACATATTCATTGCATTTAAGAGCTGCACAAGTAGAATTAGATGATTTTTTTTATTTTTTGTGTGTCCATGAATATTTTAGTAACATGACTTTCGGTCAATTTTTTTCAAGTCCTTTATGGGACACTCCATAAGTAACCGGGGGAGCATTACGTGTAGCCTCGATAGATCCACAACATATTCATAGCATTTAGGGGTTGTACAAGCGATATTAAGCGATTTTCTCATTTTTCGTGTATGTTAGCCAATGAATATTTTGGTAATATGACTTTTAGTCAAAAAAAATTCGAAACATTTATGTGACCCTCTGTAAGTATTAGGGGGGAGAAGTACGTGTAGCCTCGGCACGATCCACACAATATTCGTTGCGTTTAAGGGCCGCACAAGCAGAATTAGGTGATTTTCTTATTTTTCATGTGCATTAGCCAATCAATATTTTGATAATATGGCTTTTGGTCATTTTTTTTTGAAATCATTATGGGACCCTCTGTAAGTATCTGGGAGAGCAGTATGTGTAGTTTCGGCCTATTCCACGACATATTATAGCATCTACGGGCCGCACAAGCAGAATTAGACAATTTTCTCATTTTTCATGTTGGTTATTCCGTGAATATTTAGGCGATATAACTTTTAGTCAAATTTTTTTCCAAAACCTTATGATACCCTCTATAATTACTTGGGGGAAATGTGTAGCCTAGGCATGATCTACAGTCTATTCATAGCATTAAGGGTTGCACAAGCAAAACTAAGCGATTTTTCTCATTTTTCGTGTGTGTTAGCCCATAATATTTTATTGCTATGGCTTTCAATTATTTTTTTTGAAACATTTACGGAACCCTCCGTAAATATCCCGGGGACTAGTACATGTAGCTTCAACATTATCCACGCCATATTTATAGCATTTATGGGTCGCAGAAGCGGAATTAAGCGATTTTCTCATTTTTCGTGTATAATGTCTATGAATATTTTGGTGATATAACATTTAATTAATTTTATTAAAAATATTTATAGTATCCCCCATAAGCACCCGAAAGAAAAATAAGTGTAACCTTGGCATGATCTACGACGTATTCATAGCATTTTAGGGCGACACAAACAGTATTAGACAATTTTTCATATTTCCTGTGTGTTTACCTATAAGTATTTTGCTGATATAACATTCGATCAATTTTTTTCGAAACTTTTATAGGATCCTCCGTAAATACTCAAGGGATGAGTACGTGTATCCTCGACACTATCCATGCCATATTTATTGCTTTTAGAGGCCGTATAAGCGAAATGCTGTGATTTTCTTATTTTTTGTCTGTGTAACACCCATGAATATTTTGATGATATAGCTTTGGATCAAGTTTTTTCGAAACCTTTATAGGACTTTCTATATGTACCCGGGGAAGCAGTATGTGTTGCCTCGGCATGATCCATGGGAAATCACACATTTTTTCATTTTTTGTGTGGGTTAAACAATGAATATTTTGGTGAGATGACTTTCGATTAATTTTTTCAAAACCCTTATAGGTCTCTATATAAGTACCCAGGGGAAAATTACGTGTAGACTAGACACGATCTACGGCATATTTATAGTATTTATGGGTTGCACAAGTGGATTAAGAGATTTTCTCATTTTTCGCGTGTGTAAGCTCATTAATAATTTGGTGCTATGACTTTCGATCAATTTTTTTTCAAAACCTGTGTAGGACCCTTCGTAAGGAATTGAGGGAGCAGTACGTAGAGTCTCGGCACAATCCATAGTATATTCGTAGCATTTAGGGCTGCACATGCAAAATAATACGATTTTTTAATTTTTCATGTGTGTTAGACCGTTGATATTTTGGTAATATGACTTTCGGTCAAATTTTTTTTGAAACCTTTATTGGACCCTCTGTAAGTACACGAGGGAGCATTACATGTAGCATCGGCATAATCTACGGTGTATTTATAGTATTTATGGGTCGCACAAGTAGAATTTGGGCAATTTTCTCATTTTTCGTGTGTGTTAGCCCAGGCTATATTGCTGATATGGCTTTTGGTAAAAAAAATTTAAATTTTTATGGCACCCTCTATAAGTACCCGAGGGAGAAGTACGTGTATCTTCGGCATGATCAATAGTTTGTTCATATCAATAAGGGGTCGCACAAGTGAAATTAGGCGATTTTCTCATTTATCATGTGTGTTAGTTCATGAATTTTTTAATAATAACTTTTGGTCAATTTTTTTTGAAACTTTTATGGACTTTCGTAAGTAACCTAGGGAAAAGTACGTGTAGTCTCATCACAATTCACGGCATATTCATAGCATTTAGTGGTCGCATAAATAAAATTTGATGACATTCTCATTTTTCATATGTGTTAGTTTATTAATTTTTTGGTGATTTGACTTTTGATCAAATTTTTTGAAACCTGTATGAGACCTTCTATAAGTACCTGAGGGAGTAATATGTGTTGGCTCGATATGATTAATGACATATTCATAGCATTTAGGAGTCGCCCAAGCGAAATTAGACAATTTTCTCATTTTTCATGTGTGTTAGCCAATAAATATTTGGTGATATGACATTAGTTCAACTTTTTTGGAAACCTTTATGAGACCTTTTATAAGTACCCAAGGGAGAAGTATGTGCAACCTCGGCATGATCCACGTCTTATACATAGAATTTAGGTATCGCACTAGCGAAATTTGACGATTTTTTGATTTTTTGCTTGTGTTAGCCCATGAATATTTTGATAATATGAATTTCAGTCTATTTTTCTCAAAATATTTATGAGACCTTTTATAAGTACCAAAGGTAGCAGTACGTGTAGCCTCGGCATGATCCACAACTTATACATAGAATTTAGGAGTCCCATTAGCGGAATTTGGCGATTTTCTCATGAATATTTTGATGATATGACTCTCAGTCAATTTTTTTCTGAAACCTTTATGGGTTCCTCTGTATGTTCTTGGGGGTGCTGTAATGTAGCCTCGGCACAATTCACGACATATTCATAGCATTTAAGGGCCGCACATGCAAAATTAGTTAAATTTCTCATTTTTGTATGTGTTAGTCAATAAATATTTTTGTAATATAGTTTTCAGTCCATTGTTTTAAACTCTTTAATGGACACTCCGTAAGTCCTAAAGGAGAAGTACGTGTAGAATCGATTTGATCCACGTTATAATCATAGAATTTAGAGGCCGCACAAGTGTAATTAGGTAAATTTCTAATTTTTCGTTTGTGTTTTCCCAATAATATTTTAGTGCTATGACTTTCGGTCAATTTCTTTTCAAAATTTTTATGGACCCTCCGTAAGTATAAAGGGGGCAGTACATGTAGCCTCGACAGTATCAACGACATATTAATTGCATTTAGGGGCAGCATAAGCAAAATTAGACAATTGTCTTATTTTTCGTGTGTTAACTAATTAATATTTTGGTAATATGACTTTCGGTTAATTTTCTTTCAAAACATTTATAGGAACCTCCGTAAATATCTAGGAGAGTAATATGTGTAGCCTCGCCACGATACACGATATATTCATAGAATTTAGAGGCTGCACAAGTGAATTTAGGTGATTTTCTTATTTTTTGTGTGTGTTAGCCCATGAATATTTTTGTAATATGGCTTTCGGTAGATTTTTTTTCCAAAACCTTTATGGGACCCTCGTAAGTACCCAAGGAGAAGTACGTGTAGCCTCAACACGATCCACATCATATTCATAGCGCTTAGTGGCCGCACAATTGTAATTAGGCGATTCTCTCATTTTTCATATTTATTGTCCCATAAATATTTTGGTGATATTTAGGTCAATTTTTTCCGAAACCATTATGAGACTTTATATAAGTACCCGGGGGAGCAGTACTTGTAGGCCTAGAAAAAACCACGGCTTATACATAGAATTTAGGGTTGCACTATCAAAATTTGGTGATTTTCTCATTTTTCGTTTATGTTAGCCCATTAATATTTTGGTGATATGGATTTTGGTCAAATTTTTTTGAAACCTTTATAAGAACCTCTGTATGTACCTGGAGTTGCAGTTTATGTAGTCTTGGCACGATCCACAGCGTGTTCATTGAATTTATGAGTCGCATGATCTTGGACACATTTATGTGCCCAATAGGAACTAAAACCCATAAATTATTGCTAGATTAGAAAACAAATTACTAAAGTTGAGTTTATATTTTGCATATTTCGTATTGTTGTAACTAAATAGCATGATTAGAAACTGTCAGGTCTAATTGAGTACAAATGGACATTAGAAGCATGATTTGATGGAAATTGAAACTCAATAGAGAAATAAAATCACAAGACGAAAAAATACACTGCACCAAAAAAAATCGACATCACGAAATACGGACGTACAGTTTTTATCCCAAAACATGGAATGTGTGGGACAAAATAGTGTAGTCCACAACGAAGAAATAAAATTATTTCACGAGGCAGTGTGGTCCGCGACAAGTCCGTGTCGCGTCCCTTGAAAATGTGTTGATAAAAAAAACCGAAGCGTGAAATTATGTGGCGAGATAGTGTGTTCCGCGACAAGTCCGCATCGCGGACCTTGGACATAGGTAAGCTAAATTCGTCCCAAAAGCGGGAAAATGAAATGTTGTAAAGACGAAGGAAACCCTAGTTTTGGTGATATTTTCTTCTTTCTTTTCATCTTGAATTGAAGTTTATGTTACAAATGATTTATGTAAGTATGTCACAAACTATGAGTTGTTAAATTTCCTTGTTCTTGGGTTGTAGCCATAAGATGAAGATTTAAATCTTGCTTGCTTTGGTTGAAAATGTTTTTTTTACATATGATTACTCTTATATTCTTGTTTTTATTGTCGTAGAATAGTCTAGAATAATTTGTGTGTTGAATGGATGTGACACATATCTATACACCATGTTTGGGTATTAAACAAGATAATAGTTATAATGCATTTTTGTTGGTTCATGCTTATCCCCACTCAACGATGTAGTTAAGCTGTCAACAAGAGTAGGCAATTAGAGGTTGGAAGATCGTAATTGTAAAATCAACCCTATAAATCAGTAATCGAAAGAACCAATGGAGGCCAAAGTAAAGGATAAAAACTTGAAATCTATAAATGCTACAACCCAAGAACTCTTCTTTAAATTGATAAGTTTTATCAAATACCACTAAATCAAGTTCTCACGTTGTTTTTGAAATAATTATTTTGTAGATATTAACTCTTTGAAACACATATGAATAATTTGATTCATCTAAAAGCTGACTACGCCTAATTACATTTCCTTGTGAGATCGATATCTGGCTATTTAAAAGGGTCACAATATTACTTTTGAGGCCGCGTGCATGTGCGTTTGGATGCAACACCGCACTAGCTAAGTTAGACAATTTTCTCATTTTTCATGTGTGTTAGCCCATGCATATTTTGGTGACATGACTTTCGATGAATTTTTTTTTTTGAAATTTTATGGATCTTCCATAAGTACCCGGTAGAGAAATATGTGTAGTTTGGGCACGATTCACGATATATTCATAGAATTTTGGGGCAGCACAAACAGAAATAGACGTTTTTCTCATTTTTTGTGTTCATTAGCCCGGGAATATTTTGGTTATATGGCTTCTGATCAAATTTTTTTTGAAATTTTTATGAGACCCTTCGTAAGTACTAGGGGAAGCAGTACATATAGACTCGACACGATCTATAGCGTATTCATAGCATTAAGGGACATACAAGTGGAATTAGGCGATTTACTCATTTTTCGTGTGTGTTAGCCTATTAATATTTTTATGATATGGTTTTTCGTCAATTTTTTCTGAAAACTTTTTGGAACCCTTGTAAGTACACGAGGGAGAAGTAAGTGTAGCCGATCTCCGGTGTATTCATAGCATTTTTAGGCCGCACAAGCGGAAATAAGCGATTTTCTTATTTTTCGTGAGTGTTAGCTGATTAATATTTTGCTAATATGTTTTCCGGACAATTTTTTTCCGAAACCTTTAAGGGATCCTCCGTAAGAACCCGAAGGATCAGTAAGTGTAGCATTGGCATAATCCTCTGCATATTCATAACATTTAGGGACTGCAGTAGCAGAATTAAGCGATTTTCTCACTTTTTATATGTGTTAGCCATGAGTATTTTGGTTATTTGGCTTTAGGTCAATTTTTTTCCCGAACCTTTATGGGACCTTCTGTAAGCACCCGGGAGATTAGTACATGTAGACTTGGCATAATCCACGGCTTATACATAGAACTTAGAGGCCGCACTAGCCGAATTTGGCGATTTTATCATTTTTCATCTGTGTTAGCCAATGATATTTTGGTGATAATGAATTTCGGCCAATTTTTTTTTGAAACCTTTATGTGACCCTCTGTAAGTATCTAGGGTTACAGTACGTGTAGTCTGGGCACGATCCACGTCGTAATCATAGAATTTATGGGTTGCACTAGCAAAATTATGTGATTTTCTTATTTTTCATGTGTGTTAGCCAAAGAATATTTTGGTGATATGAATTTCGGTTAATTTTTCTCCAAAACCTTTTTGGTACCCTCCGTTCATACCCAGGAGAGACGTATGTGTAGCATCGGCACAATCCACGACGTATTCATTTAGAGACCGCACAAGAGAAATTAGGTAATTTTCTTAATTTTTTATGTATGTTAGCCCATTAATAATTTGGTGAAATTGCTTTCGATCAATCTTCTTTCGAAACTTTTACGTGACCTTTCGTAAGTACCCGGAGGAGCAGTACGTGTAGCCTCGGTATAATTCACGTATATTCATACCCAAAAGAGAATTACGTGTAGCCTCGGTATGATTCATGATGTAATCATAGCATTTAGAGGCTGTACAAATGGAATTTAGCGATTTTCTTATTTTTTCGTATGTATTAACCCATGAATATTTGAGTGATATGACTTTAGGTAAAAAAATCTAAAACCTTTATGGACCCTTTGTAAGTAGCCGGGGGAGAAGTATGTGTAACATCGACACAATCTACGGCGTATTTATAACGTTTAGGGCCTGCACAAGCTAAATGAGGTGATTTTTCCATTTTATATGTGTGTTAACCTATGAATATTTTGATGATAGGCCTTTTGGTCAATTTTTTTGTGAAACTTTTATGGGATCCTCCGTTAATATATGAGGGAGCGATATGTGTAGACTCGGCACGATTCATTATATATTCATAGAATTTAGGAGCTGCACAAGCGGAATTAGGCGATTTTCTTATTTTTCGTGTGTTAGCCCATTAATATTTTAATTATATGATTTCTGACCAATTTTTTTCTGCAATTTTTATGGGACCCTTCGTAAGTATCCGGGGAAGCAGTACGTATAGCCTCAGCACGATCCACAGCATATCCATAGCATATAGGGACCGCAAAAGCAGAATTAGATGGTTTTCTCATTTTTCACGTGTGTTAGCAATGAATATTTTGGTGATATGGCTTTAAGTCAAATTTTTTTTGAAACCTTTACGGACTTCTATAAGTACCCGAGGAGCAGTACGTATAGCTTTGGCACGATCCACGACATATTCATTGAATTTAGGGGTTGCACTAGCAAAATTAGATGATTTTCTCAATTTTCATTTGTAACGCCTACGAATATTTTGGTGATGGATTTCGATCAACTCTTTTCAAAACTTTTATGGTACCCTCTGTAAGTACTTAGGGTTGCTCGTGTAGCCTCGGCACGATCCACAACGTATTCGTAGAATTTATGGGCCGCACTAGTGGAATTAAGCGATTTTCTCATTTTCCGTATGTGTTAGCCTTTTAATATTTTGGTGATATGGATTTCGGTTAATTTTTTGCCGAAACCTTTATAGGATCTTTTGAACTACCTAGGGAGAAATACATGTAGCCTCGATATGATCTACGACGTATTCATAGAATTTAAGGATCGCACAAGCAAAATTAGATGATTTTTTTTATTTTGTGTAACAGCCCATGAATATTTTGGTGATATAGATTTTGATCAAATTTTTTTCGAAACCTTTATGGGACTCTTCGTACATACCTGAGGGAGAAGTACATGTAGTCTCAACACGATCCACAGCGTATTCATAGAAATAAAGGGTCGCACAAGAGGAATTAGACGATTTTCTCATTTTTAGTGTATGTTAGCTCATGAATATTTTGGTGATACAGTTTTCGGTCATTTTAAAAAAAATATTTATGTGACCCTCCGTAAGTACCCTATGGATTAATACGTGTAGGCTCGACACGATCCACAGCCTATTCATAAAGTTTAGGGGCCGCACAAATGGAATTAAGTGATTTTCTCATTTTTCATGTGTTAGCCCATAAATATTTTGATGACATGACTTTCGATCAAATTTTTTAAAAAACTTTTATGGGACCCTCCGTAAGTACCCGAGGGAACCATACATGTACCTTGGCACGATCCACAGGCCGCACAAGCGAAATTAGACATTTTTTTTATTTTCTGCATGCTAACCCATGACTATTTTGGTGATATGACTTTTGATCAATTTTTTTATGAGACCCTTTATAAGTATCCGAGAGAAAAGTACATGTACCCTCGACATAGTCAATGCATTTAAGTGCCGCACAAGTCGAATTAGACAATTTTCTCATTTTTCATGTTTTTAGCCTTGAATATTTTGGTGATGACTTTCGATCATTTTTTTTCGAAACCCTTATGAGACTCTCAATAATAAGTACTCAGGGGAGCAGTATTTATAAGCAAGGCTTGGCACAATCCACGACATATCAAAGCATTTTAGGACCGCACAAGCAAAATTGAACGATTTTCTTGTGTTAGCCCTCATATCATAGTGTACTCAATTTTTTTTTAAATAGTGGTCACTAGTTGAATTCCAAGACAACAAAATGGGGATTTTAATTAATGCTGTTTTGGTTTTATAAATTGACAAATAATTAGGGACAACAATTTTTAATAATTTGAACAACTAATAAGGGATAGGGGAGCAATTATTAAGGCCAAAAAGTGGCTATTTGAACAAAAAATGGTCAAAGCAACCGTTTTTCCATGAAAATATAGACGGGGCGGATATTTCATTCATTTTGGCTGACCTGTTATGAACCCGCCCATATGCCAGCACTAAGAACAAACATTCATATGACAAAAAAATTGCATTAAAAACACTGCTTGCTTAGCTATAGAAGGAAATAACAAAGATGATATACCAAAAAAGAAAAGAAAATGAGAAGCACACACGAATTACTACAAGCAATATTGTATATAAATCATAACATAGCATACATTAGAACATTGTATCTCTAAGTTGAAGGATATCATCAATTGCCAATTTCACATATTAGTGATATGGTGATGATATAATCTCATCTATTCCATCCTGCCATCATCCTCTGATATCCCATCACCTCTGTGCCTGCAAAATTCAGCACAAGTTGGGATACCGCTCAGTTTTCTGGACGGTAATTTAAAGGATGACAAACGACAGAGACATCAACTAAAGGAAAAACAACTCTATGCATGTTTTTCACGAACTTCAGCAGCTATCATCAGTTCTTGGTCATTGCTTATCACGATGATAGTTGAACGTCCCATGGCTCATGTAACAAACTTCTACTTGATCTAATAAAATAGGAGCACTTTTCAAGCATGGTAATGTCTTTACTTGGGGGGGAGCACTAAAAAACAAGAACTTTTTGGCACTATAATCCACGAAAACTGACTTGTAACAAGCCAACAGATAATTACATTATAACCAAATGTGTTAAAGTCTATTGAGAGTTTAAACACTGACCGCCATGAAGTGGTAAGGTTCCAAGCTTTTCTGTCCAATTGAAGGTTATCTAAGGCAGATGAGGCAAGCATTACATCCTGCGAAAGCTCTTCATTTTCATATCTCCAGTTGTATTCATCTTTCCTATATCCGGATATAGATGAACCTGCCCTTCTGTCTAGAAACTCAACAATATCAGAAATTCATACTACGGGAATTAACTGCCAGAAGGTGGGGGAGGGTCAGCTAGATTACTTACCAGATGACTGGGCAGCAGGACCTGGCCTGTGGGGTAAAATGGTTCCAAGTCAATTTTAAATCCAAACTAAAGAGTAAAAGAAATGATAATATTTTATATGTTAACCTTCCCAATGGAGGTAACCCCCCGGCAACTGAAGATGAAGAAGGCTTCCTAACATTCTTAGCTTCAGTGTTGGACAGATATCCAGCACCCCTTGCTTGAGAAAAGTTCTGCCAAAAAAAATAAAAGAAATCAGAAACAATACTTGCTATAATTTCTACTGGACACACTTCCATACCGACCAATATTGGAAGCTGTTATTTGCAAATACTATAATAAAATCATTTACACGTATTAACAGCTCCCACCATCTGGAATTGCAGCATAACAGCCAGAACATTGGAGATCCCAAAAGCAGAACAACAATCAGTTACTACCAACAAAAGTTTTTATATCAATTCTAACATATTGATACACTTCTTTACACATGTCAATCAATAACCAGTAACTTTTATATGTCAATTAATAAATGAATAGATTGTTTAGCATTTTAATCACTAAAATGCACCTGGTACAAGCTAGCTCCTGGTATTGCTTACAAATAGTGATACTTAATTTAACAACTTGTGCTGAAAAAGATTATGCTCAGGGATGATCCACAGTCCTATATCGTAGAGCATCTAACTAGTGAGTTTCCAAATTATCTCATATCCCAATTAGATCTCGACATTTCTCAATGTGTGACCGGCTAGTTAGTTTTAAATCCACGGTCGCTGCATGCAGGAACTTAAAACTACAAAATATAGATCTCTGTTCTCTTCTATGATCTGTTTCATGATCAGATCTTTCCTAGAGCATTCTGCATTTGCATGTTATTTGGCTGGGAAAATGCTTTTCTGATCTCAGGACTGCATTTTACAATAGCTCTGCACTTGCCGAACAGTTAATCAATCTATACAAAACAAACTACAGCTTATAAAAACACTTCTAGGACGCAGTGCAATAGTGCCACGATTGCATTGGGATTCCAAAACTCCTAATCTTAACAACTATAGCTGTTTTTACCCATTTTACATTTTTTATAAGGGAAATTTTTCTGTTAACAATGGGAAAATCTCTGGTATATTAGTACACCAAAAAGTAGAGACCCTACAACGTAATATGATTCTACCTATTTTATACATGTTATTTTCTCTGTCTCTCACTTTTTTAGGTAAATAACTTTAACTCTCCAATATATATGTTTCTATATTATGGTTCCTAATATTTATTCTCCTCACTTCCATTTAGAGAAAAGGCCCAAAATAGTCCATTATCTTTGAATTAAGATTCAAAGTCATCCTTGAGTTTTCACATACAGCACTAATAATCACTCATGTTTGAGTTAAGATTCAAAGTCATCCTTGAGTTTTCACATAAAGCACTGATAGTCCCTCATGTTTGCAATATTGGTGCACTTTTGGTCCTCCCCCAAACTTTGGCCTATTTTTTAAAATTAATTTTGTCCACAATTTTATGTATGGAATGTTCAATCATCATTTTATATATATTTGGTAGTAATAATAACTCCACGTGAGAGAAGGTGAGAAGAAGAACACCTTACCCTGTTCAAAAGGAATATTATTGTAGCTTAACTAAGAAAACCTTGACATATGACGTTGCAAGAACAGAAACTTTTGTACTATTGCACATGAAATCGATGTGATGAACCTCTCGAATTATAGCTGCAATAATATTTCTACTAAACAAAACAAGGTATTTTTCTTCTCACATTCACTCACATCAAATTATTATTTCTATTAAATATATAAAAAGACAACTGAACATTTCATAAATGAAATTGTGGACAAAATCAATGTTAAAAAATAGGCAAAACTTTGGAGAGGACCAAAAGTGTACCAATATTGCAAACATGAGGGACTATTAGTGCTCCATTTGAAAACTCAAGGATGATTTTGAGTCTTAACCCAAAGATAAGAGACTATTTTGGGTTTTTTCTCCTTCCATTTATCTTATTTCCGTAGTTACTAGCATAAACATTTGTCAGACAATACTTATCTAAAACAAAATATTTTTAAAAAACAAATTTATCAGAGTATATAATACATCTAAAATGGAAGGTTATATCAAACCTCATATTTCAAGAACCCTTCAAGAACATCCAAAAGCAAGGGAGCACTGTCACCGTTCCTGTTAAGATCATAACCATTCTTGCTGCTAAATTCTTTTAGCTCAGATTTCCATGAATCCTTTGGCTGCAGAATCACACAATGGGTTCTTTGTAATTAGAACTAGACACTGACAAAACTTTGTGAAGAGCATTATAAATTCACACCGGAGAGCACAGTACATGATTACCAAGTTACACTCTGGCGAATACACCTTAAGTGTATGGTTTAATTGAGCCCAATCCAAATATTCACATATAAGTGCAGTTAGTAGCCTTCCTGCACACAGAACAAATCAAACGGTTAAAATGGATAAGCAAAGTGATCTACTATAGGAGGATGTATTAAATTTTAACACTTCTTAGAACTTAAACACAATTATGTTGATGCATTGATCATAAGTTGTGCGGACTGCAATAAGAGGCACATTATCATCCCAGGGTTCAATTAAGACACGTCTAAGTACCTTACTGAAAATTCTTAAGTAACTAGAGAAGCATTTACTTTAAGGGGTATAGCCCTCCAGATTTAGTATTTTTTTTGTAACTGATGTTTGCTTTTAGTATCTTCAGCTAAGACATGCTTTATGATGTTTGTCAAGACCATATAATGAGAACCCATTCGCCCAACCAATGTGAAATACTCTACACCCCCACCGCATGCGCAGCTAGATATTTGGAGCATCGACAATATAATGAGGGCCAAATCGTGAGTAAACCAGTAATAGTGATGAGTTTGGCTTAAAATGTGAAGGAAAAAGAGATTTTGGGAATATATTGCTTGATTGTTCCCCACAAGCATGATTTAGATAGTGTTTAAAAGCAATCAAAAAAAGGAAAAAACACTTAAAGATGGAATGATCGCATTTCACTAGTTATCTTGCACAAAACGCTAAAAGTTGAAATATTGAACTATTTAGATCTTAGTAATTTTTTTTTTTGTTTTATGATTGTTTATTTAGAGCTTAGTAGTTTAGAAGAAAAGATATATTTTCAAGTACTAAACGTGTTATTATCATGCTCCTAGACAACTGCACTTCAATTTGTTCAACCGAGATAAATTAAAGAGTTTTACCCTTTTGACATGGAAGCAAAAATGTTTTAAAGGTAAAATATAAGACAACAAAATTTATGCAGAGTTCAAGTACATACTTAACTTTGCTGATTGATGACACACTATGATTTTCTCCAAGACTTATTTAATATAAAGTATCTTGGAAACATCTAATTTGATATTGGAGATTGTAATTTGTTCTGGATATCTTATTTCATCAAAAATTCAAACTAAATGGATCTGAAACAAGAAAGTAATATCATATTTGTTGGGAAAGAAAAAGATGTAGCCATATGGAAATTACATTTGGGTTTATCAGGAGGGAAGTTCACCGAATCAGATCCTAAATAAGATATTTAGATTGAACTCCTAGGTTCTAAGTACTGACAGAGGTTCTGCGACCAAATGTCAATCCATACAATAGATTGAGACTTTTAATAGACAGTCTGCTGCAGTATATGAAAACAACTCGGCTTTCTGACATATATTACCAAAGTCGATAAAACTGCTCTAGACAAGATAAGTATGTCTCCTTCCATGATCCATCTTTAACAAAAAAAATTGCAATGATCTATAAGCAGAAGACAAAGAAAAAAGTTTAAAATGACCTGAAGGTGAATTATGGAGTTGTTTTGCCTGATCATTGCAGCTACCCAATAGCGCAGGGGGCAAGCCTTCATCCTTCTCAATTACTCTATCCTCATCTTCAATTGCCTCAAAAACGCTTGCTCTAAGTTCGGCCTACAAATCGTAACACCGTAAAATATATAAAATTAGTAAAATGTCTTATAGAGTATACAATCTACAACAAGAAAAGAATGACCCAATTCAAAGGAAGAAAATGTGACATAACAACTAGAGGTCATCAGTTTTTAGTGTTTACTACAATTATGCAGCTAAAGGATGAAAACAACATGCTAGATTACATCAATTTACTACAGGATTAGGCTTTTTGTACAGATGGGATCCTTTCTTTTTCTTTTTCTATAGGGGGATCCCTGATCATGTAACCTTCTATTTCTTTCACTCCAAGTAATCCACAAGAGACATAACATGGTGTTGTTCCCCATGTTGTATTTATTTTGTTGCACATCTTCTGTAATCTCCATTCTAAGTGATTTTACTGTAAATGATTAGCTTATTCCCCTTATAAGCCTTGTCATTCCCCTGTATAAGGCCAGCTTTTTGGCCATGTTTATGAATGAAATACATTTACTTTCACAAAAAAATACCTTGTCGCCCCCCTATTCCCGTTCTAAGTATTGGTAGATTTTATATAACTCCTCAACCTCAATCCATTGCTAGTCCTGTATGGTCTTTCTTAAATTAATGTCCCACAAGACCCCCCACCCCATCCTTATGATCTCTTCTTAAGTAACGGTCATTATAGCATCTTATGGATATGACCTCCTTTGAGGTTATTGTGTCACACCACATATCACATTACGGCAACCTCCTATTCAATTATAAACATTGCGGCAGATAAAGATTATATATTAAAACCAAACTATCACGTAAAATAACCAATAAATAAATAAAAAATAAATCAAATTACAGCTTCATAAAAAAATTACAAACTAATAGAATTAGGCTACAACAATCAAAGTGATGCAGATCCATCTCTAATTCCCCCCCCCACACACACACACACACACCACCCCAGATGAATTTCATATTCAGTTATAAACATTAAGGCAGCTAAAAAAAATGACCTATATGTTAAAACCAAACCATCACATATAATAACCATACAACTATCAAATTATAGCTTCATTTCAAGGATTCCATACTATTGTTGAAATAATATAGCGAGTTGTACCCTTGGGCATGGCCTAGTAGTTAACGAAGTACTTGAGAATCAAGAAGTCTCAAGTTCAAATTCCGGTAACAAAATAATACTTCCTCCGTTACAATTTATTTGTCTTACTTTTCTTTTTGGTTTGTCCTGAAAAGAGTGCATCCGTCTGTATTTAGTAAGTTTTCAAATTCTAACATTCTACCTAACACGTTTAAGATCACATGATTAAAAGTACTACAAACTTCTTTAAGTTAAAAACACAAAATTCAAAAGTATCTCTCTTATTTCTGCCCAATCAAACTAAAACACTTAAATTAGGACGGAGGGAGGGAGTAGGTGACTTATTTCCATGCATTTGGGAGAGCTACTCGGTACTTGAAATTAGTCTAGCTGCTCATAAGCTGGCTCGGACACCACAGTAACAAAAAAATTTTAAAAATATAAAGCATATATACGTAATTAACAGATCGGATCCTAAGATCAATTTACCTCAAATAATGTATAAATTATAAGAAAATAAATTAAAAAATGAAAATGCAGAGGAAAAAAGGGTTAATTACTCGGATCTTAGCAAGGACGCCTTTCTTCTCTAGGGTTCGTGTAACGAGGGTTTTGAGGTCCATCATTTCTCTAGTATAATCGTCCATTTCTTCTTCTTCTGCTACTTTGAAAGGCTCTGTACAGTTTGCTAGAACAAAAACAACAATGGCTATTTCTCTTCTAGGAGATGGTAAAAGAAGAGCGAGACAATTTTGTTTTTGCCCCTCTATTTGCCTTTGTTCGGAATGTAACCGTAAAAAATATATCTAAATAATTATAATTTTACGAGTTTTCTATTTGGATTATTATTGAAGCATTCCTCAAAATTAATGAGTCAGTTATCATGTGAATTTTTTTTTGAAATAGGGTTAAATATACGTCTATACTAATGGAAATGGTTTAAATATACATCTTTTTATATTTTTGGATTAAATTTATCCTTCATGTTATATTTTCATTTCAAGTATACACTTCTCATTATATTTTGATACAAATTCGCCCTTAATTTTTAATGAAAGAACACTTGAAAAGTTCAAAGTGAAATAACTCATTCTCAATTTTAAATATCTGATTTTTTTAAAAATAAATTAAATTTCCTGAACTTTTTTTTCTTAAAAATGACAATACAATACTAATACATGAAATTTCTAAATACTAATTTAAGTTTTTTTTCCTTACAAAATGATAAGATAGAAAATTCTGCAAAATTATTTTGCAGCATTTGTTGTCTTATCATTTTGTAAGAAAAAAGACTCAAAATAATATTTAGAAATTTCATGTATTAGTACTTAAAATTATGCAATGCATTCTGTATTGTCATTTCTAAGGGAAAAAACCCAAATTAGTACTTAAAAATTTATTTATTCCTAAAAAATCATATATTTAAAATTTGGAATGAATTATTTAATTTTGAACTTTTCAAGTGTTATTCCGTTAAAATTAAGGCGAATTTGTACGAAAGTATAATGATAGGGGGTAAATTTGAACCGAAAGTATAACATGATAGGTATATTTAGCCCAAAAGTATAACAAGGGTATATTTAAACTATTTTCAATAGTACAAGTGTATATTTGACCCTTTTCGGAAAAAGATTATAGGTAAATTACCTTGATTTTAGTGATTGTATTCAAATACTTGGTCTAGTTAGCTTTAAGGTGTGTTTTGATAAATATTTAGTAATAATTTAGGTAAAAAATATAAATATTTATACTTCAGATATGAACCTCGCAAAAATAATACACACTAATTTATGTGTGTTTTGACTATTATCTCTAATAATTTAGTTGGTTAAAGTGAATCCTTGATAAGGTGGTGGTTTAGATTTTATAAGGGTCGCTTGATTTGACAATAAATTATGATGAGATTAGTTATTTTTAAATTTATTTGACTATGTATTTAGCATATTAAAAATAACGTATATTGTATATTTATTAGTAAAAAAAAGAATTTGAGGGACTTCAGGAGTGTTTTTGTCATTTTTTGCTTTATTTGATAGTATTATTGTATGAAAAGATAATTTATCTCAATATTAATTATTAATTCTGATCGAACTTATCTCAAATTAATGAAGAATAAAACAGTACAAATTTTTTATCCCAAAATTGTCTATGTTTGTCCAACATAAATAATCCCTAATAAATATACTATGAAGGTAAACATAACTATCACATCTCTTGAATTTCGAGTCTAAATATGAAATAAATTATGTTATGAAATTTTTTTTATTTCTTTAATATATCTTATATGAACCGAATTTAAATTAATTGAAGCTTTCATACAAATATCGAATATGAGTGTGAAACCAAAACGATTTATTAATGGAATAGTACGAAGGTAAAGCTTATCTGATATATTTAGAATAAATTAATAATTACATGTTATTTGTTTGTACACATATCACTTAATTACAATTAATATGTATTGTTATCTTATAGAATTACTTGACAATAATCATAACACTAAATTCTCGTATGTGATTTAAAGAAGGATATAGCCAAAAAAATATATATTACAAGGACATCTAATATAAGAACTATGAATATATTAAAATTTTAAAAAGGTTTTCGGAATTGGAAGTTAAATATATATTTTTTGGACTCCAAGTTTTGATACTTATATAGTTTAAATATTTTTAATTATAGTATTTTAGATAATTCTTTAATATCTAAATTTCACATTATAAAATCAGTGTCCTAATTACAATGGAAAATTATGTGGTATCAGGTCACTTGCATTTCTAGATTAAGATTTATAGTTTTTGATCCATTTTTTTTGGTTTTATAATGTAAAATAATTTAATTTTGCAAAAAAAAAAAAAACTCAACGTTTTATTCATACCATGTGAAAGTATTATATTAAAAAAAAATAGTTACTTCATATTGTTAACAGTAAATATTTGTAGAATTATATGTATTTAAAAACTTGTAAGGACATGTAATCACAAATTCACAAGTATTTATTAACCATAGAAAGATGATATACGATTTATTAATGTGGTGCCTCAGAATATATCAATACCTTATTAATGAACTATGATTTTGCTTATTTGGTGTAGGTATTCTCGTCGACGTGGATCTTATGGAGTGTGTGATAGAGGTAAAGAGGATCGGTGATAGGATGATGTTTATTAAGTTAGTTATAGGCAGGCTTTTTGTGAATGTTGTTAGTGTGTATGCACCTTGTGTGGGTCTGGATGAAGAAGTCAAAATTCTCTTTTGGGAGGATTTGAATGAAGTAGTGAGAGGTATACCTAGTACCAAAAAGTTTTTCATTGGTGGAGATTTCAATGGTCATATCGGTACAACTTCTGATGGTTTTGATGATGTTCGTGGAGGCTTTTGGGGAAAGAAATGGCGGTGGGGTTTCTCTCTTGGAGTTTGCCAAAGCTTTTGAGTTGGTTATTGCTAATTCGTGTTTTTTGAAGAAGGATAACCAATTGGTCACCTTTAGTAGCACGGTAGCTAGGACTCATATTGATTGCTTACTCTTCCGGAAGGGTGATAGAGGCCTTTGTAAGGATTGCAAGGTTATTCCGACTGAAAATATTACCACCCAACATAAGCTTTTGGTGATGGACTTTGAGATTAAGAGGGATAGGAGAAAGAAGACCCTATATGATCGATCGAGGATTAGATGGGAGGGCCTAACTCCCGTCTTTTCTCGGGAGATGGGGGAGAAGTTGAATGGTTTAGGGGCCTGGAGTAGTAGCGGGGATGTGAACAACATGTGGACATGACAGTCGGTTGCATTAGAAAAGCAGCTACCGAGGTTCTTGGGGTATCGAGAGGAATCTTTGGTGGTCGTCAAGGAGATTGGTGGTGGAATAGAGAAGTACAAGGCAAAGTGAAAGCCAAGAAGGTTGACTATACAGGGTGGTTGGAGTGCGTGGGTGAGGAGGAGAAGAATTGACTTAAAGATATCTATAAGAAGGCAAAGACAGAAGCGAAGTCGGCAGTCACTAGTGCCAAGACGAAAGCTTTTGAACGCTTGTATATCGAGTTAGGGAAAAAAGGTGGGGATAAGAGATTGTATATGCTCGCCAAAGCGAGAGAGAGAAAAGCACACAATTTGGACCTAGTAAAGTGTATCAAGGACGAGGAGGTGCAGTGTTAGTGGATGAGACCTCTATCAAGAAAAGGTGGCAAACGTACTTCTACAGACTCCTAAATGAAAAAGGAGACAGAGACATTGTACTAGGTGATTTGGCGTACTCTCATAGTATTCGAGACTTTGGGTACTGCAGGTGTTTTAAGGTTGAGGAGGTTAGACGTGCTGTTAGCAGGATGAGGAAGGGGAAAGCGACAGGGCCGGATGAGATTCCGGTGGACTTTTGAAAGAGCACTGACAAGGCAGGTTTGGAGTGGTTGACTAAGTTGTTTAATGTTATTTTAAAGACTGCTAAGATGCCTTATGAATGGAGGTGGAGTACTATGGTTCCATTGTACAAGAACAATGGTGATATCCAAAACTGCAATAATTACTACGGTATCAAACTACTAAGCCACACTATGAAGATTTGGGAGAGAGTGGTGGAGATGAGAGCGATGAGAGGAGTGTCAATCTTAGAGAATTAGTTCGGATTCATGCTGGGGCGATCGACTACTGAGGCAATCCATATTATGCGAAGACTAGTGGAGAAATTTAGAGAAAGAAAAAGGGATCTCCATATGGTGTTCATTGACCTTGAAAAGACTTATGACAAAGTTCCGAGAGATGTTATCTGGAGGTGTCTGGAGGCTAAATGTGTTCCGATGGTGTATATTAGGGAGATAAAGGACATGTATGCTGGAGCCAAAACTTTGGTTAGGACAGTGGGAGGTGACTCAGATCATTTTCCTGTTGAGGTGGGACTACATCAGGGATCTGTGCCAAGCCCTTTTCTTTCTGCCTTGGTGATGGATGAGCTGACACAGTCCATTCAGGAGGAGGTTGCATGATGTATACTATTTGCAGACGATATAGTTTTGATTGATGAGACTCGGAACGGAGTTAATGATAGGTTGGAGGTTTGGAGACAAACGCTGGTGTCCAAAGGGTTCAGATTGAGAAGCACCAAAACAGAATACTTGGAGTACAAATTTAGTGTTGCGATGGATGAAGAGCACAGGGGAGTGAGGCTTGCCACCCAACCTATCCCTAAGACAAAAAACTTTAAATATCTTGGATCCATCATCTAGAATAGTAGGGACATCGATGATGATGTCACACACCGCCTTGGGACAACATGGTTGAAATGGAGGCTAGTCTCTAGAGTCCTGTGTGATAAGAAAGTACCACCTAAACTTAAAGGTAAATTCTACAAAATGGTGGTTAGACCAGCGTTGTTATATGGAATGGAGTTCTGGACAATAAAGAATTATCATGTTCAGAAGATGCATGTTACGGAGATGAGGATGCTAAGATGGATGTGTGAACACACTAGGAGTGATAAGATCAGGAATGAGGTTATTCGAGAGAAGGTGGGAGTGGCATCTGTGGTCGACAAGATGAGAGAATCAAGATTGAGATGGTTTAGGCATGTGCAAAGAAGGGGTGTCGACGCCCCAGTTAGGAGGTGCGATCGGTTGGATTTGGGGGCTATACGGAGGAGTAGAGATAGACCGAAAAAGTATTGGAGAGAGGTGATTAGATGAGATATGATGCTACTCCATATCACCGAGGACATAACCTTAGATAGAAAAAAGTGAAGATCGCGGATTAGTGTAAAAGGCTAGTAGGAATAGAATGGTGTCTTGCTGTGTGTCGGTTTAGGTGATTGTAGGTCTAGGCATGCCTTTATAGTTGTGTTGCTATTGCCTTTAATTATCGCAGTTATTTGCTATATTATTGTTCTTGTCTTAAAAAAATTTGCATTGCATTTTATTATTTATTTATTTATTATTATATATTATTTTTTCTCTCGCACTTGAAACTGTGACTTTTGAGCCGAAAGTCTTTCGGAAACAGCCTCTCTACCTCCATGAGGTAGTGGTAAGGTCTGCGTAGATCCTACCCTCCTCATACCCCACTTGTGGAATTTCACTGGGTATCTTGTTGTTGTTGTTGGTGGTGGTGGTGTAATTGTATAAAAGTTGGAAAATTTAGATAGTTTTCACAAAATTGTGGAACTTTTATATTTATGAGAAAAAAAATACACTTCAAGAAATTTAAATTGCATATCGAAACAAAATTTCAACTTCAAATCATAAATCATCGTAATAAGCAATGATAACACAAATCATGTAGGAACAGAATACAATGTGTCAATTTTATATGATACACATTATAACAATAATAAAACATGTAAAAACTATCTTATTAGACATACATCCGTAACATATATATTAATCCTACATATATTTTTAAATAAAAACGTATCTTACCACTAATTAAAATTTTTTTACCATATACTAAAGAAGATATACCTAAATACATGTATTTTTGCTACCAGATACACTAAAATAGAAAGAAAGGCGAGCGATATATTCATGTATCCTAGATACATAGGAAAGTGACAAGCAAGATGGGAGGGAGGCAAGCGAGATTTATCTATATATCTCAGATACATGCAACTTGGATATAGTTATCTAAAATAAATTACATCTAATTTTGACCCCACGTATCCCGAGATACATGTATCTAAACGTATCTGGACACACCTAAATCTGGTAAGATTCATAATATTGCAAACTATATCTAATTAATTAGCTCCTAAACTAGTGAGATTTCTGTAAGTTTCCCATAGAACATACCAGTGGAATTCCGCAAGTAGAGTCTGAGGAGGATGTTGTGTACGCAAACCTTAACCCTACCTAGTAAAGATAGAAATGTTGTTTCTGATAGACTCTTGGCTCTCGGCTCAAGTAAAGCATTTCAAAGCAGGTCATGATACACATTAATGAAAACTGAAATACCCTATACCGATAATGTGCATCAAGAATAGTTTGTAAATTGCCTCTACACCCCCTGTACAGTGCTTCAGAATTACTCTCAGTTACAGAAGGAAATTTACTCCTCCCGCACAAACAAATGTTGTAAAGATATGATACATTCAACTCCAAAAGCTAGCTCACATGGTCCACATAAGCAAACCATCACTCCATTCCCAACCAATGTGGGACTCTAACCTACTCTAACAATGAGATGCAACGGAGTTCGTACAACATGCTTGAAAGCTAACTAAAACTTAGGCATCAGAGCTCTGGAGAAGTCGTCAAAATTATATTCACAACACAAATATATGCTGAGATGAAAACTTCAATCGAGATGGCATAGATTATCATCGGAAGGTGTTGAAACAGAGTTTAGTGCATGAATGGCAAGTCAAACAAGAACCAACAAAGTAACCTCGCAAGGTAGAAACAGAAGGCGGAACTATACTCAAAAAAGAAAAATATTTGGAAAAGGAAGTGCCATCATTTTCAAGTTGAGAATTGACGGTTGCTATGGAGGAAAATATCAACATCAAAGATATACGCTGAGACATATAGTAAAGGCTGGATGAACCGATGGTCATCAACATTCTCTTGGTTTTCTGCATATTAGCTAAACCAACAAGCAGCATAGTGCAGAGGTAAGATCTCTTCACCAGCATTTCAAACTAGGCCCTTTGCTTATGCTGATTTCTCATATTAGCATCAGAATGCTCAAAAGTAATATGTAATACTAATAACTTGTGATTAGTCCCTCGTCTTCACATTTTGACGGAATAATCTTGCCCTATTTTGAATGTGAACCATCAGTAGAACTGAGCATCTTATAGAGCAAAAAGTCCCATTATGCAGCGGGGAAGTAAATCTTTCGCATCATCAAGAATGGTATATTATCCCTGCACACCTAGTACTTTGTTATGTCTAAGCCTACAAAAAGGCATGCTTATCTCAATTTTTCATCTGCAATAATAAACCTAACGCCTATCTGTGCAACCATTTACAAGAATCCAAATCTCCAAAGCCTTCAACAGAGACTTTTTCTCAACAATGATCAGGTATGTTCTGACATAGAATAAACTAAAAGTTTCTTCACTTACTGAAAACCATCCAGCTTATAACATTTGCTTAACCATCTAGAGAATCCAGATCCTTGGAACCTCCAAGGGTCGTAGCTTTTCCAAAGCAGAAGTATAGGCATGCTTTGACGTAGAACAAAACACAATCTTGATCACCCATTCAAAACCAGATGGCTTAAGCGCCAGATCAATGACATTGCTCCCTTGTACACCTAATAATATCTCTCAGAAGCCTTTAACTAATTCCAGTAAACAACATCAAAGTTCTAAAATAATTTGTTCGTCGACCATTAGCAACTAGTCCATCCTTTCCTCAAACAAAAGGCACTAAACTTGTTTTTAAAGAGAAATCATCCAGCAGATTACAGCCATGCAAAACAAAAGTAAGTTTTGAAATGCTGGAAGGGGAAAAGAGGAGATAAAGGACTGAGTGACAAAGCCAGAGGATTCAGCCCTTTCAAGTTCCAAACTGGAAGATGTGTCTCATAAGAGGTAGGATTGCTGCTGCTGCTTCTTTTTTAAAAATATTTTACTCTTCTATTTATTACATGAGAAGAGGAGAGTTTGGTGCAACGACAAGAGTTGCGGCCTGATTGACCAAGAGGTCACGGTTCAAGCATGGAAACAACCTTTTGCAGAAATGCAAACTAAGGTTGCTTAAAATAGATGCTATGTGGTCTGGCATTACCCAATAACAACATACTCAGAGAAATCTCATAAAGTGGGTTCTAGGGAGAGAAGAGTGTATGCAGACCTTACCTCTACCTCCACATGGAGGTAGAGAGGCTATTTCCGAAAGACACTCGGCTCAAGTGAAGTAAATCAAAATAGTAATGAAAAGGAAAAATGAAAACATGACAACTAGTAATAGAAATGCAGTGCAGAGCATACATGCAAGGAACAATAATATCAGCAAAATAGTGTGATCATCTAAACATAATATCAATCGATGGTAACAAATAACAAAAGCAAGAAACAGCATGAATAAGGCTAATGTTAAGACATACACAGTGCTCCAAACTACCACCAACCCCAAACTCCACAAATATCGAGAGCTTAGTGCATCCAGCTGCACTTTTCATGTTAAACAAATATAGTGAGCTGGAGCAGGAAGACAAACTATTTTCTTGGTTCAGTGATAATGGAAAGTGCAGAATAGTACATTTCTGTGAAACACGAATCCCTTAACAGTTATGAAGTAATCCAGTTTATCCGCCAAAAACAAGGACAATAATTAGGAGAATTGTCAAGGATTAATTCATTCTACCAAAAACATAAATTTACAAAATTCCATCTTTCATAAAATGTCAAATATTGAATCAAATTGACAATAACATTCAACTTACCATATCCAAGTATTACAATAAAATTATTGACTTCCACCTTCTTCCTCCTCCAATTTCTTTACATAAGCCTTAAGCACCATAACCAAATTCCTTGCTGGAGCTTGAATAGTCCCAACAACAGCTGAAGCTGGTCCTTTCAAAGACCCAAGAAGCTGTGCATAAATCTCAGCTCTTGTAGGCAAATTCTCAAGCACCTTAAACTCATCAGGCCCATAAAACTTCCCTTCAAAAACCCCACCAGTAAAATCATTCTCTTCCAATTTCTTCTCCTTTTGAAAAGTTCTATAAGGTTTCAAAGCAGCTGGGATTTCTTCACTATGAACAAATAACCAAGCATTCATTCCTTTCATACATGGTTTCAATGCTTCCCATTTTGTCCCTTCAATTGCTTTAAGCACCAATGTGTTCTTAGCAACAAGAAGCTTTGTTGTTTCTGGGAGTTGAGCCCTAAGATCTTGAAATTGCTTAACAGTTAAACCCTTGTAACTGATTCCAGCTAAGAGATAACAATCTTCTAGCTGTTGTTTCACTGTTTCGACTGTTTCTTCTTTCTTGGTTCTGCTAATGGCTGAACGGATAGTTAGAGTTCTTGGTTTGGGTTTGAGGTGAGAATGGGAGTGGGTGGGGATTATGAAGGGATAGTTGCAGTGGGATTTCAGGGAAAAGGGATAAGAGTGAGAGGAGGAAGAAGGCAAGGAGAAGAGAGTAGCCTCCATTGATGATGATTTCTTGAGACTCCGAGAGAAAAGAGGATGATGCAAAATGTTTATTGCCTTATCTTTTGTGCTAGGATAGAATTTTGAGGTATTTTATGAATTTTGAAAATATTTATTTCATACCAAACAAATCATTAATAACTTTTTTAGCAGATGTAATGCTGAGACTGTTTCACCTTTAATTAGATGTTTTGAATTCGAACCCTGAATATAAAGAAAATCTTGTTGGAAGCAACAATTTCGAATGAGTCCTAAAGTGTGTGATTTGAATTTCACCGGCTCTAAATACTGAGTGAAAAATTAAAAAAAAAAAAATCTACCCACAAAGTCCTCATTTAGGTTAAAAAATTATAATATTTTATATTTTTAAATTATTTAAAATTTATTTTGTTAAAAAAAAACTACAAACTAAAACATTAACAGCTTTAGAGCCCGTTTGGATGGGCTTAAAAAAAGTAACTTTTATGTATAAAGTGCTTTTAGAACTTTGAAGTGCTGAAAGTTATTTTTATAAATAAGCAGTTGAGTGTTTGGATAAAAGTGCTTATGATGTGAATTTTAGGGTTAAAAGAATAAAAAAGGTAGTTTGAGAATTTAGTTATAATATAAAGGATATAAAAGTAATTTTCATGGTCAAAGAAAATGACTTTAAGCACTTTGGAAAAAAAAGTTAGGAATCCTAACTTTTCATTTCTGACTGACTTTAAGAACTTTATGGCTTAAAGTCAGCATTAGGCAAACACGTCCAAAAGCTAAAAAGGGGTTTTAAGTTGGTTTTGACCAACTTAAAGCCAATCCAAACGGGCTCTTAGTCAAGTTACAAATAGACTGTAATTAAGGCTAATTATTTTTATATTTTAATACTGATAAAATTTATGAAAGAAAAATAAAAATCTTTTATATTTAGGTTTAAAAAAATGAGAAGAAAAAGTTTTTGAACTTGTATAAAACTAGAATCTTTCATTTTTATAATAATATAATAGCATTTGCAGTCTAGTTTCAAGGAAGTTTTGTTTAGAAAAAAATATTCTTCCAATAATTTTTTTATGTCAGTTATAGTAGGTTAATTGACCAAATCAATTTAATATACAACGAGTCTGTTCATAAATTTTCATTGTTATCGTTATTCGAGGTTTTTTTTGTTAACTTTGCACAATACTTGTTGGTTCAACCCTAACAACATGCTCATAATTTGAGTTCAATCGTATTCTAAAGGTGCATTAAGAGTTTGGACTCACTGAATGACTCTGCACATGTGAACATCGTTATGCTTCGTTTTAAGATTCAAAAGAGATACAAGAGTGTCCTGAAAAAGAAGAGAAGGTGAATAAGAGACCATTGTATAACTCTAATCAAATTCATTTTACACTATTATTTTACTGTACAATTTGTAGAGGTAAGTTAAACAATATGTAAAAAAAATAAAATACATATATATAGAGGGATTTGAATGTATGACAGTTAAATGATACTTTAATGTGTAATTTATCACAGCTAAATAAGACCTAAACATCAAATGTCAGTTTAAATATATAAAAAGTAGGCCCACACACGAATCAATTAGGTTTAGCTTTGGTCATCAACTGCTTGAAATTCAAATTTTGATTTTCTAAGATTTTCATCCAAACTTGATTCACTTTAAATCCAATTTAATTTATTTTTATTTCGATTTGATTACATACATCAATTTGTTCAATTTCAAAAATTAAACAAACAACTACTTTAGTTTCAATTTTAGAGCAAACATAACCAAAAGTAACAAAATCTTTAAATTACGGTCTTAAATTAACATGACATTCATAAAACAAATCATAATAGCATATAAATGGCAAAATAAGAACTTAGACAAATTTATGCTACTCTTAGCTAACATGCATAATAACATATTTTATCGAACCACACTCTATTTATTTATACACGTTCAAAAATATCCTACTGCTTTTCTCAAAAATAAATACTTTAGTTTACTAAGTTTTTTTCATAAATATTCAACCATATATTTTGGTACTAGTATATTTTAGCGGTATTTACACAATTCGATTTCTCAATCCATTCGAATGATGAATACTCCTAATCATATTCGAATTGAAAAACTAGATTATATTACAATTAAATTTAAATTATATAATATGAATTATATTATTCAAATTACTACGAATTGATTCAAAAATTTGGATCGAATCGATTTATGCACAAGCTTAATATATATATATATTTTCACTGTATACAACTTTGTCAATTAAAAATATTAAATACTCGATAAGAAAGAGTTGTTCGGATGATAAACACGATTCTAATTAAGGCAGTTCAAAATCAAATTGAAACCAATAAATTGAATCGAGAAAAAGTTATTGATTTATCGATAATGAGTTATTGGTTTAGCGGTTTCGATAATGATTTTAATTTTTTTTATTATCAGGTTATCGATTCTTAATGATTTAAAGTTTTTTCTTAACGGGTTAACCGATAGCCCGATAGTTTCTCAATAATTTATAATTATTACCATCTGCTATACAAAGTCCTTCATTTAAGGTTTAGTTTTCATACTTTTTTTTCTTGCTATCTCAACCTTTTGTTGTTATACGATGTTATACATTTGCTTTAGAGCAAAACTCAATTTATCAACTATGTGCATTATTCATTTGGTTTGTCACCTTTTTCTAAGTGATTTTTGTTTTTTTTTAAATCAAATTTTAAAGGTTAAACCAATAATCAAACTGATAATGATTAACCAATAATCAATAGATTTTTGAATTTACCAAAAGCATTGACATTTCTGTCATTTTCTCTGGGAAAACAGAAAAAGAAAACACAGTTACACCAAAGAGGGTGAGGGGGAGGATAAGGAGAAAATGGCAGCTTGGAGCATTGGGTATCAAATTCATAGTATTAATTTCAGTTCTCCAATTCCTCTTCCTTCAAGGACCGATTTCAGTTCTCTCTCTTTCACTTTCTCTAATGCTAAATACCCAATACAATGGAATCACATTGGGTGCCACAGAATCTGTGCTCTACCAGCTGTTTCAATAATGGCTTCTGGGTACTTCTCTTTCTCTAGTATTTTGCTATTTTTTTCTGGAATTTTCATATTCTTTACACTTTGTTGGATGGTTGTTATGTATTGTTTGATAATGTATTGTATTGTACTGTATTTTTTTTTGGAACCCAAAATAACCCGCAGCCGCTACAACCTCTGACGCAGCCTTTGTCCTTCGGATGAGTACTTCCGGTGGATGTACTATGTTGTTTTAATGAATACAACATTTTGGTAAATTGTATCGTTCTCCATTATTAATAATGTCACATATCTATAATTTGAATAATAAACCTACAAGAAATTGTAGGCTACGGGATAGAGCTACTATGAAAAGGTAGGGTAAATGATAAAATAGAATTATTAAACAATAAGTAAGACAGAATGAGAAAAAAAGATAAAGGTAACGATGCGATCACACCAAATTGGTCGTTGCACAAAATGGATCTTTTCGTTGTTACCTTACGATGGATTTAAATGATACGATACAATATAATTTAAGTAACAATCAAAACAAATATTATATTTAGACCAACAATACAATACAATACAACGGGTAACAACCATCCACACAAGGGGGTTAGGATGTGTTTGGTAAGAAGCAAAATGTTTTTTCATGTAAAATATTTATCTGGAAAATAAGTTGTTTTGTTACTTATTTTTGACATAATGGTTAAAAGTAGGCTTGAACTATCCTTTTTATGCAATTTCACGCTTTTATGATCAATTGTTCACTTTTTATACATTAACTATCATTAGCTGTGTATTAAAACACACTTCAACAATTAATTGTTTTTTTTTCTACATCAACTATTATCATCTTTCGTGTAGGAAAATTGAACAGGTAGGAAAATGGAACAACCCATAGTTGAGGTGTGAAACTTGCGAAAAAACCATGGTTGACTTATTTTTGTAAATACTAACTCCTTAGTTTTTTGATGTCTCATAAGTGAACAAGAAAATATTGTTTCAAATGTAATCTAAGAAAATATTTGTTGTTTCCTTTGCTTTGGTTATCATGTTATTTGTTTTTTTTGCTTCTATTCTCTTTTCTATTGTTTATCTTTTATATGACTTGTTCACGACTATATTTGCTTTACATACTTATTTCTGATATGTGTTACTTGAGCTGAAGGTCTATTGAAGAAAACCTCTCTACCTTCACAAGGTAAGGAGTAAGGTTACGTACACCATGCTCTCTAATCCTCACTTGTAGGATTACATTGAGTATGTTGTTGTTGTTATTAAGCAAATACTGCAGGAGGCTAGAGCTAGGATTTTCAATTTATGGTTCTAGATTCTAAAAATACATCTAACTAAGTTCTGAATAAATTATTTATACATATTAAGTGATTTTTTTAGCACAAATACATCAGAGCTCATAAGCAAAATGCTAGCACCACCTCTTGGGTCGGGGTGGCGTGGATGGAGTAATCAGAGTTGGGGGCTTGGGGCGTTTAGGGTGGGGAGGAAATTGTTATTCCTATTCCTATTTAAAAAAGTTGAAGTATTTTCCTTCATACCAAACGCACCTGTAATTTCTTCTACTCTGTTTACTCCCTTGTCTTCAAACTTCGATCTTTAGTTCTTGATTTTAAGATAATATCTATTAGGTGAGTGACCATCCAAGAAATCACTCAATCTTAAAAGTTGCGCCTTCAATTGGGTTCAACGGTTTTTGTTAGTTCTAACAATTCCTTGTTTGATCAGAAGTTCCAGAGAGGTGCTTCCTCCTGCCCTTGATTCCTCTTCAGAGCCACCAGCAATCTTTGATGGAACTCCAAAGTTAGTTGCTTTTTTTTACTTTATTGCTCTTTTTTTTGGCTCAAATGTGATTGTTTTGTATCACAGTAAAGTCACTATACTATTCTTTTGTCATGTTAAAAGTAACTAATACTTGCAATAATAAAGTCACTATACTTTATCCTCTATAAAGTACTAAAACCTATCCATTGAAGTGATTTATACTGATAATAGTGGGTAAAAATCTAGCACTTTACTGTTATAGTAGATAAAGTTCGTTGTCGGATATAATATGATTACTGACCTTTATACATTATAACAATAAATTCTATCTTTTTGTCGCATTAAAGTAGCTCAGTGGCTTAACTTTACCCGTTAAAGTTGCTAAACTTTATCCACTATAAAGTAAAACCTACCCATCAAGGTGACTTTATTGTTATAACGGGTATAGTTTTGTGATTTTATTCTTATGGTAGGTAAAGCTGTGACAAAAAACAGTTTTCTAACTATATTGTTATAGTCGGTAAAATTCAGTGTCCATTTGTGAAATTAGCTCGATATACTAGTTATCTCTCTTTTGATAGTCAATTTATTCATTTTCTTGGTTGAAGGCTTTATATCTCTTACTCATGCCCATATGCCCAACGTACGTGGATTGCTAGAAATTGTAAGGTGTGTATGGAGCAACTATTGATATAGAATTTGCTTAAATTTAGTGTGTACTCGAATTTCTTCCATTACCTATAAAGTTAGTGATGTATATTCTTGTATGTAAATCAGGGGCTGCAGGAAAATATTAAGTTGGTTCCTATTGATCTAAAGAACAGGCCAGATTGGTACAAGGAGAAAGTTTATCCAGCAAATAAGGTGAAAGTGACATTATTGTTTCAAATAAATGGTGATAATTATTCAAATGGTTTATAGTCTTTGCTTTCTTTGAAGTTCTCATTTTTTTTCAGAACGATTTGTCATGCTATCTTTAGTATTTGTCGTGGCTTCTTCACTTCTGTTATTTCTTTTCCCGGACTGCTTTTTTATGTTTTTTCTTGAGCCAAGGTCTATCAGGAACAACCTCTCTACTTCCCAAGGTAGGGGCAAAGTCTGTGTACACACTATCCTCCCCAAACCCCACTTGCGGGATTACACTAGGTATGTTGTTGTTGTTGTTGCTTTCTTTGAAGTTCCCCAGTCCAAGTCAGAGGGTTTATCCATAGTAGAATTAAGCTGGTCCGCTTGTTGTTTTAGCACAGTTAATCTACAAACCTGCTTTATCAATTCCTAAACGTTAAGTTGAAACCAAATGATGTCTCTTTGTGCGTATTTGTATTTGAGGTTCCCTTCTAAGATAATTCTATCTGTGATCTAAGGGGCCGTCAATCATTTTGCTTACGTATTGTGAACTTTGAAATTCGCAATAGCGTAACGGGACCACCCCCTACCAGTAAAAATGTCCCTGCTCTCCATATATCTACTGATTCAGATGGCAAGGACCCATTGTGGCTTTAGCCTTCTTCTTGTTACTAAAAAGATTGTGTATGTGTGTAGACTCTTTAGTTTAATTAATTTCAAATTAGTTAAATTAAAAGGCCCCAGAAACAAAGTTTAGCTTATCTCTGAATGATTGATAGATCAAAGGTAAATGAATCGATTTAGGTCTGCTAAATATACATACTAGTTCATTGCATTACACTTTATTGTCACTTTGTAGTTCTACTCCGAGAACTTAATTATTTTCTTGCACAGGTACCATCACTGGAACACAACAATGAAGTTAAGGGAGAGAGTATGGATCTCATTAGATATATTGACAGTAACTTTGAAGGACCATCACTTTTCCCTGATGTAAGTTCTTAAAAGGGATTTTCTTTGAGATTTTCCTATTTTTCCCATGTCTCAACTTGTGTGCTCGCTAATGTAGGATCCTTCCAAGAGAGAATTTGCAGAAGAATTGTTCTCCTACTTTGACTCCTTTTATAAAGCTGTAATTTCATCTTTGAAGGAAGACAAAATAAATGATGCCAGTAAGTTTTTACTCCTATATAATTTACATACTTGCTCTGTGGTAGAAGCTTTAAGTTTGAGACGAGTTGGTGTAGTTGCAGCATTTGATTCCATTGAGACTGCTCTTTCCAAGTTTGTTGATGGATCTTTCTTCCTCGGTACATTCAGTCTGGTGAGTATCCATATCTTATTTTCGGTTATTCAAAATACGCTCGTAAAAGACCTATCTATGCATTAGTAAGTGAAAAGGTGAAATCTGCTGTTAATGTTCACCATAAGAATTATTTTCTCGGAATGCAGCAAATGAAGCAAATTTATGTCGTGTATTCCATTATTTACTGCCTTATATGTGTGACGGACAGGTGGATATAGCTTATGCACCATTTATTGAAAGATTCCAGCCCTTCTTGCTCGAGGTAAAGAACTACGATATTACAGCTGGCAGGACAAAACTTGCAGCATGGATCAAGGTATCGCACGGATTACCTTTTCTTTGATAATCTTTCCAATGGAATGCATTGACCACCAGAAGTAAATTTTAACTAGAGTTATATACGAAAATATAATCACTTGGATACTAGGACATTGTGTTTCTCGAAGCTATTAGTGGAATTTGCTACTGTCAAGTTTATAATGATGTTCTGCTTGAATTCTATAGTGTCATCCTCATGCTTAGCATACAATAGGAGGATCGACCAGCAAACCTGTATTTTAGGCATAATACATATACAGACACCCAAACTTGGTCTCAACTGGCAACGAAATGCTCCAACTCGTCTCATTGTGTCTCGTGGACACCCAAGGCTGACGTGACATTGCCAACTGAAGTCAAGTTTGAGTGCATGTTTATGTATTATGTCAATTTAGAACCCAGTTATTTGCACTTGAAGTCAGTCATTTCAGAACCTATAAAGTTGAAATCCTGGCCCGTCTTTGGTCAGAGGTTCTAGCCATGGAATTAATATTATACCCCTTGAGATACGACCCTTCCTTGGACCTTCTAAAGCATCCGGTTGCCCTTTCTCCATTGTATGCAGATAACAGCTATTACCATCTCCGTATCCTTAAGTTTTCTGTATGTGTGTATAAGCACTAGTCTTTGAGACATTGTGACTTTGCAGAACATTAGTTGATGTAGTATGATGTATTTACTGCAGGAGATGAACCAAATTGAGGCTTATACAGTAACTAAACGTGACCCAAAGGAGCATCTGGAGAACTATAAAAGACGTTTCTTGGTATATGGCTTGACTACTGTTTTTCATTTGAGTTGATTTCTCAGATGATCACTCGACTAATAGTTATTTTCTCAAAAAATCACTCTCCTTTGTTGAAAAAAAATGGAATCAAGAAAAAAGGTGATCTTTTTTAATAAAACTATTAGTTGAGTGACCATACGAAAAATCAACCCGTTTTTATTTCGAAAAGTTGTTTAATAATTAGATTCACTACCATTTCTTCCTCTCTTTTTTTGCAGTCTCAGCTCTGATGAGCTCGGTCATTACACATCATCCACAATTATGCAAAGATTACTACTGAACAGTTTATATGTGAAGGGGCCGTCTTGTTCATTGTATTAGAATATGATTAATCTCAATGCATATGGTATAAATATAACTAGCGTACGGTTTGTTGTCGCATAAATATATAGTTGCACGGTAAAGTTGTCTCCGTGTGATCTATAGGTTAGGGATTTGAGCCACAAAAGCAATCACTAATATTTGCATTAGAGTAGATTATTTACATCACAACCCTTCAAGTGTGGCCTTTCCCCGGACCTTGCTAACTTAGGATGCCCTCTATATATATACAGCTGCACGATGACTATTTCTAATCAGAAAAACACCAAGAATATTTCTGCTAACTCTAAAAAGCAATATCTTAAAAGTAACTTCATACAAAAAGCTGAGGTCAATCAACCTTAGAACCTAGCAAATTTGCAGAAAAAGAAGATTGTTATCAGTTGACACAATAAAAGCCAAATTACATTTACAGTGCATCAAAGTGTTTGGTTGTATGGCTAAATTCAAGATTTGCAGGATACTTTCGGTCCTGTCGCCGTCCGATCATAAAACCACTAAAACAATTGTTTGGGGCTTCAAATTTTTCCTATAGAATATATATATATATATATTATTTGTTTACTTTATTTGATGTGAAAGTCATAATAATTGAGAAATTGAATAGTATTTAATTAATTGTTGCATCTTTTTTTTTACGTTACTATCTATTTTGTTAACTTATTTATATTTTGGTGATTATCATGAACCCACATTACAATTCTTACATTTACCTTTTTATTTCCTCAATCAATTTTTATTATCTCATTATTGATTATTCTAACGTCTATAAACAGTTAAACCTTTTGCATTATGCAAAATCTATTGTTTTGCGTTTATAAAAAGATCAAATTTATTTTTTTATGTATTCTTTAAATTTTAAGCACCGCAACAAATTCATACTAGTATCATTATATAAACTTTTTAAATTTTGAACTTTCTTCATTGAATATTTTCATTGTTAACATTTTTATTTCATAAGGTCTATGTGCATCCTACCTTCTCGAGACTTCACTTATAGGATTACATTGAGTATGTTATAGTTATTCAATTTAACAACTAAAAGAAAAAGGTCTCTCTATGAAGTTTCGCTTTAGGCCCCCAAACTTGTTGAAACGGTCCTGTTAATTCAGCTTTCAAACAAATACTATCAGCATAACATTGATTGGCTTAGTACATAGATCATCAAGACCGGAAGGCAGAAGATACTCGCATCTGCACCGTTGTAATTCTGCAAATCGACCAAAAATAATCAGCACTTCAATTAAACTATCAAGACAACGACATAGAAGCAAGAGTATCAAAGCTCTGTTCCACACAACGGAGTCTTCTTCATTCGTGCTAATACTAATTTACAGTTTGTAATTGTACAGCAACAAACATATCTAGTGTAATCTCATAAGCGAGGTCTAAGGAAAATAGAGTGTATAACCTTACCCCTCCTCGTGGGTGTTGGTAGAGAGATTGTTTCTGAAAGACCCTCGGCTTGAGTAACACAAATCAAAGCACAGTTCCCCAAAAATATGCTTCAACTTACCTTAATACACGCTGTTGAGAGGTAGGCGACCATCTCCCCCACCCCTCTCTTTTTGAGAGGTAGCAAGCTCGATGAACACCACTTTTAATCTACCCATTGTCCAAACTATAATCCTCTGCAATCAATTAAACCTAGTATTTGTTACAGTCCATCTCTTAAAATAGAACAGCTGCACATATTAGCTTTTTGGTGTATATTAACGATGTATACTACAGACATTTTACTCTTGCTCAACTCCTCAACAGATTTATAAGGAACAATTACACTTTTGTAGCTTCACCATACCTAGACAGATCTAACTTCGTGGCTTTTTTGCTTGTTTTACTTATTGAAAGAAAACCAGTAGGAGAGCAAACTGAATAAAGAAGAACCCAAACCCAGGTAAGCTTCTTTTATGAAATATCGGTAAGCATAACAAACTAGAAAATAACACCCCTACATATATTTGTTTCTTTTACTTCACTATCCTTTCTTGCTGAGTCTGCCCATAAAATGGTGTCGATACTGCTATTACAATATTTTAAGACACCTTTATCTAGCTCTTAGATCTAAAGTAACCTTTAAACGGGAGCATCCAAAACTCCCCAACACTACTGCCAGAGGAAGGGAAGATAAAAAATGTTAAGATCAGCCAAAAATTTTACTTCTAGCAAATTGTCATTGTACTTCTATGCGTACCGAGCTGAGGTCCTAACCGAGTATGTCATAGTTGAGAAAGGGAAGACACACACAGCCCCCTCCCCAAGAGGCAGAACACAGGCACCGACCCCTCTGCCAGCAGCACAAGTTAAAGAAAGTTAGCTCTTTATTTGTTTTTCTTGCCCTAAAAAATGTAAAAAAGCAAATGTCTCTTATATAAATCTTTCCATGTGGACCTCATATATAAATTAATAGAGGGGGAGAAAAGGGGGCCATCATAGGGTACATGAACTAATCAGCCCCAAATGGAAAATCAAAATTAATATAAGGATGATAACCAAATGATTTTCCTCACTCAAAAGATGTAATAAATAAAGGCTAGAAGAAAACATAGTGAGAAGCAAGGTTACTCTGACAGAAGTAATTCTTATTTATTAAAAAACTTGCAACAGGAAGGAGAGAATGAAGAAGCACTTACTTATCACATTTGGGAGTTCCCATAGTCTAAGCCTTGTGTAAAAGACCCATCATAGACAAACTGCCATTTTCCCAGAAAATACGAGTCAAAATAATAACACCTATTTTACTTGATTCTATAAGGGTTAAGAATACCAGAACGTGGTGAATAGAGAGTTTGGTACCCTCTTACCTGTGTACTGGAACCGAGCTGACCACCAACTATATCTTTTCTAGCAGACGTATCTCCAGCCCTAGCAGATCCCTTGACGTCTCCCTGACATTAGAAACAATCCCCACGGCATGGCTAGTGACATATCAGAGGTAAAGAAAATAAACAACTCTATATCATTGATGCGGGGAAGCAATGCATACCTCCATCTGCAATACCATGATTAACCCATAGCCCAGCAAATAGAATGATTCAATCACCAGAAAAAGAGACATTGATCAGTTGATAATTGGATAATAACACGGGGTCAAATTAGAAGTTCTTCGAAACTACAGAAGAAGTTCATATAGACCACTGATACACAGCAAATCTTCCAGATGAGCAGAAAAGAACTATTTCGTCTCTCTTTAGTTGTTGTTGATGATAAACATACACGCAAGAACATCAAGATCTCTTCATTTATCAAAGCTTATTTATCATCGATAAATGAGGAGGAACTGCAATTACCTCTCTGTACCTAATCACATAGGCCTTTAGTGGCTCAATGTAGTCCTCAAATCCTAAGGTGGTCAATGCCCATACCAAATCATCTCCATTAATCGTCTTTCTCTTCTCTTTTTGACACTTGTCACTTGCCCTGTACAATAACAGAAAACATATTTAAAATCATATGCAAGACCACAAACTACCACTTCAATGTTGATTAATAAATGTCGACGTCTAAGTTCAAAGAAAGCTGCTATCTCAGAACCATTATTTATCAACATTATTTTGATTTGCAATCATCTATTAACATGTACAGTTATACACAAGTCCTCACTTGAAGACTCAGCGAATATATATGGATTGGAAATCACACCTTGACCATTAAAACAGTAATCTGTACCATAGAAAGAGTAAAATATTATTCAAAAATTCTCTGATATAAAGAAAGAATATAGTAAACACACACCGTGTACACAAATAGACTAACATTTTTGTTATCTGGGGCACCTTTTTACTATGTTATACATCAATAAGAACTAGGGAAAAGGTCCAAAATTTCTCCTCAACTATTTGATATTGTTTAACTTTGATCCCCTTCGAAAGTTGGCTACAAAAATACCCTTGTCATCCTTTCGTATTATATTTGCCCTTCTTTGCTAACTGGTGCCAATCTAGACCATTTCTCAGCTGGTGCTATTCTTCAAATGGTGTGGAATTATATGTGAATGTACACTTCTACAAATTCCTCTGTCACCCATAGTGGGCCCAATCATTCCATTCCCTTTTTCTTCTCTTCTTCCCTCCCCCAAATGCCTCCAATATTCACTTCTTCCATTCCTCACACAGCCTCTCTTTCTCACCTCTTAGGCCCTTACCAACAATACTTTCACTCTTTCTACAAACGTTTTCGATATGCTCAAAATAGTTACAAACATTGTTTTGTTCTTGTTTAAAAAAATTTGGAACTCATAAATGGATATGCACAACAAAATTGACATCACGTGAATATTTTCAACATATATCGCAAATCAATTAAGTTGTATCCATAAGCACATCAAACACGGTAGCAAAAATTATTTTCAACAAAAATAGCAAATCATTTAAGTTGTATCCATAAGCATAGAAAACACGTGCAGAGAATACGGTTACGAAAATTCTGGATTCCACCATATTTTAAACCTAAAAAGAGACTCCAAGGAATTTTCCAAGGACAAGTAAGTGCTCTAGAAGATAAACTCCGAGATTCAAGAATACCACTTCAAATTTAAACATTTGTAAGTACAACGAATTAATAGTACATCAAATTTCAAATAAATCCTTAGGTATATGAAGCCCTTAAATCTCGACTCGTATTGACTAGTGTATGATGTCACGCAATAACTAATTTGTTCTTTTCTCTTCATTGAAACACTTGGATGTGTTCTCACTATACGAAATTCCCACCTGTATTTATTCCATTATCAATCCAAAGGATATGAAAGCATATCGATTTTCCTAATATTACATGGCGGAACTACAAGCCGACATATGGATTCCGAACCCAGTTGCTTTAGTTCAAAAGTGGAACTTGTATTAAGAAATTCACTAACTATGTACAAATATTAAATTTAGAACCCAGTTACTAATCCATGATGTCGTTATCCTAAAATTTAGAATCCTTCAAATCCTAGCATTATAACACTTACCCGCTGGTGATGAAACTGATGAACTCAGAGACACCCTCCTGAACACTTGGATGTGCTCCCACTATACATAATTCCCACCCGTATCTATTCCATTATCAATCCAAAGGATATGGAAGCCTGTCCATTTTCCTAATATTACATGGACGGAGCTACAAGCAGACATATGGATTCCGAACCGAGTTGCTTTAGTTTAAATGTTGTATTTGTAGTAAGAAATTCACTAAATATGTACAGTTATCCAAAAGTTTAGAACCCATAAAGTTCAAATCTTAGCAATATACTGCCTCCGTTCACTTACTGATCCACTATACTAAAATGTATTTTCACTTTTACTTGTCATTTTTAGCATATTCAAGAGGAAAGCATCTTTTTTTTCCATGTTTTACCCTCACTATTAATTACTTATTCCCAAAATCATAACACAAGATAGGTAATATTCATGTCAATCATTGTTTCTTAAGGGGCTGCAAAGTCCAAATTCCAAACTCTACAAGTAAAAGTGAACGAAAAGAGTAACACTTACTCGCTGGTGATGAAGCTGATGAACTCAGAAACACATTCCTGAACAGTATCTTTCGCATCCTTAGCTATCTTAGCATTAGCAGGCAATGCCTTTTTCATAATACGACCAATATTTGCTATCGGAAGGTACCTATCCGGTTCCCTCACATTCGATTGAGGACTCCGTTCACCTCCACTTTCATGGCTTCCACAACCACCTCCTGGACTCGCCGGAACTTCCGCCATACTCAACAACACTACTACACAAACCCTAAAAACACAAAACAACCACAATAAAATACCAAAAAAATCAAAAAAAAATAATTATATAACCTAACCTTAGCTGCTAACTCAACAGTTGACCGGATCAGAATTTTTTTCTGAATTTTGTTCAATTTTCTGTTCGTTTGCTTTGTCGATGAGCAGAGAAGACGAAGAAAATGAAGTTAAATTTTTTTGTATTTGGCGCGCTTTGTTGATGAATTTACAGGTTGGTGTTTGAGAGATCGGACGGCAGAGAGATATGTGGAAGAAACAGAACCTAAATTTGCTTTTTTGGTTAATGTTGTAAAATGTATTGGAACATTAGGGGTAGTTTGGTCATTAAATTTTTTATTTTTTTTTTAAATAATTTTTTTATTTTATTTGAAAATCATTTTTTGAATATGAAAATTTCAAATTCAATGTTAAATACATTCAAGTATAAATATTATTTTAATATTTATTTTATAAAAAAGTATAATCAAACACAACTTTATTTTCAATTTTAACTCCAATATTTTTACAAAAAGTAATATATCTAAAATCTATAATCAAACGTCTTTTTTTTTATTTTATAAAAAGTAAAAGATATTTAAAATCTATAGTCGTTGCCTACTAGATAACTAGAGAATTTATGCGCGTTTGTAGTAAGCTATGGAATCAAGTAGTACATATATCATTATCATATCATATATATTATTAAAAATAGGAAGTTTTTAGGTTCAAAGTTGAATTACGAAAATTCCCTTCACATTTAGGAACTTTTAATATTAAATCAATAATAACAATTAAACTAGACCAAATACATGGTTAGATGTTACAACTTATCGTTTTTCACTTCTTAATGACTTTAATTGTCAAACTTTTTAGCTTCTACAATTAAACACATTCATTCACAACCTTTCATGTACACAATTTCTCCCTTTATAAATTGGGTAGAAAATGTTAGTCCACTACGCTTTGTGTTTCATCATCTTATAATTCTTATGTAATTTTTTATTCATTGGTCATTTTTTTTTCTTATTGTTATATTGCTTTATTTAACTTCTTTCAGTATGGTATGTTGACATGTGTATTTTATTATTTTTTACGTTAATTGATTTGATATTGTTACAAATATTTTCTCTTTAACTTTTATTTTTTATTTTAATTTTTATAAATTTATGTTTTATAATTTTTTAAGTTTGTGTGATTCCGATAAATTAAAAGAACATGTAATGTTGTATAGAGATTCTTATTGCATTGTCCAATTATTTATGTATATACATTTTTATCATTAGTTTGTTATTTTATTAATTCAAATATGTTATTTAACTCCTTAGACATAATAAAATAACAAGTTTAGCATACCATATGATGCTATTATTGTTTCAAACAGAAATTTCATGAACTTTTTACTATAATTATTGAATGTTATTTGAAGATTTATGAGTAATTTCAGACTAATTTATTCATGTTTATTTTAACCCAATTTTCTGAATTGAATTTGGGTAACATCAAAGTTATTAAGTGCTGAGAGATGGTCAATGGGACTTAACTATAACATGATGCTTAAAATAAATGAGTTATATAGCTCCCTGAATTCCTCTAAAAAAGACAAATACATTTGTATCCTTTTTATTACAAGGAATTTTTCTGTTAAACACTTTCCACTTATAAATAGAGTATTTTTTAAAAGTTATTTTAACAAAATTTATCTTTCCCAAATTTCTTAAGTTACATGGATTAATCAAGGGACGAATTTAGCAGGACATAGTAAAATAAAGATACTATCTTATGATCAACAAAAGTTAAACCTTTATAAATTTGTTGATCTTTATAAATTTTATGTAGTAGTAGGGATCAAAGTGCAACACACGTTCTCAAAACTAATAATGCAACATGTCTTTGTATTAATAATGCAACAAACAAAAGAAATTGTGATCATTCATAACTCAGAAACTATAAATTTTGGTTATGTTATAAGAAAGATTATAAAATAAATAGCATCAGAGAAAAGTATATAGAGAGATTGATATCTTATTCAACTGCAAATTGATATTCAAATGAATTGAAATGACTTTCTAATATAGAAGAATTAAAGTTGCTGGCAAAAATGCTTATATGAACCTGCTCGTAAGCTGCTTATAGGAACTTGCTTAAGAAACCTGCTGGCAAAGCTGTTTGTAAGCTTATAGGAACTGCTTGCGAAGCTGCTTATAGGAACCTGCTTACGAAGTTGCTTAAGCAAACTGCTTGCAGAGCTGCTTGTAAGCTTGTTAAGGAACTTGCTTGCAGAGCTACTTAAGGAACCTCTTTGCAGAACTGCTTATAGGAGTAATAAATGGACATCCACAATTAAGTGTATTCATAACACTCCTCCTTTGATGTTCATTAATAGATTATATGTCTCGTTAAAACCTTACTAGAAAAAAATCTAGTGAGAAAAAATCCTAGTGAAAGAAAAAGAGTACACGTATCTAGTATTATGCATTTGCTAGTTGCCTCATTAAAAACCTTATTGAGAAAATCCAATGGGAAAACACTTGGTTAAGGAAAAAATAGTTCAACGCGTATTTTACTCCCTCTTGATGAAGACCGCGATTCAGTTGTCCAAGTTTTCGCATTCCAATCTTGTATATCATCTTCTCATGCGTTAAAGTTGGTAAAGAAATGTTAGACATTATTTAAGGAAATAAAGTACGTACCTTCGATACTTTTCGAAGTATTTGCTCAAGGTGGCAGAGACTCGTGCTGATAACGTGTTATAAAAAAGACTATAAAGTAAAATGCACCAGAAAAAAGTATATAGAAAAAGATTGATATCTTATTCAACTTCAAACTAATATCCAGATGAACTGAAATGACTTCATATTTATAGAAGAATTGAAACCGCTCACAAAGCTGCTTGTAAGCTATTTATAGGAAACTGCCTACAGATCTTCTTATAAGCTGCTTATCGAAACCTGTTAAAGGAGTCTGCTTGTAGAGTTGCTTGCAAAGTTGCTTATAAGAGTAATAAATAGATATTCACAATTAAGTGTATTCATAAAAATTATACATTATATATATTATACTCGTCACCTTATATATGCAGTACCTGTACCTCATATATGTAAATTAATATCATTTTGGAAACTCTATCATTGAGGTGGATATAGCATGAAAGTTACGATTTCATGTGTATATATATTAAGTATTTTCAAAAAGTACCTAATAACGCGAGCCGCGAGGTTAGGATAAATTGAGTGTGAAGCAGAAAAAGAATGGAAGGCATGAATAACAACAACAATAACATAACTAGTGAAATCCCACCAAACGTGAAATAATACGAGATTAAAAGCACTAATTTGTAAATTTTTTGGCGTGGAATTTATATTTTTTTCTGATTACATAAATGTTTAAAAATAACCAAAAAGGAAAAAAATTACGTTGCAAAATATTTTACGGTCTCATGAGAACAGACAAGTTCTCTAGTTATCTAATTGTGTTTGGATAGTTGTTTCCTATTGTATGTAAAATAGAGAACTTGAGAACTTGTCCATAAAATATTTTCCTCCATACCAAACACACCCTAAATACTGAAATTTTTAACCACACAAAAAAGTTTGTATCCAATATATGCACCCTGTGTAGAAGTAAACGTCTTAAAAAAAAAGTAAGTACTTGTTGCTCCGCTCTTATAATTAAATAACACACGAAAAACATACCTTATTCTAGAGACGAGTATGCTACTTTCACATTCGAACTCTCCTGCTAAATCCCTATTTTAGTTTTTTTTTTTGATTCAACCATCTTTTTTTGTTTTCTTGAATTGAATAGGATATTTGGAATACCAACTATGATTCATAATACTAATAAATCACATGTAACTAATGGACTTCCATGTCATTTTCTTTTAACTAAAAAACTTTGTATCACTTAACCAAAGATCAAAACTAACAAGTGATAAATGAGCTTTTTTAATAAACTAATGGATGATAGGGAAATGTGAAAAATATAATTGGCTCAATTCCTCCCTCCACACCTCAACTCAAATAGCCAATACCAGGCAAGTATGTAATTACTGGTGACATATTTGTAATTTTCTGCAGACAACATAGACAATACAAAGTAACTAGGAACAATTTCATTTTTTTTTAAAAGTGTCTTGTGAGTTACATCCCAAATACTCTGGTGTATACATCGCCAGACCGGGGCGCCTGGAACATCACATCTCCATATCCAGCGTAGAATTTTTTGAAACCTAATGTATCATTTGTTGTTTGGTGTTGTGTCCTACTGTCCACTTCATTACTACGATGGATATCATCCAAACTATTGTGCTGGAAGCCATTAAATATGTGGCCATTTGTCGCAAGCTTTTGCTGTGGAAATTGTGAATAGGAAGGTGGATCAAAATTTTGGTGTTGATCCACCATCCTTGACGAGAAGCCATATATATCATCCAGGCCAAAATAATCATCTCCGCCATGACTAGGAAACCTTCGTGACTGATGCACTGATGGTGTTTGAGAAGCAATTCGTTGAGAGAATTTCCCTTGATCTAAAGATTTTTGTTGCATAAGATGCCAGATTCTTGCCTCATCTTCAAAGCCTCTCCTCTGTGGCACACAAGCTGACCCGATTTCCAGGGCTGAGATATCAAAACCATTTGCTGGCTTGCCATTTCCAAAGCCTGATGTAGCAGGGTCAACAAAATCGATATCACCTGCACTGCTAATGCTTCCGGTTGATGGTGTATGAAGCAAACTTGATGAAGAACTATTTACTAAACGATTACCTGTAGAAATAGCAGTATAAGAACTATATACTAACTTCATTCACAACAAAACACAGCTTATCATGCAATTGTGAAAAACTAAAATGTGGGTGTTACCAGAGAGAGCACGAGGGATTCCTCCTATATCATCAGATGAGGCAAAACCGTGAGGCAGGTCCCTTGAGGGCATTGAGAACCCAGGTGGAGCCGAACCTTTTGGTCTGGTGACTGTTAGACAGCTCAGAGATTTCAGTATACAATAACCAATCGAGTGCAATATTTTTCAATAATGTACCACTATACTATAAATATGTTCAGAAGTATGAAACTGAACACTACGGCACAGCAACTGGGTAGGTTAAATTATAGAGGTCAGAAGAAATGCACATATACACATAAAATCCCTTTGTGTTTCCTCATTGGTATACATTTTGAAGCCAGGAAAATTCATTTCTTCCTCACCCTTGAGAGCAATACCAAACAAAGCAAGGATTATTATGAGCCCGTTTGGATGGGTTTTAAGTTGGTCAAAACCAACTTAAAGCCTCTTTTTAGCTTTTGGACGTGTTTGCCTAATGCTAACTTTAAGCCATAAAGTTTTTAAAGTCGGTCAAAAATGAAAAGTTAGGATTCCTAACTTTTTTTTTCTAAGTGCTTAAAGTCATTTTCTTTGACCATGAAAATTACTTTTATATCCCTTATATTTTAACTAAATTCCCAAACTACCCTTTTTATTTTTTTAACCCTAAAATTCACATCATTTTCCTCATTTAAGCACTTTTATCCAAACACTCAACTGCTTATTTATAAAAATAACTTTCAGCACTTCATACATAAAAGTTACTTTTTTTTAAGCCCATCCAAACGGGCTCTATACCAATTTTCAAACTACTTTGTGCTATTAGTGTAATTATCTATTTGAGTGATCGGATAGCAATCAAACATAAGCCAGAAAGCTTGTCAAAACTATGACAACCATTATATATATTCACTGAAAGCAACTAACACAGAAACATAAAGCAAAGCTAAGAATTGAAGCTAGTGTCATGGTTTTCTCTAATAATCAAAGAACAGAAAACCTATAGGTAAGCAAGGGTCAAATTGATTCCAAGAAAAATGAAAACAAAATCAATGAAAGATAAATACAGGGAGCTAAATCCAAGTTGTTGTTTTTTTGTTGAAAAGGAGCTAAATCCAACTGTTTTACTAGATAAAATAAGGAAAAGTCCTGCCAACACTTACTTTGATACGGAGCCTTGTGCACATACTGCTGCTCCTTGTTCTCTCTGAAATCCTGAAGGATGGATGAATTCTTTGGTATCTGACCAATATTTCCAAAACACGAATCCAAATCACCTCCTTGCCTGGGAAAGTCATCTTGCTTCACAAAAGAGAACCCTGATTGGTGGCTGTGCAAAGAGTTCCAGGAAGCACCATGTTTCCCAACAGATTCACCATACGAGCCAACAAAACTACGACGCAAGGCCATAGAATCATCACATGAATCCAAGTCCTTTGACATAATATTTGAAATAATACTGCTTTCTATGGCATTGAATGAAGAATCTTGATAATTAGTCAAATTATCACCATCAATCCTCCGTAGGTGCTCCACTATTTCTTCATTGGAAAATGAGGTAGAACTTCTGTAAACCCTATCAGATTTGACAGAGCTTTGGAACTTCAAGTCATGAAGTCCTTCATTTAATATCGCATTTACACATGAAAGTGGCAGAGAAGCTTCATCCACTTGATTATGTAAAGCTCCATAATCCATTACATTGCTACTCAGACTACATGGCGTATGTACTAATAAACGACCACCAGAGTTCTCTGTGGATTGAGCAGAACAGGATGGCAAAAGAAAAGCCTTTTGATCTATATTATTTGGATCCTTCAGTCCTTGACTGTCAAAAGATGTATAATCTTCCCTGTAAGGTTCATCTGAAAATTCAACAAAATTTTGGTTGCCTCGCGGATGATTGACAACGTGATTTGAAGATGGAACTTTGAACAAAGTTTTATCAGGATATGTTTCATGACCATGATTATCTTTGCTAATGGTTAGTGAAGATAGGTCAGAAGATAAATTCAAAATCCTACAATCTTCAGTGCTATTTCCATCTCTCTCTGCACCAGAAGTATTGTACCGTCCAACAATATCAACAAAAGTTGTCATTCTGTTTGGTCCATCAGCGTCTCCATCCTTATCATGAGGAATTACATGAGCCATGTAGCTACTGTAATTCACTGTATCGTTTGATGCATCCTGAATCACATAAAAGCATTCTGTGAACATGTTGGCAGTTCAAACCAAAGAATCCCTAGAAAACTACAGCAACTTTTGTGCTGAAACTGAAGCTAAATGTTTAGATACTTTGCTAAAGGAATTGACTCACAAGCAGAACTAAACATCAAGGTTTCTTACACTTACTGCATTTCTAATGCTAGATGTCTCAGTCAATGTAAAGCCAGTACTAGATAGTTCATCAATTGGAGGTGGCAAGACATTTCCTGCGCGGTTCATCATATTACTGGTGGCACCAACAATTTGTTGAACTCTATTCCTGTATAACCAACAAATGAAACCAATGCTGAGACTATACCCAGGAGAATTTTATTATGCAAAGCAACAATTACATAAAACCCTTCAGTTAGGCCAACTACAGAAATATATCAACTTCGGGAACCTCTGAGGTCACTAGAACAAAATCTGCAGGCATTCCTTGAAAAAAATACCATTGAAGATCTGAAGAGTCAACATTGAAAAAAAAATATCACTGAAGATCTGAAGAGTCAAAATTCAATTAGCACAAGAAATAAAGCTTGTCACTGTCCAAGACAAGGCAATTATTTATATTATATAGAAAAGCTGTAAGTTTCGATGTGTTTATTCACTGGAATTTAAATTCCAAGCTGAGGGTATAGTAGTGATTTCATTTATAAACAGAAATAGCTTTGTTTATGTGCTGTGATGTTGTCTATATCTAATTTGATGGTCACTCACATGTACTAATTTTTATTATTTGCAATTTCATATTTACGATATTGGGCCTGTGCTAACACGGGCCATCACTACCTAATATATTAAGAAAAGGGAAACGGGGCAAATGCAAACTACCTCCTCATTATTTATCCAAAACAGAAAATCCCTTCATGATCTCACCAAGAAAATAAACAGGTTGGCATTTCATCAATTCTCAAGGAAGATATATGCATGTTACAGTAAAAGGCAATAATGTGTCACTGGTTATTAGCATGCGCAGAGTGACATTCAAGCGACCTTCAGCACCAAGTTTTATTTTTTTGAAATTGGTAAAATGAGACCTTCAGCACCAAGTTGGCCAAACTGATATCTACTTGGGTGCAACATCATTCTTTTCAACCAAGTATCAAAATCATATACTTGGAACACCAGTTTCTGCATGTAAAGCTTGCGGAACACCAATTGGATTGAAACAGATTTAGTTAGTATTGCAAAACCGAGAAGCTAAATTCTTCTTTTATGCACAAAGTTTTATCCCACCCAAAAGAGGACACTAGAAAAATAAGACAGCTATAATTTATTATAGGCGATGCAGTCATACACTGCCCTCTCAATTTTAACCTCAGATCACATATGCACATCAGAGGGAGCACATCAGTATCGGAGGGAAGTTTTGTATCTTACATACCTTGTATGAATTGCAGCTACATCATCTTTACCAAAGCTATCTTCATCAGCACCAATGCTATGCAAATATAGACACGAAGGATTACTGCAAGGCTGCGCAAAAGAAAAAAGAGCATGTCAACACTGGTTATTCATTTGTTTGGTAAACTATAACAAGCTCTCACAAAGGGAGTGGCAGGAAGAACAGTAATCATAAACAGACCACGGTCCATACCGTGTTTCTCAACCACGCGTGGCAGTATTTTGCAGTCCCAAATGATGCTCTGCATTGGCCATTTTTAGTGTAAAAAAATGAAAGTATGCATCACTGACTGAGGAAACAAAAGAAAGGGGTGGATGCTTACCTCAAATACCTATCTTCCAAGACAAAACCATGTACAGACTGAATACACCGCACGGCCTCCTCTTCTTTTGAATATGTAATATATCTGCAAAAAAACAGAAAATGATCAAATATGAGAACAACAATCCTGAGGGGGGGAAATGCAATCAAACCAAAATTGATCAGCAAATTATGCACACTTTAGAAATGCACAAGTATATGAAACTGTGAAGAATAACTTAATACACCAAGAGTCAAACAGTTCTGACTTCCTTAGTACTAAAACAAATCCAAACAGAGACATTCAATCAAACCTTCTATTTTCCCCCACATGCAGTTTCAGCACCCAAGTATTTTAATAAATTCTGTAGTTCTAGCCTCTTACTGATCATGTATCATGGCTAGGCCACCCAACACCACCAGTTTCGCCTCTTTCAAGTCTCAACTAATGATACAATCAAAAGTTATCATCTTGCAGTATCCTAATTGAATTTTGTTTGAAATAATTTAAAAGGGAATAACAAGTAACCATTATGAGCTTTAGGAATATCTAACAACCCAAACACAATGTCTAAATTGTGACAATCTGGTTCGCCTTTTAACCTCAATTTGAAAATTTCTTCATGAGAAGTTCAGTGATTTGAGTTTCTAGTACTACAGGAGTTTAGAAATACATATCCCAAGCTAAAACCAATTATAAAGAAAGCGGCATACATATCCAATTTTAATTGTTATCCCAAGGATTAACTGGAAAAGTAAGGCAGATGAGGATACAAGCACCTAAAATTGAAAGGATTCTACAATCTAGCATCTTATGTCAGTATAAAGATTTGTAAGGATAATGTAACAGCTTTCAGCAAAAAGAAATTTGATAGGTTAAAGCATAATTTAATTGATGAAGCATCACTAAGACTGTACTGAATGTGTACCCAATTTCAGCAAAACAAAAAACAAAAACAAAAAAAGATTGTCTGCAAGACAAATAGGAAGAAACCCAAGACTTTAGACCATTGCAACATGAGATAAATAATATTGACCTTAACAAGCAATAAGATCCAAACAAAGGCCAATCAGGATGAAGTAATGGGAACATATTAAGGTAATAACATCAGAGAAAAATAAAAAATGAAGTCCACCCTATGAGACAAAACTTGGACTAGTTGAATCTAAGGAAACAAAGAACCCTTAAGAGCAAATCTCTCAGTAGTAAAAAACTACATAAGCCAAGATAACCAAGACATGTAGCATTACTCACACACTACAGGTATCATTAACAAATTGCTGGATGGCACCACCAGTTGTCCGAGACAGAGAAATTTTAGTAACTTTTCCATATTGCCCAAAATATTCCTTCTGCTGTAAAAGCTGCTCAAGATAAAAATCATCAGTAGAGATATGGACAAGAAGAATTTTTCCTATAATAACAGGGTCAATAAATTTAGAATTAACAAAACCAATTACTTCATCAAAAAGAAATTAGCAACGCGTAATATGGAAAATAACTCCATACATCTTCATCTGCATGACTAATAGGCAGGCCAATCACATATGCCATTTTACGTTGAATGACCCGAACATTCGTGAGATCCTTCTTGACTTCATTAGTTTTTGGCTTTGCCTTTGGTTGTTGTTTGCTTTTCCTATTGGCATTGATGTTCCCTTCCCTGTTTGAAACTAACTGTCTGTTACATTCTATCTCCATATACTAAAAAAAAGTAAATTAGTCACAAGGGAGAAAACCTCTCAATATTTGTTTGCATTCTAACAACTTTCTCCTTTTCGTATGTTGTTCGACATGCAGGACATCGTCCCTCTGACTCATCTTTTTCTGCCATGTCCATTATGTGATGCCAACACCAAAGACACACCTGTAGTAATAATAGTAAAATATAAGCCACAAAAAGAGAACAATTGATATATTTGAAAGTCTACATTTTATCATTCCTTCCTTAAATATCATACTACCAAGTTAGTTGTCTTATCAAGATTCCAACAAAATCTAATAGTGATGACAACATCAACTAGTAGGAAGTGTGATAGCAATGATATATCTAATTATTCTTTCAATTAACTTTAGACGGCTGAAATTTTGAACTGGATCAAAATTTAAATATGAATCATCAACATTTGCTTAGTTCAACAAAAAAAAAATTAAAAAAATAGAAATAGCAATAAGAGTCTTCAAGTCGCTTTACCAAGAAACTCATTTAAAGAAAAATACACTGGCTGGGGGGTCTGCCAGGACTAACTAATAAAAAGGCAAGGACCGGAAGTGATCTTAGAAATCAATTGAGTCCTGGGGAAAAAACTCAATATCATATCTGTCAAGAAGAAAAACAAAAATTGTATATTATTAGACTTTCTCAAGCTGAACTCTATCTCGTTTTCTAAATATTAAAGATAGCATTCAGAGTATAAGAAACGTCATATTTTAATGAAAGAATCTTTTATCATGTTAATCAACTTGAAAGAGCATGTTGCCATTCCGTGAGGGACTGTTTGCTATGCAATGCTATTAGGAGCTGGAGCTACTTCAAAGCTGACAAACATTAAGTCTGTTGATACATCAATATTTTCAAATGATCACTGAAGTCTAAACCATTCCAGTCATATTTGTGAAAAGGAAATGTGAACACTACTATAGTAACTCATGCCTAATATCGCATGTAATTTACTATGCGGATTAAACTTTCATTCAATTCAATTAGAAGCAAATAAGGCTGGAGAACCGCATCAGTGTATACTAATTCTATAACCTAAACAGGAGATATTTCCTGTTATCACAAAATGTGTTAATCGTTAATCTAGTCTTAGCTAAAGCAATAGTTCACATCAAAATAAACCTCGTAATAAAGTTATCTATTCTCTCATCAGCACATTAAAGTAAAAAATTGTTTTGGACCAAAAACTGCAATTAGAAGGAAACTAGGATTGAGCAAACCAAGATTTCTAAAGAAAATATACAAACACAGACGGGCAGACTGTAGACGCATACTAGATACATGAAATCTGGACCAGACTCAACAAATGGCTACATAAATTAGCACAAAAATGTAAGTCTTCTACAATTGTCAGATAATAGCAAAATAGTTCAATTGAAATAATTTTAAAAAATGAAATTTCAGTATATCCCAGTTCAATTATAACAGATATTCAATACTACCACACCAGTAGTACTATCTATCAAAATAAAAACATAAAACAGTTTATATCCCATTTCCCTTTATTATTTCAGTTCAACCAAAACAAATAAAAAATTCGAAACAAAAAAAAAGCTAAAAGAATTTACACCTGATAACCACATTTGCAAGGCTTAAACTGCTGATCTGTCCAGTCCATCTCTTCAGCACAAAGTGGACACCTT